>NW_024745073.1:6339430-6459850 GCF_018991925.1 Homarus americanus
ACTTTGATTGACAGATAGTGTCGTGAAGATTATTTTTTTTTTATTAACTGAAGATATTTGTTTTAGCTCATAAAATGCATACAAATTACCCGGTCAGAATATAATTTACATTGCTGGAATTCTTATAATTTAGTGATCATTTTGAATATAAACATCATATATTTTGCATTAGACATACAAATTTTAGATAAAATTTTTAATCTGAGTAAGTATGTTATCTTTTGTGCAAAATATATGACATTTATATTCAAAATATTCCTGGTCTTACAAGGAATCCAGCAATGTCAATTGTATTATCCTAACTTTAGTTTGAGGTATTATTTATTAAAATTTAGTGGTTTTCCTCCCAAAATTTCTCAGAGAGGGAAGAGCTGGCAGTGTAGTGTGAGAGGGGGAGGGAGTTGAGTCCATTATTTGAATGGACATTAACTTGGCGACTGTATTTCTCTATTTCTCTTAAGTATTAATTGTGTGCATGTACCATCATAAAATTAAGATGTTATTTTTACTACAACATAGTTATGTGTCTTCAAAAAGTGGAGTTTGGGGGTCAGGCCGGTTTCTATTGGAATTAATCCCATATGTTCTGTTGTTCACTTAACGCGGATTTCACTTAACACAGGACCCTCTGGATTCTATTGACCGCGTTAAGTGGGGTACAACTGTACAGCAAATGTGTTATTGTCAATTTGTAGGTGAAAGATTTTATCCTCAATAGATGTAGGTTAACATTACACCAGAAGAGGCAAATGCCTAAGGAAGGAAGGATATTCCCTTAACACATAATATCTGGCCAGTATGGGGAGGATCATCGTGTCTCCGTCAGGGGTTCGTTGAGTGGTGGTCCAGCAAGAGTCAAGGAAGTTTTTTGGGGGGGACCATGGACGTATATACGATCGGACGTTGTTCGGTTGGACGTTAGCCGGCGCATGACCTTTATTGTAGTGTACTGTATTGAATAATAATTTTTCGATGACCTTATATATGCACGAGGATAGAGAATAAAGTACTGTATTCACTCCACCAGTTATCCACCCCTAGTGGAGAAGCTCAAGTCCCTGACACTGAGGCTACACAACCCACCCCGCTGGCAAGATACCAGACTGATAGTGACTTCTGGCAGCCAGAACGGCGTGCATGCAGCCCTCAGCCTGATGATGAATGTCGGAGACTACGTCATTATTGAGGAGCCTAACTACTGTGGAACAATCTCTATAGTAAGTCCTCTGCACCAGCCACCTCCTGCATGTCATTGAAATTTTGCACTTAAATTTTTCTCACACATGCAACGAACACTAAGACAGTACATGTAATCACGAAATTTCAACCTTTTTCTCCAGACTGATAATCTAGTATCACCACATAATAAGCTGTCATCGTATTTCCAGTTATTGTCTCCCTGTCACAGTTGTGTTTTGTTCACTGATGTACAGTATGTCTAAAAGGTGTTTTTGTGTTTGATGGTTACAAAGAAACAATGTATATAAGATCTTGCAGTAGTAGTGGTACATAAAACTGAGTCACTGTGCTATTAAATAATAAGTACAATACAGTGTTGTCTGGTGTTGTGTCCTGTCTGAAGCTCTTTGATGAAGGTTGTCAATCATGTGCAGTACAGCATGTTCAGATGTTGTAGAAGAATCAAAGAACATTAGGCTGTATCAGTAAACAACAAACTGTAACACTCATTCTGTTTAAAGCATCTAAAGCTGTTGATAAAATTTACATAATGTGATATTTTTAAAATATCATTATGGAAAATACTGTAATATTATTTTGTTCTTGTTTGTAAGTATCATTTTAGTTTATTTCATTATTAGGATAAAACCACCATGTTATATTATGTTCATTGTTGTTTCCTCTTGGAATTGTTGCAACATATGCTTTTGTGTTATTTCAGATATGTAGTGAAATGAGTCAAGTAAAGCTTGGATGTAGCAACCAAGTGTTTTGTTTACCACACATAATATGGGGATCTTTTAAGGGTCACAATACTTCAGAGTAGTACTATTACATCATGATAAAATGAAAGCATTAGTTGTGAGTGTATGTATGTGAAACTCCTAATGAAAATATCGTAATACTGTTAGGATCATTTTGATGCTAAAACTCTATTGGATTTATAAGCTACCATAAGCTATAAACTATATGTCCTGAAATGCTAATGATGGTATGGGCAGTTTCAGCAGTTTCTGCCCAAGTGGTTACCAGTGGCTGTTGACAACTTAGGCATGAGGCCAGATGCTCTGAGGGCTTTACTCTCCCGCTGGAGGCCAGAAGATGTGTGTCACACTACTACTGCTGTGCCCAAGGTGAGTCCTCCTGCTACTGCTGTACCCAAGGTGAGTCCTCCTGCTACTGCTGTACCCAAGGTGAGTCCTCCTGCTACTGCTGTACCCAAGGTGAGTCCTCCTGCTACTGCTGTACTCAAGGTGAGTCCTCCTGCTACTGCTATACCCAAGGTGAGTCCTCCTGCTACTACTGTACCCAAGGTGAGTCCTCCTGCTACTGCTATACCCAAGGTGAGTCCTCCTGCTACTACTGTACCCAAGGCGAGTCCTCCTGCTACTGATGTACCCAAGGTGAGTCCTCCTGCTACAGGGTACTGCTGTACCCAAGATTGATAACAACTATATGAACTTTTGATCATGGACTTACCAAAGAACAGACAGACAGACACTTCTATATGTCCCCCTCGGTGGTGGAGTAAAAAACATAGCTGGATGAAGCGCCACGTATATGCTGGTACAGGTCATTCTAACCCTCACAAGATGAAGTACTGGATTGTATCCCATGTAGGCTAATTATTTTAGGATCACCTGAAGACTAGCTCCTCCAGCTGCTTTCACCTTAAAATTAACTACCTTAAAGATAACATAACCCCGAGGTAGCATTATGCAGTTCAATCATCAAGTGATATAAGCAAGGATACCTAATTTCCAGGTGATCCAACAGATGTTTGCTTACAGATTCTCTACACGGTTCCAATTGGGAGTAACCCCAATGGTGCAGTGGTGAGTGAAGCCCGGCGACGTGAAATCTATGCCATCGCCAGTGACTATAACATCATTATCCTCGAGGACGACCCCTACTACTTCCTCAACTATACTGATGACGAAGTAAGGGACACTTTGTACTGCAAGGTGTTGGTGTGTCATGTACTACACTTCACGCATTGATAAACTTTAAACCTCATTAAGTCTAAAATGCTAGTAAGGAATTTTACCCCATTCGGTAAAGCTATGAAATATACACTGTTCAAGCAAATACAATAGGTAACCCTTTTCTCCCTCGGGATGAGAGCTAAAATGTCATTAATTAATAAGGCTAAAGGAGCCTTAACACTGAGGAATTCCTTAGTTCTGTTGATGCGTTGTCTGTCATCTTGTGCTAATCTTCCTTATGCAGTTTTACAGTTAATCTTAACCGAATCATTATAAACTACAGCATGCCCTTCAAATTGGCATGGGTTAGGTTCTGAAAAAAAAAAAAAAAAAAAAAAAGTGCCAATTCACAGAGGACATTACAGGGAGGGGGATTACATTTTTAGTTGTGTACAAAGAAATGTATACTGCACTCCCTTTATGTGTTTGTTCTTAGGAAAATTATTTCTTTTACCTGTATTGTATGTGTATGTGTGTGTGTGTGTGTGTGTGTGTAGACACACACACACACACACACACACACACACACACACAACACATACAAATAAATAATAATGGAAAAATACTGTGTGCACACAGGGTGGTGTAATGCATCCAGTGTGGCAGCATTATGTTAGTGTTAAAGTGCAAGCACTGCTTGCTTCCTCTCGTCCTCTCGCTTACAGCTACCGCCGCTGGCTAGCCCTTGTGGCAAACAGGGAAGCAACTTGCATAAGTATTCCCCACCAGTACACAGCTTCTTCACCATCAAGACTCCTGTTGCGCCTACGCGTGACAACACACGGTAACTGGGTGCCTCGTGGGCCCAGGCTAGACCAGCAGGGGCCCCAGAGGGATGGCACATAGGCATGCCAGTGGCATGTGGACACGTCCTGGCGCCTGCCAACCACTGCCCCGCTGCCTTCCGGATTAACCTGGGTAGGTGTAAGACTACGGAAATAAACCCCCAACAAAAAACCTGTGGTGGAGCCCCGCATCAGGCAGACTTGCTTACAGAACTCCAACAAGATGCCAATGGCAGTATAGGTGGAAGAAGTGACTAACATGGGAACCCAACGACTACACCGGCGGAAGAAGGCAATGCATGATGGACAGGCTACTAAGGCGAAACCGAACAAACTGGGCTATCGGCAGTCCAATGTAACTCTCCCTCTCCCCAGTTGTTGCAACACTTGCACCACTGGATCAGGAAAAGGGAGAGTCAAGATGTGTGGTTGCAGTCTGCGCTCCTGCCTCATCACATAAATCAACTCACGTGCAGCCATCATCCAGCTTATCATACTCATCATCATTAAACCCTTATACCCTAAAAGTCCTATGGCGACGGACGAGTGGCAATGGGGACAGGCAGAGATGACTGCCGGGAGTCTCTAGTCACAACTCTGCATGGTGTCACAGATAAGATGGTCGTTTATGCACTGGGATCTAGACAGCAGTGCAATCCGGTCCTGTCTGTGTGACTGAGCAGCCCTTTCGAGGAGCCACTCTGCTCACCCCACATGGGAAGGGGGCTAAAAAAAGGTGCCCTAAATATAGCCTGCCTAAAGAACCAACCTGACTGGACAACCGTACCTAGCAAGGTCATCCGTATGCGGTCGAAAATACAATTACGTATAATCACAGATCAAAACAAAAACAAACTATACAACCTCTTATGGTCGCTGCATGGAATGTCAGGACTCTTCTGGATACTGGCACCAATTCACATTCTGACAGAAGAACCCCCCTTGTGGCAAAAGAGCTGGCTAGATAGTGGTGGGCACAGCTACCGGGTAAACGAAAAGTTAGCTTCGCTAACCGCTAATCCGCTAACTAAAAAGTTAACTTCGCTAACGCTAAACAGCTAAAAAAATTAGCGGAAGCTAACGCTAACCGCTAACTTTTATTGTATGAATTTAGCTTCTTTTTTTTGGGGGTGGGGGGGGGCTCTAAAACCCTTAAAAACAGACCTAGAGAGCTGAAATTTTCATATATTGTCTTGTAGCTTAGACATAGAGCTTTCCAAAAAGGTGTAGCATGCCAAGATCAGATGATGATCAAGGTGTACACAAATAATTAATGAACAAATGAAATTAAACATTAGTTTGCATTCAAGTTTCAACAAACACTTTATAATCTTTATTTACTGCACGAAAAGACAGAAAGTATTAAACGAATCCAAAAACTATAGTACTTGTACTGTATAGCATAGGTAGCAAATAGCATCATGCCAAGATCAGATGATGATCAACTTATCAAGGTGTACACTGTACACAATTTCACAAATAATTAATTTGCATTCTCATACAACCTATTGGCCTTATTCATTACCAGTGCCTTTTTATATAACTTATACTTGGTCTTAGTCATGTAAATAAACAGAAAACTCTAAACTTCAATGAAAAGTAAGTTTTTAGAAAATTTTGTTTGACGCACACCTTGGATGACATCCTGGTTATGAACTTATGCAGTACAGTACTTAGCATAACGAAATATATTGACACAAAAAAATCCTAATTAAATTAACAAATAAATGAGAAATTAAATTATACATTAGTTTACAATTACATTCTATGATTCTTTCAACATACACTGACAGTCTTTATTTACTGCAAAAAAAAGTTTTAAACTTTAATAATCGAAAAATTCCATTCACTCCGGCTGCAGTGGCTGGGCCTTCTCCATCGCCTCGACGTGATGCTGGTTGCCCTTCATAAACAACAGCCTCTCAAAGTTGCCATCTGACAGGGTGGCTCTCTTGGCCCTCAAGATATCTTTGCACATACTAACACGCAGTCAGCCAAGCGTGCCTGACTGGCTGTTGGAGACACGCGTTGCGGGGTCACACGCTTACAACAGACAGGAACAAACATGTATAAATTTTGTTAGCGGACTTAAAGCTAGCGGAAGCTAATTGGTCCGCTCATAGTTTCCAAAGTTAGCAAAAACACTAATCCGCTAACGAGAAAGTTAGCTTCGCTAATTAGCGGTTAGCGGAACCGTGCCCACCACTGGCTAGATATAATATCGACACAGCAGCCCTTGGTGAGTACCGGCTCCCAGACAAGGGTCGACTCACAGAACGGGAATCTGGCTATACCTTCTTCTGGAAGGGTAAGTCGGCTGCGGAGAGAAACAGCATTTATGGAGTTGGCTTTACCATCCGCCAACGCATCCTACACAGGCTAGCTGAAATGCCTGTTGGGATCAACAAGCACCTCATGACGCTCAGAGTCCCACTGAATCACTCACGGCATGCTTTTTCATCAGTGCATGCGTCCCAACACTGGATACAGAGGATGACACCAAGGAGGCCTTTTATGCTGACCCTGACAGAGTGCTAACCTCTATCCCTAGAGAAGATAAGGTTGTGCTCCTTGGTGACTTCAATGCCAGAGTTGGCAAAGACGCTGACATTTGGCAGGGAACCATAGGGAGAAACGGACTAGGCAAGTGTAATCCCAACTGCTTACTCCTCCTCAGCAAGTGTGCTGCACACAACCTCACTATCAACAATACTTTGTTTAGGCAGGCCGACAAGTTTAAGGGTTCATGGCAATACCCACGATCCAAACACTGGCATCTCATTGACTACATCATTGTCAGAGAGAGAGATCGCCAAGATGTTCTCATCACCCAAGCAATGCGTGGCTCAGACCACTGCGGCACTGATCACCGGCTCATCAGAGCCAAGCTCTCACTTCACCAAGCGTCTGGAGGATCCAGCAGTTGCACATGATTTCAGAGTGCAGCTCGAACGTGGGCTGATAAGCAACCCAACAACAAACAACCCAAATCCCAGTGCTAAAGAGAGTATTCTTGACACTGTCATGACAAAAACCTGCAGAGAGACTCTCAGCCAGATCAAACGAATACACCAGGACTGGTTTGGTGAAAATGACCCGGAAATCAATGTACTCGTCGATGATAAACGTGCTGCTTTAACTGACTGGCAGAATACCCCTCAGTCTAGGACAAAGCCAATACCGTCCGCATGAAGAAAGTGGCAGCCCAGCTAGAACTTCACAAACTAAAGAGCGACTGGCTTAAAAATAAAGCATTTAAAATGCAAAAACTTGCAGATCAATACAAGATGCACGATTTTTTTTAAATTTCACTAAAACACTTTATGGGCCAATCACTCATGGCACAGCTCCCCTCCGCTCATCCGATGGTAACTCCCTAATTAAAGACGAAGAAGGCGTCCGTCAGCACTGGAAAAATCACTACCATTCGCTGCTCAACCGAAACACCGATGTGGATGTCCTGACTACCCAGCAGGTCCCTCAGCATCCAGAGCTGACCCATCTCAGCTAGCCTCCATCCCTGGATGAGGTAGCTACTGCCATCAAACACATGAAAAATAACAAAGCCTCCGGGTCTGATGGAATCCCAGCCAAGGTTTATAAACCAGGAGGACCTCTGCTTACTAGCCGTCTCCACTCTCTCCTGGAGAATATATATGGAAAAAGGAGAAAATCCCCCAAGCTCTTAAAGACGCCTCCATCATCAATATTTATAAGAACAAGGGAGACCGGTCAGACTGTGGCAACTACCACGGGATCTGGCTACTGTCTGTAGCTGACAAGATTATTGCCTGAGTCCTCCAAAACAGACTTCTTCCTGCGGTGGAAAACTTCCTTCAAGAATCTCAATGTGGCTTTAGAAGTTTAGACCATCACGTGGCACCACTGACATGATCTTTGCTGCCAACCAGATACAGGAAAATACAGAGAACAGTGTCGTGACCTGTATATGACCTTCATCGACCTAACCAAGGCCTTCAACTCGGTCAACAGGGAAGCCCTCTGGCAGGCCCTCAACCGGTTTGGCTGCCCAACAAAACTCATTGCCATTGTGAGGCAACTCCACGACGGCATGAGCTGCAGTGTCCTACACAATGGCACCGAGTCTGAGTTCTTCCCCAACCAAACAGGGGTAAAACAAGGGTGTGTACTGGCACCAACTCTCTTTTCCATTTTCTTGGCTGCCTTCCTTACTCATGCTAGTGCCAATTTAGCCGGTGGGGTGGACATGTAGACATAGAGTACCAGATGAAGGATCTTTTCAAAATAAGACGACTCCAGACAGGAACAAAGGTGTCGGCAGCTTCCATTGCTGAACTTCAATATGCAGACGACCTCACCCTTGTCGCTCACACTGAACGCAACCTACAGGAGATCCCAAACACCTATGCAGATGTGTATGCACATTTGGCCTTGAGGTGAACATGCGTAAGACTCGGATTCTCTTTCAGCCTGCCCCTGGTTCAGCCACACCTCCACCATCCATCCAGCTTAATGGTACTACTCTCTCTAATGTTACCCACTTTCAGTATCTCGGTTCCCACCAGTCCACCACTGCGGACATTAATGAAGAGATTCAACATCAGATCAGATGTGCATCTCAAGCCTTTGGCAGACTCCATACCCGTGTCTTCAGCTGGAGGGAGCTGAAATTATCTACAAAGTTGCACGTATATTGAGCAGTGGTCCTCCCAACTCTGCTTTATGGCAGTGAGACATGGGTTACATACAGGAGGCACATCAAGGCACTTGAAAACTTTCCTGCGCGCAGTCTATGTTCCATCCTCCGAGTTCACTGGGAAGACAAGAGAACAACTACGTTGGACTGGCCATGTTACCCGCATGGACGAGAGTAGAGTGCCAAAGCAGCTACTTTACAGTCATCTAACGAATAGTAAACACACAGCTGGCGGGCAACTGAAAAGGTATTAGGATAGTCTTAAGACAAACCTGAAAAAGTGCCAAGCTGACTCCCTCACCTGGGAGACAATCACTCCACACTGCAATGCTTGAAGGATCACCACGAGGTGTCAATACTTTCGAATTAGCCCGACTGCAAACCGAGGTAGACAAGCGCCAGCACCAGAAAGACACTGCTGCCGCCCTCCCCACACTAGATGGAGCCATCCACATGTGTAACATCTGTGAACGGCACTGTCGGTCCCGTATCGGCCGCTTTAGTCACCTTAAAACTCACCAACCTAGATGACATCCGTAATATCTCATATCATTGTATCAAAGCTGGATGATCATCATACTCGATCCTGAGTGACAGCAAAGTAGTAGTAGTATTTGTGTGTGTGTGTAGACACACCCACACACACACACACACAACAAATACAAATAACTATTAATGGGAAAATACTCTCATAAATAATCAGAAACAACTGTATTAAAATGTAGAGTTTACTCTCAAGTCTACTCCGTGCTTTATTAACAACAAAGCACAGAGTAGACGGAGTAGACTCAACATTTTTTATACTACATCGTTTTTTCTGATTATTTGGGAGATGAATTTTCCATTATTATTAGTACTTGTACGTGTTTTGTGTGTGTCTACACACACACACACACATATACAATACAAGTAAAGGAAATTAATGTCTCTAGAACGAATGTCTCGTTCCCTTGCTGAAAATGCCGGTAACTTTAAAACTACCCGAGAACATTCTTGGGTACATCCAGGGTGTCATCCGCAAATAATAGAGGAACGTGAAATAGGAATCACGAATCATCCGGGCGTACTGTAATAGTTTCCTTGGATTTATTTCAAATTTTAACATGAATCCACTAGATGACTAGAATCATGTAATTCATTTGACCTCCCTGACCTGGTAGTACTACTAATATTTGGTATGTTTCAGGCACTTCCGGCCAGTTACCTCAGTATGGACACAGATGGCCGTGTTCTCAGGTTCGATTCCTTCTCCAAGACGATAGGTGGCGGGCTACGTGTTGGTTATGTCACTGGACCCGAGCCTCTTGTTAGGAAAATCCTATATCACCTACACGTGTCCATCATGCATACCTCTGGTTTGTCACAGGTATGGTAGTAATTTGCTAGCACTAAAATGATACCCAAGACAATAATATTTCTCTTGCTTACTTCAGCATAATGCTACTACTGTACAGTAGTTATCTCAATCAACGTAAAGTATTTTACCAAACTGGCTGAAATCATTTTCCCATGAATTCTAATCACACCATACCTAACCCGGTCCAGATTGGACTGGGGGGAGGGGGGATTCTATCACTATACAGTGGTCCCTTGGTTAACAAACGGTTCGATTAACGAAATTTCAGTTAACGAATTACCTCCCATAAGGATCTTCAATTCGGTTAACGAACAAAACTTCGATTAACGAAATCCTTACGACAAACACGTATTGTTGTGAGCATCAGCTGATCAGCTGATGGGCTAGTCTGCCAATTCAGTAATCTGTTCTATGTTTACATTCGTTTCCAGTGGAGTAAATATCAAGAAAGTTGTGCCCTTTAATATTTTTGCATTTTTTTTATTAAAATTATTAGTAATTTTAACATTTAGTTAACATATTGAGAATATATGCAGTACTGTACAGGGAACTAGTTTTTGTCGCCCATCAAGCGACTCACCCACCAGGCGTCAGTTTGGCTTTGTTTACAGTGGAGTGAACATTGATTTTGTTGGTATCTTGAATATTTTTGCATTTTTGCATTAAAATTATAAGTCATTCTGAAATTTAGTTAACATATTGATAGTATATTGTGCAGTGCAGTGTTGATTTAAAGAAAATAATCTTGAATTACACCTAGTGAACTTAAAATTTTATTGGTGAAATTACTGCATCAAGCTTGGGTCCCCTGAAAGGTGATTTCTCCTCCATCCCCACTTCCTTCTCTTCTCCCTTCTCCTCCACCCCCACTTCTAATTTCCATCATCATCATCATCATCATCATCATCATCAACCAGGAACCTTCTACATACACACCTCAAAGTAAGTGTACTTTACTGCATTATTTTTTTACTTTGTATGTACTTTTCTGTGAGCTGGAACCAATTACCCAATATCCCATTGAAACAATGGATTAGGTTATGAAGTTTTCGGTTAACGAACGACTCTGTGGAACGAATTGTGTTCGTTAACCGAGGGACCACTGTACCTGTACTATAAATTTTACAGAGTGTAAATACTATATCATCATTTCAGGTGGTGATCAATGAGCTGCTGGAGCGCTGGGGAGAAGATGAGTTCATCTCACGCACGCTCCTACTTGCAGCTCTTCTACCGCAGCAAGAGAGGATGACATGGTCGCTGCCGCCAACAAGTACCTAAAGGGTGAGTCTCAACTGTAATTTTAATGCCCTTTCCATCAATGGGAGTTTTCATGTTGACAACCAGAGCTTGAAAAAATTTGAATCGCAAAGGACACTGCACTAAAGCGCTCGAGGAGAATAATAACATGTCTGCCAGGCTAGCTTGTAGATTTGGTTGAAGTTCTGGTTGTCGCCCATAGATTCTTGTGATGTATACGTCTGTTCCATCAGCTAGCTGGTCCACTGGTTGACAGTCAAGGTTGATGATAGATGACACTTCCAAGATGGCGACTGGGATGACATTGTTGATGACATCACTGTTGCTCCTCCTGTTGGGAAGGTGTGTGTGTGTGTCTCCTCAGATCAACTAAGATCAGCTGAGTGTGCTGGTTCATGATACCCCGAGTGTGAGTGTGACCTAGGTATAGCTAAGTCACATGTTCGGAGGGCTGGTGATGAGGACTGTTGATGCATGTGTCACAACAATCTTGTTTCCAAGGAGGGAGTTTTTGTTGGGTTGCATGTAACCACCTGGGCTAGCTGTCCTGGTAACTGCACATAGGGTGTGGTCACGGTGTTGCCACTTGTAATAAGTGATTATTATCAGGGCTGTGGAGTCGGAGTCGGAGTCGAGGAGTCGGAGGAAATTTCGGCTTGTGGAGTCGGAGTCGGAGTCGGTAAAATTGTCCAGACTCCGACTCCGACTCCTCGAACTAAGAGGCTATCTTGAAGACCTCAATAATGAACGTGTTTCACTAACTGAAAGCCAGTGGAACCAGGTGACACAGTTAGAAAGTCTGCTCTGTCACCCTTTTGCTGCTACCAAGAAACTGCAAGCTGAGGATCTAACACCTGGTACATTTTTATTGGAGTGGAAAAGGTTGCTATACCAGTTGAACAAAAGTGGAGGATTAATCGCTGAGGGCATTGTATCTTCAATGAAAAGAAGAGAGAATGTATTGCTGGATAACAAAATCTTGTTAGCTGCTGTTTACCTTGATCCCATGAATAGAATTTTGTTGGACAATGATCGAACTAGTAAAGGAAAAGAGGCACTATATGAAATAGCAGTACGCATAAAAGAAATGAAGTCACAAACTGAAATTCATGAACCTGAACAAGTTAGAAACATTGACAAGTCAAGTAGCTCAGATTCAGATTCAGCATCTTCAAACAAGGAAATAGACTTTGATTCCTACTTGGACACAATAGAACAAGCAAAGGTAAAGCGACATCGGAGTGAAAACGCAGCAGCGGTAGACATTAAAAATACGAGATTTCAGCAAGATTTCTTTGGTGCACTGATGGAAGTGAAGAAATTTGACCGGTCTTCAAAAGTGACAGTGGAAGAAGCCATACCTGCTTACCCAGAGATTGTAAAAGATGTAGCTAGAGCTGTGACAGCAATGCCACCCACTCAGGTCAGTGTAGAAAGACTGTTTTCTGCACTGAAAATAATCAGATCAGATTTAAGGGCTTCCATGAAGGAAGATCTGACTGAAGCTATTCTGTTCCTAAGAACAAATATATGAACTCAGGCATATTCATTGCAGTGATTCCACTGATCCCACTAATTTTCTTAAATTATTAAAAGAATTTATTTCCATTTTATAAGCATTATTATGAATTTATTGTAGCAGGCACAGTATAGCACTATAATTTTGGATGATAGTCTCTTCTTTACCATTTGAAATTTTGAATTATATCAAATTTTGTTTCGTTGAAAACTGCACAGAGGCTCTCAGCTACAAAACAATTAGCTACAACCTGTTTTTGGTGAGATTAAGGCAAATTTAATTTAATAACTTAATCATGTAAGGTTTATCCATTTTCCTTAATAAGGTATTCATTTCTTTAATGTACATAAATATATAACTTTACTTTAAAAGGAATTGTAGGATCATCATTTAGATTCACATCAGATTATGAGCTTAAACAAAATTCATATGCTGAGATCGAACTTTTAGATATACATGTAAATGGTGTTTTCTAGTTAATATCTTGAATTCTTAATAAATTTATTTTTCTTTTGATTGAAACTTTGAAAGTCAAGCCTATCATCTTTTTGTAGTTCTTAAATATCGTCCAGATCATTAATAAAGCTGTAGCAGTATAGCCACGGTGTTTTACTTTTTACCTACGCAGGTTACAACATACAAATTACAATTAGGATGGTAGAAATAGTTGTTACAAATAGGCCAAGGAGTCGGAGTCGGAGTCGGAAGCATAAAAATTTGAGGAGTCGGAGTCGGAGGTTTTGTCTTCGACTCCACAGCCCTGATTATTATTTTATCACTTTACTTGTTCTTTGGAATATGACTTGTACAAATTAAGTGCATATGTTTTTCTCTCACAATACACTGAGAATTGTGCTTTGATAACTAGGAAATTAGTACGGGTTTTATTTCTATAAAAACATTCATTTGTAGATTATTTAATATCCAGTCACTGGTAATTGTACGTATGTCACTAGCTGCCACCTTTTATGTAGAGTTGTGGTGGAAACTTGTAACTTGTATGATATGTTCACCACTGTCACACTTGTAATTAGAATGAAGGTTTGTAAGTTCTCTGTTAGCTTCACCAATGTTATATTAGTAACTTGTGTTGTACAGTAGTTTCAGCTAACTAGTTACTTATACAATCTGTTTGTGTTAGTTCAGGTTATTTGGTATTCATATAAACACTATTTATAGGAGACTAAAGATAGAGCTCCGTTGATGGCATGTTCACCATGTCAGATATTACAGGCAGTAGGTAGTAGGCAGCTATCAAACAGGGAAGTACTACTGCCTGGGAAGATATTAGAAGCATAATGTGTTGTCTAATGGTAGACCCTGCTGTCAAATGGCATCACAAAAATTCTGGTCAAATCCCAGGTTGCTGATCTGACTTTCTGCCTCATTTACACACAATTGCAGGGTCTCAATTGTTTCTCTTACCTTGACAACACAACATACATACATACAGTACAGGTAGATCATTTCTCACTATTGATCTTTCTTTTTTCTTTTCTTTTTTATTTATGGTAGCTTATAATAATAATAATAATTATTATTATTATTATTAATATTATTATTATTATAATATTTTTACCCCCAGGCCCTGATGTGGTTAATTGACCTGTGTCCCGGTGGGCTAACCCCCAAAAAAAAACATATCAGATATACATTACTGTATAGTCTTTGACTAACTTCCTCACCGGTGACATGTTAAGTCAGCAGGTAGCTGATGCACAGAGGACTTCTGAAAGTCATTTGCTACGTGACAAGACATGAGGAGCTCTGCTCCATTGCCCTTTACCTAATTAATTTGGCTTATGTAGATTATATAATCAATACATGTACAGTACAGTACTGTAATTAGCTCACATTTATACATGTGCTACTGTCTGTATTTTGACAGAGGCAACAACTTTTTCTTTGAAATTACAGTACTGTATATAAAAAATAATTAATATATAGACAAAAATTATAAGTAGACTATAATATATAAGTACACTACAATAAGTACAGTATAATTATATGGTATATGTTCCTTGGATTGGCAGATTTGTGCGAGTGGTCTGTGCCAAGTGGTGGAATGTTCTTGTGGCTGAAGGTGAGTAGTACCTGTATACTACACAGCCTCTGAGACAATCTTAACCCATTTACCGAAGTAATGTTTCAACAGGTATCTTCAAAATATGCTTCAGGTGGCCTGGTGGATGTAATATTGTACAGGTACTGTTAAAGTTGCAGTTTCAAGTCCCATGCCAGCCACTACCTAAGGGTACGAACCACACTAACATACTCTGTACATTTTTCCTGAAACATGCGATTGACAAGAAGAAATGAAGCACAGGATTCCGATTCTATTAGTGCAGCCGCACTACGACAGATGGAACTCTGTGCTTAATTTCTTGTCGATCGTATGTTTCAGACAAAATGGATGCTGGTGTGGCCGTACCCTTAGGCATCCCTGTCAAACCAGCTGCAAAATGAGTAGTACAGTTGAGGGAGTGAAAGGGAGTAGTAAGTAGGGTCGTCGAAACTGCCTTCTTGTGTACCAAGTCTTCAGTGTGCTATATAATATCGACACTGACCCTAAAGATGATGCAGCATTGAATATATCAATGCTTGAACATGTTTGAAAAATTCTATTATTAACACGTAAACATAAACTTTCCTCGTTATTATGTTTTCATCTTAAAGTGTGTATACTACATAACATTCTAGGTTAAGGGCATCACAGATGCAGACAAATTGCTACATAATGAAGGAAGAGTGAGGAAGGTGTCTGCAGTTCCTGGATGTACATTCATGACAGATGAAAACAAGCCTTGCCCATATATGAGGCTCTCCTTCTCCTTTGTCTCCAAGGAGAAAATGGAAGTGGTAAGTTGACCTACTAGGCTCATTTTGACTAAGCTGTACTTAAGGTAAAAAAGTTACTCTGACATGAATAATGACATCACATAAAAATATTATGAATGTAGTGACAATAGTTTGCTAAATTAAACCGAGTCCAAGATGAAAACTCCTCACAAATGTAGATGTAATCATGCTGATGGAATTAAGTCTCAAAATAACATCCAGAAGTAACATCAAAATTACACTAAGCCTCTACCTTAGCTAGATGTGATCATTTATCACCAGTTAAGTTACAAAACTGATGTTCCTCTGATATCTGGTTTCCTTATTTACATCTCTTAGGCTAAGTACTTTACATTTTTCCACGTTAAGTTTCATTTGCCATTTTTCAGACCACGAGAAAAGTTTGTTTAGATCTTCCTGTAATTTTTTGGAGTCCTCGGCATATCTAATTACATGCCCTATTTTAGAGTCATCAAATTTAATGTTGCTGTCTATGCCTATATAGTATCTAAGTTGTTTAAGTATAAAATAAACAGTAATACTATAGTCCAAGTACTGAACCTTGAGGTACTCCACTAGTGACATTACACCAATCACATACAGTGGTCCCTCGGTTAACGAACAGTTCGATTAACGAAATTTCGGTTAACGAATACCTCTCATAAGGATCTTCAATTTAGTTAACGAACAAAAATTTTATTAACGAAATCCTTACGAACAACATGTTTTGTTGTGAGCATCAGCTGATCAGCTGATGGGCTAGTCTGCCAATTCAGTACAGTAGTAATCTGTTCTATGTTTACATTCGTTTCCAGTGGAGTAAATATCAAGAAAGTTGTGCTCTTTAATATTTTTGCATTTTTTATATTAAAATTATTAGTCATTTTAAGATTTAGTTAACATATTGATAATACAGGTACTCCCTGACCTACTCGACTTACGTCCACCCGCACTTATGACCTGCCTCAGTCGTACCAAATGTGGTCAAATTATGTATTTTTGAGTCCCAAAGTCAGTACACACACAAAATTTTCATCTGTAATTCACTTTAAAATGGCTGGCAGGCTTAAAAGTGAGTGTTTTGTGGTGCTGAAAAGAAAAAGGGGCCCAAATTTTCGATTTTCTATGTGTTATTTAAGCATTTCCGACTTACAACCATTTCGACTTGCGACCTGGATGTCGGTCCCTAACCCCATCGTAAGTTGGAGAGTACCAGTATATGCAATACAGGGAACTAGTTTTTTGTGCGCTCATCAGCCGCTTGACTCACCCACCAGGCGTCAGTTGGGCTTTGTTGACAGTGGAGTGAACATCTATTTTGTTGGTGTCTTGAATACGGGTATTTTTGCATTTTTACATTAAAATTATTGGTCATTCTGAAATTTAGTTAACATATTGATAATATATAGTGCAGTGCAGTGTAGTGTTGATTTAAATAAAATAATCTTGAATTACACACAGTGAACTTAAAATTTTATTGGTGAATTTACTGCATCACGCATGTGTCCCCTGAAAGGTGATTTCTCCTCCACCCCCACTTCTTTCTCTTCTCCTCCACCCCTTCTTCTAATTCCCATCATCATCATCAACCAGGAAACTTCTACATACACACCTCAAAGTAAGTGTACTTCACTGCATTTTTTTTTTTTACTCTGTATGTACTTTTTGGTGAGCTGGAACCGATTACCCAATATCCCATTGAAACAATGGATTCGGTTAACAAAATTTTCAGTTAACGAACGACTCTGTGGAATGAATTGTGTTCGTTAACCGAGGGACCACTGTATAGTGTCATTAATGCTGACTCTCTGTTTCCTATCCTTTAACCATGCCCTAATCCCATTTAGAATATCCCCTCCAATTCCATGATCCTCCACTTAACCCATACGGTAAATCTTTCGTGGGGGACCCTGTCGAAGGCTTTGCTAAAGTCTAGGTAAACCCTATCATAATTGTGTCTACCATCAACTGATTCGAAATAGTTGAAAAAAATGATAATAAATTTGCGAGACATGAATGCCCAATTGTGCAGCCATGCTGAGATTCATTGATCAACTTGTGATTCTTGAGTTGATTTCGAATTGAGTTTGAAACTATTGCTTCCAGCAAGTTTCCTACATTTGAGGTTAAAGTGATTGGATGGCAGTATGAGGATAGTGATCTATCTCCATAGTATCACATCTACATGTAAAGTTAATTTAAAAAACAATTGGCTGTATATTTCTTGCAACTCCCTAATAAGATTTTTTCACACCTTTACCTCGACAGGGAATTCAGAGAATTGCTCTAGCTATCAAAGATTATCACCAGAACAAACAGTAAGTAAAACACGCAGCTAACGACTACAAAAAATATCCATGGCAGCAGTCTTGGGCAGAATTCAATGATACAGTAAAGGAAGGTATATACAGTATGTAAATAATGGTGCTGTACACTATCAGGAGCTGCCCAATACAACGACAAGAAAGTCAACGAAATTTGCAGAAGACTAACTTTTGTGCCGACTAAGCTGTACCCGATTAACTTTGGATCAATAAACTGTAACTTCAGCATTATTTACTGTTACTACTTTTAATTGTATTATTATCCTTCTTCTGCAATAAATAAACCCCAAAATTAGGAAATCACAGCAAGCCACATAACATCTAGCCTCTTTGAAATTCATTGTAGGTACAGGTGCTGTACAGTAGATAGATGCAAAGAGCAACTGACGTCTAATGGAAAGGTGGCGGATAAGATAGGTGATTTGATGGGTGAGGGAGGGATAAGAGGGTAGGCTAGGTGAGGTGGGTGGTCAAGGTAATAATGGACACATGAAGATCAAAGGTAAAAGTCCACTGTTATGGCCACTGCCACCTGACCTGACCTGACCTGACTCTGACTTCTCCTTACCTCACGAGACCTCAAGGAATGTGACTGCTTGTTGTCTCCCCACACCGTACCCTTCATGGCTCCACTCACACCATACCCTCCACCCACACAACTCTTTTACTATGGTTAATAATTAATTAATTAATTCACTGAAAATATATTACCCTGTATTAGTTTGCCACAGACATTAAAACTCTTTGTTTGTTTGTTTGTTTGGGGCATGTAACAAGTAATGATTTGTTTTTTGAATTGTAATGGAGAAAAGTATTAGAAAATCATACTTAAGTAAAAGTAAAAGTACTAAAAATTTTAATCCTTCTTTAAAAAGTAGATACCCAAAAATGTTACCTGAGGACAGTACTCAAGTAATTTATTTTGTTACTTTACAATTCTGCTTGGTATCAATGTACCAGCTGCAGTCTTTGATCACAATAAACAATATAAAGCTCCTCCCTGACTTATGACGGGGTTAGGGACCCAAATTCAGGTCGTAAGTTGGAAATGCTTAAATAATATAGTATAGAAAATCTAAAATGGGTGTCTCTTTTTCTTCTCAGCACCACAAAACACTCACTTTTAAGCTTGCCAGCCATTTTAAAGTGAATTATAAACAAAAATTTTATCTGTGTACTGACTTTGGGACTCGAAAATATGTAATTTAACCAAATTTTGATACGACTGAGGCAGGTCGTAAGTGCGGTTGGTCGTAAGTCGAGTAGGTCATAAGTCGGGGAGGAGCTGTATGTAGTCCACTTCAGCACACTCGTCAAATACAGCTTATTTGCAGACGATAGTAACCTCTATGCTAGCAACTCAGATCTCTATTCCTTGATGAGAACTTTGAGCACTGAATTGACTTAAGTCAGAACCTGGGTAACACATAATAAACTGACCTTAAATCTCGAAAAAAAAAACACTACACACTCTTTCATAGGAGAAACCTACTCCCAGATTTGGACCCCCTGTACCTTAGTAATACAGTCCTCAAACGTGAACAAAATGTTAAATTCCTTGGGGTTATTGCTGAGAAACTTAGCTGGACATCACCAGAAAATGGGCACTGGTAAACACAGCTGTGAGTGCTAGTTCCCAAATTTGGGATGTTTGAAGCCAATTTCATTATCTGAAGGATATATAGATTTACCTACATGTGTATAAGGACGTAGGGATAAGATAAGTACCATCAAACAGCTTTGGTGTTGGGAACTTACTGTTTACCACATGAAAATAACTGCTCGGGGTCCCATCACTCGTGGCTGGGTGTTGTGGGATGTCAACATTGCCCCATGGAAAGTGAATTATTGCTTAAGAAATTTACATGGAAGGGTAAAGAGAAGAAAGTATTGGAAGGAGTTATTGAAGACCTTGAGTTGAGTAGTGATGAGTCGAATGCGAATGATGAAACACAAGAGAAGTTACAAAGCGAGGTAATACAGCTACAAGAGGTAGTGAACAAGAAAGGAATTTCTAAAAGGATGAGGGAGACAAGCTGGCAAGAGGAGGAAAGTGAAAGTGAAGAAGAGGGAGAGAGGAGAAGAGACAAAAAAAATCTAGGGCAAGAAATGTGTGTGAGCGGTAATAATAATGGAAATGACAGAAAGGAGATAGTGGAAGATGGATCAAGAACAGAGCAAATTATGGAATTTGAAGGAAGTAGACAAGAACACACACAAGGTAAAGTTGGTCGTGTCAGGAAGAGATTGATTTTTCTGCAGTCATGCATGATGACCTCCCTTGAAAAATAAAAATGGGCAGTACAACTAGGACGGGAGTATCGCAGCTTTGAGTCTCTTTTGAAAGAAGGAACACACAAGCCTTATCTTACAGTGGGGACCATGGAGGCTGTGGAAATGTTAATGACTGTTGGTACAAGGGATTATTGATGGTTTTGCCAGCGGAGAGAGACATACTTACAAAGGTTATAATCTTCAGGTACCCTGTAATACTGGATCCAGAATTCTTATTGAATGACGAGAGATTTGTTTGGGTCAAGAGGCATTTGATAAGGAGTGAAGAGAGAGGCCAGGTTATTGCCCTAATGAGAGGAATGGTTCATTCAAAGTGTTCATCACGGGAGCAGAGTACAGGAAGGTGGCACTGTATGTGGAGAAACCAGTAATGTGTCTCAAGTGTTGCAGATGGGAACACAAGGCCTGGAGCTGTCAATTGGACGCACGTTGTAGATTCTGAGGGAAGAGGCACGAATCTAGCAACTGTAAGGACAAGATCAAAGCAGGAGAGAAAGTGAAGCCTTGTTATTGTAATTGTGGTAAAACTCACAATGCTAGTTCAATTGCATGTGAGATGAGGCCACATCTGAGAAATGACCAAAAAAGGAATTATTCAGAGAACGCTGAAGTGGTATGCCAGTGACAAGACAGCAGGAAAATACACAGACAGTGGAGACAGTGATCCCAAGAAATGCCTGGCATGAAGATTCAAGAAGGATAAAGACAGTGCTTGTGGCTGGAAGAGTTGTTGATGCCAGGAAGAACCAGAGTAATAAACAAGTAGCAGGTGAGAGTAGTGGTGCAGCCCTCCAGGTTAGTGATAAAACTGTGCAGGAAATTCTGGTAGAAGAGGTGCGTAAGATGTTTCAGCTTTTGCAAAATTTAGGAAAGAAAATAGAAATGATTGAGAAAAGACTTGATGCAGTGATAAATAAAGAACAGGAAAACAAAGCTGTGAATTATGTAGAATTAGAAGGAAAAGAGGAAAGTGAAGAGTCCAAGGTTTTGAAAAATTCAGCAGAACTACTGTAGTTGGAAACCCGAGTAGAGTACAAGGAATAGAAACTGTCTGTATAAAGATATATTTGAAGGAAGGAGAATTGAACATAGCAAATTTGTATATTTCTGGAGGCTATTTTGACCTCAACTTCTTACCAGATTGCATGTTTTTGGACTCAACTTTGGCTTTAGGAGATTTTAATGCTCGACATCCAAGACTGGAAACAATGGGGAGAGTTAATAGTAACGGTATAAAACTTTTGCAATTTTTACAAGATCACCCAGATGCATACTTGTTAGGAAATAAGGAAGTAACTCATATTAAAGTTGGAAGGTTAGACTATGCTTGCATGATAAGCAGTCAGGGAGTCCAGGGAGAATGTGAGATAATAGGGGAGCTAGTCAGTGATCATTTTGTTGTGTATGTTCAATTACCATTAGGGAAGAGACAGGTGAGATATAGGAGGAAGTGGTTGAAGCTAAACAAGGATGACACAGAAGTGTTTACCCAAAACATAAGGAAATGGTACAGAAATTATACACCAGTCTGTATGGATAGCTTTTATAATGATTTCGTTGGTGAGATTGAAAGATATTTAACTAAATCAACACAGACAAAGATAAATGATAAGAGATATGGGACTAGGAAACACTGCTATACTAATGACAAAATGTTGAAGGGATAGACACAGATGTTAAGGACAGCACATAAAGAGTGGGTAAAGAATGGTAGAAGAGAAGAAGATAGGGAAATTTTCATGGATATAGTCAAAATATGTGAGTAGGCAAGGAAGGAGGCAAGGGAGAAATATTGGCAAGACTTTGCACAGCACATTGGGGGGAGAGTAAAATTCTCAAAGAAATATGGCAGGATATTAACGAAATTAGAGGAAAAAAGTAATTTTATTAGTCATCCTCATCCAGAGGAAGAAGCTAATAAACTGGTAGACAAATGGGCTAAAGCCGCTAGTGTTGCCTCCCTGACTAACAGGACAATAGAAGCAGTAGATGAGTGGCAAAATGAAAGAAGATTTATTTCATCAGCTCTAAATATTTGTGATGTGACATGTGTAGATATTACTCAAGATGAGTTGTTAAATGCTGTTATAACAGGAAAATCTACAGCACCAGGTGAAGATGGTGTGACTTATGAAATTTTGAACTGCTTAGTTGGTATGGAAAATAGTCCATTATTAGATTTATTCAATATGAGCTATACAGAGGGTAGATTACCAACCAACAGAATGGAAGAAAGCGATAGTTATTCCTGTCCTTAATGCAACCGGTGGATACAGGCCAGTGTCTTTAACATCTTGTTTTTCCAAGATGATGGAGTGAGTATTATTAAACAGGCTTCTACGGTATATATTGTGGGGGTTAATCTATCTTGCAATTTATTTATTATTTTTTTTTTGAAAGGGAAAGGTACTTCAGACTGTGTTATAAAATGTTTATCAAATGATGCAGACAGATGTAGAGTTTTTGTGGATTTACAAGGAGCATTTGATAAAGCTCACAGTGAAGTAGTTATGAATGAACTGGCTGCTCTAGGGGTATCAGGAAAGTTGTTACACTGGATAGGTGACTACTTGCATGGAAAGAGAGCCTGTGTATGGTATCAGGGATGTTTGTTTGAGGAAAGAGCACTTGAACTTGGCACCCCCCCAAGGAGGAGGATTGAGTCCAAAGTTATTTAATGTGTTAATGAACAAGATAGCCTCGCAAAAATATCTTAAAGGAGTTGCAATCATCATTTATGCAGATGACATCTTATTTCAAGGAAACTCTGTCAAAAATTTGCAAATTGCTTTAGATAATGTCAGTGTTCTTTCTCAAAAGATGGGCTTAGTTATCAATGAAGAAAAAACCAAGAGTGAATATAAAGGAAGAGGAACTGAATCTCTTTTTCTAAATGGAAAAATTATTGAGAAAGTGTCAAAATATAAATATTTAGGAATGCATACTATTGGCTTTACTAGTGAGAGTAAAGAGGCAGAAATATATCATGTCCTCACTCAATGTAGAGCAAGATTATAGCCCTTGAAGGCTCTAGCTTGTTGTGGTAAAGGAGCTGGGGTACCCATACTGAGAATGATGTATATTTCTACCATAACATCACTTAAAGACTATGCAGCACCTGTCCTCTCTTGTACTGGTGAAGGAAGGCTACAGAAGCTTGAGATCATGCAAAATGTAGCAATATGAATAATTTTAGGATGTCAAAAGAATGCAATGATTGAGATAATAAAAATGGAGCTAGGGTTACAGAACACTTCACACAGGGTCAATGAAATTAATACAGTTGCAGCAGTTCGATTAATGAAAGGGAATAGTGGGGGTAAATTTGTACAAGATATAAATGATGGCTTAAAAAATAAAACGACCTTCTGCAGGCAAGGCAAGAGAGGATACATGAATGGATTAGTGAATATTATTAAAAAATGTAATCTGAGAGACTGGTGTACAGCTGTTGAGAAAAGTTGTAAGGATCCACCCTGGGAAGAGCAAGAAGTAGAGTTACACATTGTGCCTCTCACAATGAAGAAATCATTACATGAACCAGGACAATTAAGGGCTTTATATGGGAATAAGATTTGTAATTTGCCTAAAATAAACACCTTGCATGTATATTGTGATGGTTCAGTTGTGTCAAGTGGCAGTGCAGGGTGTGGAATCCTTATAAGACAGTACACAGAACAAGGTACTGATGACACCAAAATTGGACTCCGGCTGAGCAATTTTATATCATCAACACAAGCTGAGTTATATGCAATGTTACTAGGATTGGAAAATGTTATAAAGAGGAATAAAGATGCATATTTTTGGTTGATAGTAAGGCAGCTTTGGATTCTTTGAACAGCGGAAGTCCAGTCTTTGAATACATTATTGGTTCATGTAGAAAATTAATAAATACAATAATGAAAAAAGCCCATTGTGTTCAATTTGTATGGGTCCCTTCACATGTGGGGATTGGTCTTAATGAAGCAGTAGATATAATAGCAAAAAGAGCCACAGAAAAGGCCGAGATCAACATAATATGTATTAAAACTTTGAAACAATTAAGGAGCAAATTGCAGAAAATACATTCAATAGAAGATAATCTGAAAAGGAATGAATATGAGAAAAGTGAAACAATGAAACATTACCATCATGTTCTCATGAACACAAATTTTACATATGGGAAAGATTGGAGCAGGTGGAAAGATTTAGTGTATATGAGGTTAAGATTAGGATATAAATATTACTGGGAACTTGGAGCTGAGAGAAGTTAACAGGATAAGAATGAAGAGTTTGTAGAACATCCAGATCCCATACCCTGCCACATTATATACTGGAATGCCCATTGCTTAATGTATATAGAAATGCCCAGATAAATAATGTCTCCAAGCAAATAGAGTAGATGGAAAGTAGATGAAATATTAAAGAAATATAGAAATATTGCATCTAGAATATAACTATGTACTTTAATCAATTACTATATGATAAATATCTGTATGAGGGATTTATGTGAGTCCTGAGAGGGACATTCCTGGACTGGGGTGGGGATGACTTATGTCACTTAATGCCTTTGAGATGTAATTTTTCTTTGTATCTCAATAAACTTATCAATCTCAGCTGGAGAAACCACATACAAGCCATTCACAGCATCCCTGGTCCTACCACTTCTAACTAAGGTATTATACTTTCGGACATGGCGCACCCCAAAGTTTTAAACTACTGAAACATTTCGGGGTAATTATATAGGACTAACCCTCGGGCGAAATTGATTGAAAAAAATTATAAAAACGCCGGGTTTTCATGGTTATATTGTAGTGGACACTGTTGTAGTTTGTGGAAATATGTTAAAAAAAAGGAGATTTTTAAAATAAATACTACTTAACATTTGTGGTTATGAAGAACAAACCTAACCAAACAAACCTACCTAACCTTACCTAACTTCCCCGGTATATTAAACAGAAAGAACTTACTATGACATGGTGAAATTTTAGGCATTTTCTGGACGCGAGATGATATGGCCGCATCGGCTCTATGCAGCCCGGCGGGTAAGTGCTTTATATTAACCCATTTCGGTTAGGTTAGGTTAGTTTAAGCTAGGCCTACCAGAGGTCCGGGGACGAAGCCCCCGAATCCATGACAAAACCCCAACGGACAAAATCCCCAGTGGACAAAATTCCATTATATGAAAAGTGGACAAAACCCCAACAGAAAAAAACCCAACCTAACCTAACCTAACTTAACATAACCTATGAGCAATGCCATCATATATATAATGTGTTGTCAATGTGTACAAGTCATGTCACTTTTTTCCTGTGACTTTATTTCCGTTCACCATTTTCATAAGTGGAGCATATATTGTAAGTGTCAATTCCCTACAAATGTAAAAGGGTTTTGTGGATTGTGGAGAGTGAAAGATAAAATGTATATATAAAGTGTGTTTGCAAAAATAAAAGTGTTTTATTTTATATTTTATATGAGACTGGGGTTTTGTCCACTTTTCATATAATGGGTTGGGGTTTTGTCCACATGGTTTTTTTTCCGTTGAGGTTTTGTCCGTATACCGGAGCCCCCAGCTAAGGGTAGGGTAAGGTTAGGTTAGGTTAGGTTAGGTTAGATGACTCGTTTTCTCCTCCACCCAAAAATCCCGTTTTCCCAGGTTTTCTCCCATTATTGCGAGGGGAGGGGGAGCAATTTCCGACAAAAATGAAGGTCAGATTCGTTTAAAACACGCCAAAATACACTGGAAAATATATTGGCCAACCCCTAGACTCATGTCCTAAAGTAAAAATTTACCGATTTGGGGAGGAATGTTGTGTGAACTACTATAAAAATACTGGTTTATTAATCACAAAGTGTAATCACTAACCTTGTTAAGCACTAAGTCCTTAGTTGTTGAAAGAGTACAGTACCTGTAATAACATTATAACGTCAACGACTCAACGACTTGACTTGTTCCAGTTGTTCTTTGACCTCAGGATCTCCTACATGACTGGCCGCCTCCAAGGCATAAATACTAAAACTGTTAATTGGTATTGTCACCTCTAACACCATATAACTTTACTCGGTGTACAGTAACAGTCGTCAGCTAGGTAGCTTGTGTTCGGTTGTTATAATTGTAAAGTTATGCACAAATGATGGAAAATAACACCATTACTCATTTTGATAGTAAATAA
This sequence comes from Homarus americanus, assembly GCF_018991925.1. NCBI lineage: Eukaryota > Metazoa > Arthropoda > Malacostraca > Decapoda > Nephropidae > Homarus > Homarus americanus. The sequence goes on from NW_024745073.1 coordinate 6,365,803, forward strand.
TTATTAACCGAATTCTATCAAATAACTCTTTAAATGAATTTAAATGACACAAGTTTTATTAAAGTTACATATCCGGGGAAATGTGAAGTGAATGATTCCATGTGTAGATGATCGAACACTTCCAAGATGTCGTTCCTGCAGACGGAGGTGATCAGCCACACTCGGAGAGTTTGTTCTCTCTACAAAAGAGGGCTTAGAAATCTTGAAGCATGGTATGATAGACGGTAAGTTAGTTGCATTACGCGTTTCCTGAGTAATGCTGACTGATCGAGATAATAATAGATATCCTATACCGGAGGTCTCAGGGTATGTGCTCCTGCAAGGTGTCCGGTTTGTTACTGACGACACCTCTTTATGGTTAATTGTTAGCTTACCACTCAAACAGTAGGCTTTGGGTCCATGTTAAGATACCTCTATGTTAAATATTCGGAAAAGGATAACCACGGAACTGTAAATTCATTTCTGTATATGGAGTTAGCAAAAAAAAAAAAAAGTAGCATTTTCGTCGATAAATTATAATTGGTATAAACTATAGATGAAGAACACGGTTATCACTATAAATGGTAATGTCTGACAACAGCACTATAACCAGAAGGAGTTGTTCGATTTCGTTAATTTTTTCCACAGAGGTTCTTATCATTATGGTAAGTACTTAAGAGCCTGACTTAACCAACCAAAGAAACTTACCTAACTTCCTAACCTAAGCCATGCCTGCAAAGTTTTATTCAACACAATTTTAAATAGAATAAAGTTTAGACTTTACAATAAAAAGTGAGTTATCTGAGGAACTAAATGGATTTAGAAAGAAAGAGAAAGGGAACTAGAGAAGCTATATTTTTTCTGAGAATTTTGAGTGAAAGGGCTTTAGACCTGATAGTTGTAAATCATCACCAAAATTTATACTGTATTATCGTCAATACAAAAACAGGTGCCATTAATCAGATGGCAAAAAAAAAATATTAAATGGCCAGATTGTCTATGCTTGAAGTGTTGTTACAGAAATAGAGTAACCAGTATTTACTCCATATTAACTTTATTAGCTTAGTAGCCATTAATACCCAGTACCAGTAGTTGAGAACCTTGGTACTGTCTTGTACAGTATTTTAGTTGGTAGCTCCCAAATGTTTTCTAACCCATCTTATGCAAAAGAACATTTGATCTGTAAATTTATATTACAGCATACAGTAATTAGCATAGGTACTATACTGTACGTGTGCATTACTCTGTATTGTATTTACTTGCAGACCTATGTATCGATACCGTGCTGTACTGCTCAGAGCAAGATTTGATGAGAACAAGGATGTAAAGGACATGCGAGTAGCTCAACAGCTAATAGAAGGAGGGGAAAAGGAGCTCTTTAGCCTTCAACATTATCAGCCTCGTCAATGTAAGTGATCTTGTCTCTGCATGTATGGTACAGTATAGTACAGTATTTTAATGTTAAATGCTTGAGTCTACTTATCTTGGTTTTTGTATATTTAAATCAGGTTTGGGAAAAAATCAAATTTTTAATAAAAAAAAGAATTTTCTTTACCCAATTACAGTACAGTATTCATATTTCATTCTTTTATACAATAATGTCGGCCATTTTCTATGTAATATGTTCAAAGCCATTTATCTTATATATGTAATATGCATACTATATGAAAATAATTTTTTTTTTTACATTGGATATAATTTGGCTCAAATTTCTTTATGAAAGATTATTGTACACTTGATTGAAAACCTTATAATTTATTGAATTTGTATATAATAATGAAATTTAATAAAATTTATTTTAACTATACTGTTACTTAAAATAATTTTCATAGAATAAAAGCAACATGACCTTTTTGAAAATAATAAACATCATTGTTGAAAAAATGTACTGAGATCCAGAAACCTACATATAACATGATTATGAAATACTGTAACACATTGAATCCAAATTAGTTACATCTGTATGAACATAATATATTAATAAGAAAATAATACTTAAGATTTCCAGAATTAGGAAATAAATGCTTCTATATTTATGTAAAATAAATACTGTACAGTATTACATTTTGTTCATACAGTATTGGTGATACAGTAGAACTTATAGAAGACAAAGGCATTAGTAAAGTTCATAGTAACCAATTAAATACACACAATTCAGTGAGGCAAATAATAATGGTGAATAATACAGACTGAGCATGTAAGTAACATCTTCTAAGTCATACATGAACACATGATGATGGCAAAACGAGTAAATTTACCCAGCTGATATTCCTCTCTGGGTGATGGCTGTGGGAAGAGTTGCCAACTAGCAGTCATGTTAAAAACAAGCATTAGTAGAGCCTTAGTAACCACTTAAATGCATCTAATTTAGTGAGGTAGTAATGATGAATAAAGCAGGCTGAGTACAAAAATAACTTCATCAGTCATACATGAACATAAAGAATGGCAAAAAAGTAAATGTGTTGTGACTTTGTGTATCTGTATGTTATAGATTTTTAGATGATAAATAGTAATGGACAGTACACAAAATAGTGTAAAATATCTCTTTAATTTTTTAGATTGCTTTATTTTAAATTAAAATAATTTTGATTACATGGTATAACCAATGAATTTTTCTCTGATTAAAATCACTTGATTTAAATACGGTAGTTTCATTTTAATCATGCCAACCCAAGTTTTAAGCTTGGCTATTAATGGGCAAAGTTGAGGGTGGATGAATTAAATTAAAAACTGGGTCCCCAGAGAGATAGAAAACCTTGGAGGATTTGTAAAAACCAGCATGAGAATGTTCAGAGTGGAGGACTGTGGTCACCAACCCTCAAATATGAGGCCGGTACTCTTGATTAACGCAAAAGAAATCGGTCAAGCAATGCTTCGGTAAAAATACTGTAAAAATAAAATTAGACAAGTCTTGGCTAATAACTTTTCTGAAGCCACAAGTTTTGTTGATTAATTGATTTGGTGAAAGATTGCAAGAAACTTTATCCTAGCCTATTACTGTACAACCAATAAAAAATTCTTGTTCACCAGTACTCTTTTAATGTTTTAACCCATAATTTTCTAACATTCAAATTTCTGTGTTGGAATTGTGACGGCTCACCTGAAGAATCTCCATTCACCTTATTTCACCTAAAGACTAGCTACCCTAACTGTAACCTAATGTAACATCCTATCCTAATCTAACCTGACCTGTAGGTTCAAAATTTGTCATATCATTTTAATTGAACAATTTGGGTTGCTCTCCTGTATCATTGAAATGCAAAAACAGATTATTTCTCTTACAGTCCCTCTATCTCCTGGTGGTGTGTCACATGGACGTGTGGTGGATGCTCCTGACTGGGTCTTGGACTATTGGCATCCAATGGAAAAGGCAGCATATCCTGAATATTTTGCCAGACGAGAGCAGCGCAAGAAAGAGTATGTGGAATGGTGGGAGAAGACCTATGGCAAACCATTTGAACATTCACATTAATGACAGTACATTTGTGAACAGCTAAATATATGTGTAAATAGATGTGGATCTAGAAATAAATGTCATATCTTTTTTAATGGTAACACAAAAACCATTTTTACTTCATGATTTGACTGAAAATATGTACAGGAAAGTATAAAGTAAAAACAGTACTATAGCTTCATTTCCTTAAAATAGATTCTTCAAAAATTTTAATGGTAGACTTAAATAAAAGTAAGTTATTGTTGTGCCGTTTTATTTTAAAACTAACACCAGAAAATTATAACCAAGTTTTTGTTGTTAGCTGTTCAGTGCAGTAATAGCAAATTTTATTTTGGTTGGGCTATGCCATCCTTGGTACACATGTGAATGTGGGTTACTTTAAGTAGGGGACTGGTCTTATATAAATTGCCTTCAACTCTTTCATCAACATCCTAACCACATTTCTGTCTTTTTCCTCAATCTCATTAACACCTTCTAGGGGGCTAAGTCATGTGTCTAAATCTTCATTAAATAACACTTGTCTTACTAAAGTTATCACAACCCTTCAGTCCCCACTGCTCTGATAAAGCTCGTCAGTCTTAAAGTTGTTGTTTCCTCTGACTATTGTTTAGAATATGTCCATTAAATCTATATTGAAGTGAGGAGCTTCATCCTCAGTTAGACATCTTAAAGTATGAGAATAAAGTTTCTTCATATCTAGACTAGTTCTGGTGAGTACCTACTGATGCTTAGTTCTTTGTTTTATGAGGCACATGCTTCCAAGTGAAAGGTGTGGCAGCTGTGTGAATACAGCACACACATGTCTTGAAGGTAACTGGTTTTATCCCAAAGTAGTCCTAATCTACCCAACTGTAAATGGGTACCCAACTTCCCAATAAGGGAAGGGAATACAGCTACGATCTTCATAAACCAAATGATTAGTAGACGGTGTGTTGTATCCACTTTGTCTCAAACCAGTAGTCATGCCAGTGGGACTCACTTTCTAGTTGGGCTGAATTTGATTGGTTCTCTTGGCATATGAGCATCATTTTCCCATAAAGCTGAATTAGTACTCATTGAATGATCTGTAGGCAACAAAAGTTGAGGGTTGGAAGACTGCAGCTGCTAGGTGTCAGTTGAGCACATAGATTTTTACGAGTGTGCTGTACCTGGTCTTTAAAGCACTGACCAGACCAGTGCTGTTTTGCTTTGCTAACTCTGGTACTCTAAAGTAACTGATTAGCAACAATTGACACTGATCGAACAGAACAGCTGTTCTCGTGCAGAAATCTTGACAAGTCATTTTTTCCACTCGTGTGAATGGCCAGTTTCTGACATCAATCTGAATTTTCCTAATTCATTCCATGTACAGTCACCCAAATAAATCCTGTCGCCTCTCATCCTGAACCACGTACCCAGAGATTCAGACTCGTGAACCCAAAGGAGTAGACATACATTATTCTGTCCATAAATGCTTTGGATTCAAGAGTATGAATCTCGGGGTTCATGGTTCAGGATGAGAGGTGACAGGACTTTTTTGGGTGACTGTACATGTTTTTTACATTCATTATGAGTCGCTTTTTCATGGGAGAGACTACTCCCACTCTGTTCCCCCTTCCCTTTTTCAGTGTGTTAACTATGGCACACATCAAAAATATTTATTCACTTTGTTTTTGACCATATACATAATAATTTAAAAATTTTCTTGCACATTCTGAATGAAAGGTTGTGTGCATGTAACAATAAAAAAAAAAAAATTGCTTATGGCTACCTGAAATTGAGTTGAAATAATTGCACGCAGTGCTAACTACCTCCTTTGTAAAAAAATAATTCCTCGTTTTTTTTTTTACCTTTTTATTTTTTGCACATTCTGTGTGTGTGTGTGTGACGTAATAGAGTAAAAAATAAAAATTATGTATGTCGACCCAAAAGTACTAGTAGAAAATTAACCTCCCAGTGCTAACTCTGGCATCCTTCTCTCTCATGCACTGGTTCCATGAACATCTCCCAGGCATTCACCGGTAAAGTTAAAGTTGGTGCTGTAAGTGGTTACTGTATACAGTATACTGTACTGTATTGAGTCCCCAATCACCTTTTGACACCTACCACAAGCTTAAATTATCTTCATCCTTCTCCTGCAGTAATGGTAAGCATTAATTTTTGTGCAAGTGCAGCAGTCCCTTATCCATTTTACTGTCTTGATGCATGAAACTAGGTTGCCGACACCTCAATAGTATTAACATAATAGTTTTGTGAGGCTGAAGAGCTCAACATAATTTTATTTGATTGAAAAAAAAAAAAAAATGTGTTTTGGGGATTTATTTTCTTTAAACTTTGGTACAAATATGTAGCAAAATACAACAGTTATGTAGTGATACACAAATTGTAATGGTATATCAACATGCTACATAATCTAAATTAAATGTGACTAACTCTTTCTCAAACTAATATTGTACAAGTTTCAGATCATGCCTGGCATTATTTCAAGGAATAACAACATAAATTATATTATCATACATTTTTTTTCTGTTGACACCACTTGTAAAACAGACTTTTGCATCATTCATAATTTAATGCTAAAGTTTAACATCAATATTCCACTATAATAACTTATACAGAACAGCTCTAACCTTATTATGTTGAGAACAATGTTTACATTTTAGAATATGTCACTGCTCAGTGACAATCCTTGCCAAATTTTTTTTCTACATCATATAACTTTCAACATTTCAAAACTTCCCACTTTGAATATCTTCAGTCTCCAGCAAGAGGACACCTAGGTGATAAGTTTGATAAAAAAAAAATGTCTGCTCTCCCTGTGCCAACTGTTCTTCGTAAAAAATTATCATTGGTATAATTTATACCGGAGGAGACTTAAGATGTGGTCCAAGAGGACTATATTTTTGAAATTAACTCATTGCATAGTGAAAATCCCAACTCCTTTAAATGAAATATTTTAAACAACTGATATTACAGTACATGGGAGGGAGTGACCATTGCAATTACCAGTCTTCATTAAATCGGCAAAAATATATGTTATTATTAGGGCCCGGATAGTTATGCATTTGCATATTTCATATGCAAATGCATATTTTGCGTGATTTCTATGATAAGTGCATATTACCTAGATAACTGCATATAAATGCATATTTTGGTAAAATATTCATCTGGCAGTATCTCTTTGTTGCCACTGAATGAGCACACGTGGTACTGGGAGGTGAGGTGAGGTGTGGTTAGGTGAAGTGAGGTGAGGTCACGTCGCTTTAATCTGTCGTTTCCACACCTGGTTCATGACTCATTGGACTAGTGAGTTAGTCAGTCAGGAGCAGTGCTGCTGTGTGGAGCTACTCTCTTCTGCTGCTCGTGAAAATGCCGAAAGTACAAAGAAACCAAAATGAAGTGCTGAGATCATATGTAAAGGAATTTGATGCATTTACTACTGATGGAAGTGTACTGTTTTGTAAATATTGTGAAGCACCAGTGACAGCGAGCAAGAAATTTCAAGTCCAACAACACCTTAAAACAAGCAAGCACATCCGACTCGAAGCTGTTAAGTCCAATAGTGCACAAAAAGAGCAACAACTACTTCTTGCATGTTCCAGTAAGTCAGTCTATAATGTAAATACATGTTCATATATATTTTTTGAAGCACTTTCACATATATATGTTAAATACATTACGTATATTGCTTAATAAACATTAACATTAGTTTATATTAACTATTTTGTTTCCGTATAACCTGCATTCTTGGCTTTATAAGTGACATTTTTAGTGCATATAAATGCATATTTCCCCTGGTTTTTAGTGCATATTTGCATGCATATTTCATGGTTTTTTAGTGCATAACTATCCGGGCCCTAGTTATTATAAATATATCAAAACAGCTTTTTCATTAGAAATTTTCACTATAATTAGGGCCTCGAGTAAAAAATTTACCACAAAATCCATTTGTGGTCATAAAAGTCATTAGTGGCATGTTGGAATTCATACTTAAACATACGTTAATTTATGCAAAATTAGAGCAGTTCATAAATATTAATCACTAAGTAGAGATATACTATACCACACATTATATAAATATATAAGCATTATTATACCTATAACTGCCATATTTTAACCCAGATCCTGACTAGGTAAGTTTACCTCCATGCATAAATAATCCAGTCCAATCTGTGTCCAGCATATATCAAAAGGTTAGTGTGGGTCATGGCTTTAAGAAAAGGATCACCAAATGTGTACCACGATCATTCAAGAGTTATTCCCAGGGGTTAATGTGGCACAATGTTTTTGTTTTGTTTTTTTAAGCCTCCTCAAGTAAAAGAAGCACATGTAATTATTATCTCTGGGAAAAAATCACTGTTGTCATGTCAACTATATACAGTACCTTCAAAGTAACCCCTGAATATAGTAAAAAAAAATCTGGTTTAGGGGAGATGTAAATCTCTCTAACCTGAATGAATTTTGTACATTGCTATTATTATTTCCCTGCTGAAACCATTAAATAACGTGCAAAACACTAGGCACTGCTTACAGCTGCCTCCTTGACATTAATTCTGACTATACCTGGACACAAATTCTTTACAACTATTCCTGGCTGATTCCTTTGTATTGCAACAATGAAAAACAATAGATAAAGCTCACAGTTTGGTTTACACACTTAAGAAAAAATAATTTTCCATACATATGAACAATGGCTGATAAATCACAGAGTTACAAAGAGAAGAAATGTACAGTACAGTACTAGGTGCATTACAGTTAGAAAACTGGGTCAAAGCAAGCAAAGTAGGGGGAGGATAGAGGACTTGTTGAGCTGACATTTTTATGTGGTTGTGGAGCACATGATAAGGTAGTACCGAGATGTTGCAGTTGAAAGACTGGTAGAAAGGCTCTATAAATCTGAGGTGGATGGTAAAAGGGTATGAAGACTAAGGAGATGGAAGGATGGGATGAAGGGGGTAAAAGAACCAAAGATAGACATTCCAAGAAGTAGAAAAAACATGTGTGACACTGCCAAATGGTGGGTTATGGGGATATCACAGCAGTTAATGACAGGATGAATGAAAATGAATGGAGCCTATTTCTACTCTTGATTCCATCCACTGCATTGTACGCACAGCAACAAAAATTTGACTTCTTGTTTTCCTATTTCGTGAAAATAAGCAAAGACAAAAGTAGGGGAAAAATTTTTAGCTCTATTTAAAATCTTATGAATCTTGAAAGGTTAATTAAGAAAATTTCCAGTAGTTATGGCACGTTAAGTAATATGAAGACCAGTTTATAAAGGTCATGATAATATACCCAAATCATAAATTGAATATTGAAGGCAATATCAATGGACTCTTACAATAAATCAGGGTTGGAAAAAATCATGATAAAAAAACATGTTATTTAAATTGATTTTTATGTTTTCATCATTTACCGATATATGAAAATATGATATTCTCCCCATCTAAGGCTTATTGAGGGCCAAATGAAAAAAAAAAAATTGGTAAACAATTTTAAGACAGGTACTGTATCCATGTAACTTGGCATAAAACTCATAAATTATAACACTTGATTACAGACTACTGGTACCTCAATTAACCACAATTAATCAGACATAATTAGCCATGTGAACTTGAAATAAATCTGGTTCAATCTTGTCTCTGCAGTAAAATTTGTGTGAGAAATAATTACCGTTTAATTTCTTGGTAAGATGAACAAAAAGCAAGCCTTATAAATATTAACTCTCCTTATAAGTGATTTACATGTAATATTTTCTTTTGATTACTGTTATGTATGAAACCAAATTTGAAAGATATTAAGAATTTTATGATTTGGAATTTGGGATAGCGTGCAGTCGTGTTCTGGCTTGGTAGAAGTTAACTCTTGTAGGCACTTTTATTACTTATTATACCGGGTAGTTATTTTTACATTATATCAGATGTTTTTAACACTATTGATGCACCATATATGAATACATTCAGACTTAGTATAAAACAGTATATGATGCAGACGACATATTTATGAAACAAATAATGTAAACGAACTGTATACTGTAATGAAAATTTCTTCCTTTATTTGTTAGCAACGTATATGTGATATGATATACAGTATATCAGTACAATGTGTAATAAAGACCCCCGCCTGTGGGCGCTGCTTGCTTGAACACAGGTGCCCAAGGAGGTGGGAAACATAAACACAGTTGACAATTGTTGTTTGTGGGAATATTATTTCATTCACTCTAGTAATGATACAATGTTTCTTATTATGTTATCATAGGTAAATGCATGGTTTATATACGGTAATTTGTTTATCACTACATTAGTACTGTATTTTGGGTGTTTCTTATATCATTTACTATCGGCTTTTCCAGACAGGTGGTCCCCCCTTTTAGTCCAGATCTTCGAGGGTTCTATATATATATATATATATATATATATATATATATATATATATATATATATATATATATATATATATATATATATATATATATATATATATATATATATATATATATATATATATATATATATATATATATATATATATATATATATATATATATATATATATATATATATATATATATATATATATATTACTGTACAGTGAACCCTCGCTTTACGCGGTCAATTGAACCCACGGCGGCCCGAGTAAAGTGAACAACATAACATGGGATTAATTAAATAGAGACCGGGCCGACCATCAAACTCCACTTTTTCAGACACAATACCTACGTTGTAGTAAAGATAACGTCTTAATTTTATGATGGTATGCACACACAATTAATAATTAAGAGAAATATCAATAATATTAGGTTTTTTAGCACTTACATTAGTAGAAAAGATGGCTGGGCACACGAGGATGGGGGGTTGGTTCCGAGGCAGAGGGCAGATTATTGGCCCTCACCTGTATCACTTGTATCACTATCCACCACAGAGGCTTGCAGGGCCTCTTTGTCAAACCCCTCAAAGTTCATATCCTCACTATCACTGACTTGGGCCGGCTGTGGTGGGTGGCAGGTGAAGAACTCGGTAATGTTTTGATGACTGGGCAACCTTGTGCGCACCCTGCCCGCGCTGCTCTCTGCGTAAAAGAGTACATGCACCGCGTAAAGTGAGCATTGCGGGTCTGGCAGGGTACCGCGTAAACGTGGAAACGAGTAAAAAAAAAAAACGGGTAAAGCGGGGTAATACTGTATATGTTTAAATCATGATTTTTTTATTCATTGAAATCGATTTAAATCATAACAGCACTGCAATAAACATTTATCATTAAAAAAGCTCTGAAATTTACAAAGTTGCACACCAAAGAAAATAACATACTGCATACATTTCATGCAATTACCAGTATCAGCCAAGGTCTAAAACAAATTAATACTTGGTAGAGTACAAAGACCATAACTTCCATCTTCTTTCACAGATTAGTTCTATCACAGGTATTATATAATCAATTACTTGTACTCTGAAACACTATTCCCAGTCTTCCCTTGTCTTTTAACCTACAATGGCTACAAGCATTAGAATTATATGAAAATATAGTTACTATCTGTTAAAACTTTTTTTTTCTAGAAATTCAGTACTTATAAAACTTAACTTATAGATGGTATAAACAGTGATAATCTTAGGTTAATTTTCTTTATAGACTGGCAACAGATAATCCTGTCTGTTCTACCATGTATGCTGCAGGTAATCATTATCTGTATACCTTTCTATTTAATTTAGATGGTTAGAATATACATTAACTTTATGCCACAGTTCTTAATCTCATACTACTGAAAAGTCAATGTTAGTGATGAGCACAATACTGTACAGTACTTATGATCTACCCTTGAAATAATCTTGATATGGAAAATATTGCTTCAATATTTAATAACTTCACCAGAATATACACTAAGGTATATATATATATATATATATATACTCCCCGACTTACGACGGGGTTAGGGACCGACATCCAGGTCGTAAGTCGAAATGGTCGTAAGTCGGAAATCCTTAAATAACACATAGAAAATCCAAAATTTGGGTCTCTTTTTCTTCTCAGCACCACAAAACACTCACTTTTAAGCTTGCCAGCCATTTTAAAGTGAATTACAGATGAAAATTTTGTCTGTGTATTGACTTTGGGACTCAAAAATACATTTGACCACATTTTGGTACGTCTGAGGCAGGTCGTAAGTGCGGGTGGACGTAAGTCGAGTAGGTCGTAAGTCTAAAAAAAAAAAAATATAAATATATATATATATATATATATATATATATATATATATATATATATATATATATATATATATATATATATATATATATATATATATATATATATATATATATATATATATATATATATATATATATATATATATATATATATGCAAGGAATATCACTATATATAATATAGAATATGAATTATGTAATATATAATATTATATATATATATATATATGTATATATATATATATATATATATATATATATATATATATATATATATATATATATATATATATATATATATATATATATATATATATATATATATATATATATATATATATATATATATATATAATCTCATACTTTATATCTTTTTCATGGAATCCAATAAATAAAATCCTATCTTAAGCATAACACTTAAAAGATGATTTATATCACTGAGGTACTTTACTCTATCATTTTTTCATATCAAATAGAAGTAAAAAATATTACACAAAATAAAATATTGTATACAGTACAGTACTGTACCTACTGTATAGTTAGAGAATTTACTATACCACCAACTCCTTCACCAAACTTGTCCTGTTCAGTCCTTTAAAGTTAACTTAGTGAATTATGATGTGTGCTAAAAGCTTGGGATAAACTGTGGGCTTGTAATTCATCCAAATTCTGGTAACTACAGATGCAAACCTAGATTACAGTACAGTATTAGCAATCTTTAAAAGCCTATAACCATGGGATTTTTAAATGTATTGTTACTGAATTTGTTCAAGAACCAAAGATAATACTTGATCAAAGCTACCAATGTCTGTCAATAAGGAGGAGGAATTTAGGTTGCCACAAATTACAGGATCCCCATAAAATATTTAACATACCCCGGTATTTTAAAAATAAAATAACCTTAAGACCATTATAGATAGAACACACAAGTTTTAACATACACAACAAACAACTCATAAGTTTTTTTGTCTTAGTATACTTCCATACGTGCACCATGTTCTATTTAAAATATTTTTGAAGTTAAGTTTTAAAATGGATCAGATTATTGAGTGACACCCTGTACATCTATGGTAAGATTGAGAAAAAAAAAGTTGAAAGGATGACTGACAGGAATGAGAAACAGCTACCTAGAAGGAAAGTATACAACTTAAAATCCTTGTATGAAATTCTAACAAGAGGTCTGTGACTACAATGGTACTGTATATATAATGTAAAACTAAAGCATATTTTTACTTAGCATTAAATAAATTGATCCAAGTATGAACTACATCTATTGCACCTTTCAGACAAATTCACACTCTAAAAGTCCCTGGAATCACTATAATCTTTCTTTGTAAAAGCGGACTTGAGAAAAATGTAACAGTGCGTGCACACGCACACACACACAAAATTATGACATTAGTGTACTTTAAAAGTTATATTGTATACAGTAGAAGTCTGCATATACCTTTATATATAAAAGCCAGCATAACTAAATTCTGCATATCTGTAACATCCCATTTGATAGCATTACAATATAATCACAAGTACAGTACTTGTCTACAGATGAAAAACTCCTAATGCTCCATTAAATTTGCCATAAACATGACTGATTAACTGAAGCCTTACCTCCTAATTGACCATGTACTCACACATTAGGCAGCACTACAACTGGCTGACCAATCACAAGATAGATAAGGGAGTTGGGGTACAGCTCATCACCACAGTTACTTCCCACAGTCTCGGCCACATGACCCCAATAATATTTGTGCAGGTGTACACTGTAGTGGTTGTCCTTTTGTTATGTTTCTTTATGATACTTTACCTGGTGTTCTGGTTTGATCAAGCATGTGGTTTTTAGCATCACTGAGAAAATTGCTGTCCTAGAATACCATAACATACTTTTATTCTGATTATAATACTGAGCATATTTATTTACTTAACACTAACGGGGTTTCATAATTTATATACTGTACTCAAGTGTGTACAGTACTGTACTTGTATATCTCATTATTTCTATACACTGTACTGTACTTGTACATAAGCATATACAGTATAGTAAATGTGTCGTGTTCGAAACATCCATTGCATAAGGCCTCAGGAATGATTCTCTCTGGATTGTAGACTTGTAAGGTATATAAATACAGTAGATTTACTTAAGTAAAAATATGTCCAGTGAACATGAGTGCCTCCACCATGAGGTTATATATATAACCTAAAGTACAAATCTTAACATAAAACCTTTCACCAATGTCAACATATTCAGTAAATGTGCAATCCAGTGCTCTACACTTCTTTCATATAGATATAAAAAAATCTTCATATTCTTAATATAAAATAGCAGAGAACTTCGGTGGTAATTATCACATTTATTATGCCTTAAGGTTATTAACTGCAGTACAGTATAGAAAACGGCCTGACTAAATATTTATTTAAATTTTAATGACTAAAATTTACTAAAACAATTACCCCCCTGTTCTGTACTTTAATTTTCAATGTCAAACTTTGGGGTACGGTTATTATAATTGATTAATGGGGAGAATTAATAAAAATGACAATGGTTTCCTTTATATTACTATTGCATTCTGCAAAAGTCAATTCAAATCATGTTAGCAGTAGAAAACTGATGGGAAATAATAATTCGCTACATATTTATTGTTGAAAACATGACTAGAATCAACACTTAGTAGCAGGAAAATTCTGCCTCATGTATTTGATGATCTGATCAGCATGTCGGCAGAAGAGCGTCAAGGAGAGAATATCTTCTTAACCTCTCTATCATATTTAACATTCACCTGAATTGAGAATCTTTCCTGTTTTTACAATCCAAGAAATATTCCTGATTTTAACTGATGAAGGAATAAATAATACTGAAACATCTTACAGCCATGCTTTCCTTAATTACTGAAGGACAGTACTGTAGCAGCATTACCAATCCTCCTTGGATATCTCATCAGCCAATGATTTTGGTTTGCCGATTTTTTTATGTGAAATGATAATAAGGGGTAATCAATGTCTTAAAAATGGGTCAAAAAACAGTTAACTTATATAAATTTAGGACAGTTAAGTGGATACAATGTTTGCTTTCTGTCCTAAAGGCAGCTGGTTCATAAATGGGACATTTCCAGTCAGCTGTGAATGGGTAGTAGTTAAGAAACATGAAGGTGGCTGAGTGCAGTGCCAGATACACTACTTTCTTGTGTTAAAATACATTTAGTATTTAGTGTTCTGTATCCGCAAAGCCCAGAGTAAGTCAGAAGGCCTAAGAATCCCATTTCAACCCTTTTTTTTTTTTATACATTTGCTAAATATGCTACTACAGTTGAACCTTGGAAATCTGGAAATCAGTTATTGGGGAGTTTGAGAAAGATATCACCTGGTCCTACTGTAATAAGCCCTCAGCTGGTTTTATGTGGCAATGTTTGATCTATGATTTTGTGAACTTGCTTCATAAAAAGTACCCAGGATCAATAAACAGTAGACCCTTGCCATTCACGGGTTTGCGATTCGCGATTTCGATGATTCGAAGTAAGCACACCCTGGCTTGTGAGCCTTTTACCCGCAGCTCAACGAGTCACCCCACGAACCCACAGCGTCTCCTCTCCCTCTGTTTGCACTCAACCATGGCCTGTGACACAGTATCTCATGTTGTACTCTGAAAGCTTTAGTGTTTGTGAAATGTCCCCTGAAAGACTGCCTAGTGTCAATGCTAGCAGAGTGAAATATAAAAGGCAGAAGTCAGTGATGACCCTGACAAAGAAAATTTTATTATTAGAGAAGTTAAAAGAGGGGATGAGTGCTGCCGCAGCTGGTCGGTTGTTTGGTATAGGTATACTACAGTAGAGCATTAAGGTAGTATAAGTTGCTATTCACAGTTTTGCCTATTTACCCCATTCTTTGGAATCTAACCCCCGCAAATAAGAAGGGTTTACTGTATACAAATAAAGTTGTATTTAAAATAGAGTAGAAACATATACAGTACTTACAAATCTTTCATTATTATGTTGTTTTGAGGTGTGTGCCAACTTCTGAAGGCCAGTCATTTTATTTACTAATTTATGTATGATCTAGACAAAGGCAGCATGCCTGTATACTCAAATCTTCATCCACTTGTTGAACAATAACTGGTACTTAATTGGGCTGGCAGATGGTATTAAGCCATAGTCGGAAATCTGACCCTCTCGCAGTTTTTCATATACGAATGTTTTTTTTTTTCCATCTTAGTAAACATTGGGTAGAGTAACCCAGGTCCAAATTGCACCCTTAGAGACACATCAGCCAGCCTACCAGGTTAGTGGGAGGAATTTAGGTGGTTGATAGGGCCGGTCCACTGTTCCCGCATTTCTGCTTACAGGAGGGGTGCTTTCAATGTGAGATATTGTTGGGCAGGAGAGGTTGCACCAGCACAGTAGCACTTAGTAACACAATTTGCATCAAAAGACCAGGAGTGGGTTAATAGATATACTAAAGGATCATGAATACCAGTATTATGCATCTTTATCTGCTCTATGAGTGTCCAGTCATCGCCTGAAGTTTATTATTTAAGAATGGAGTAGCTTTTGTTTACTTTAAAGAATACAGTATTTAAAACCCTGACAATTATTAAAATATTGAGCATGAATTCATTAAAATTTCAAAATTTAGTTAATATATCTTGGGAGTTTCAACATAAAAATATTCAATGGTTTCAAGAGGAATATAAGAGAGATGGAAGGGGGGGGAGGGCAGTGGCATTTTTCAGGAACCAGAAAATTCACACATCTGGAATGCTGTTGGTCCCAGCACTGCCAGATTTCCAAGATTGTAGCATACTATGAAATTAGCTTCATGAATTTCAAATACCTTGTAGTTTACATTTTCCTCTGAAAATTGTATGTGCTTTAAAATATATTCAGGAAACAGTTAAATAGAAATACAATTCACCTTACTGTTGATAAGACATCAGTGACAAATGTGCATAAATTTAGTAAACAAATTCATGATATGAGAATGGTTTCAGACATCTGGGACAGCAAGGAACAATATAAGAAAAAATCGTTGTTAAAAGATGCAAAATACTGATTCAAGTATGAATGAAGGGTTCATCACACATGCACACACACTCGCAACAGATCATTTAGGGCACTAAATATAAATTAAAATTAGGATATTCTGACGTGGAAATGACTATTATTGATGTATAATTGTTGTAAAAAACTGGGCAATCCTTCAATCTTTGGTGAATGTTTTACTTGAGAACTTCAACTTTAGGCAATATGTTACGTGTAATATATGAATTTAACTCAACTTTGTTGGTTTAAGGCAAACAAAATATGATAATACGGTACAGTAGTTCATTTACCCATAGTAACTAATGGTTTGTTAATTTTTGTTGAAGAATAAAATTATTACATACTGTGTAGTATTAATTGGGGATAAATCATGCAACATAAACTGAAAAAGTGATGTGTATGATGTACTGTATCAGGTGTTGTTTTAAGCAGGATTTTTTTTTCACTTTTTATTAATAGGTTCTGCTCGAAGGCATGTAAGCCAGGGCCTATTTAAGCTTTCCTCATTTCCTACACAAATTCAAACTCATGTGTAATTAGAATATTACACACGTAAATAAGTGTTCCTATAATAAAAGCAAAAAACTCATCTGTAAAAAAGTGACAATGCAACCTCATAAACATCATGTTCTTCTGAGGATATTGGGAAAATGCAAGTAACTATTGGACACATTTCCTTGATTTCTTTTAAGGTTGATGAATTAAAAAAAAAAAAAAAGATTTCAGCACCTGATTCATCCTTGGAAGAGGAGCAATATTGTACAGGTACAGTAATTAACTTTTCATCTCTGACTTCATGTTCACAGTACTGTACACTATTAGTTACAGTGGGTAAGTAAACTGCTACAGTATTCACTAACTGCATTAATAATTTTGGAATGTTAGAAAATATTCACTAAATATTAAATTACATGTATGTACAAACTACACAGTCATAAGGAAATTTAAATTATGATAAACTAACTGAATAGGACGTACACCCACTAAAAAATTTTCAGCACCCGTGTCATATTGTATCACGCCATAAGGGTGCCGAATAATTTTTAGCGGGTGTACATGACACACGCACACACACAGACACTAAAAATTATTCGGCACTCTTACGGTGTGATACAATATGACACAGGAGCCAAAATTTTCTTTTTGTGGGTGTACATGATACTTGTGCACACACACACACACACATGTATACATGCACAATACATACATGAACACCCACTAAAAAATTATTCGGCACCCTTACGGCCTAATACAATATGACACGGGTGCCGAAAATTTTTTAGTGGGTGTACATCAAATCAGGAACAATAAATCAAGCATGGGAGGTAACCCATGCACCCTTCAATCCATCTACTAATACAAAAGTCTATCTTCCTTAGTGACTGACAAATTAGTAATCACCAGATGAATTCCTGATCATTAATTGTGTAGGGTGGACATTTAGAACTGATATAATTTCCAAAAGTACAAAAATCACACAGATAAATGCCAATACAAAATCTTAGCAATGCAAACTTGTGATCAATTATGCTAGTACAGTATTGACTTCATTGGGATTCTTTCAGAGAGATTGCCTGTGATGATGAAAGACTTTTATCCCTTCCCTTAACTTGTGATAATCAACTACAGTATGCTAAAATGTTGACTACCTTGGGAATCCTGTACAGAAGATATCTGAGAAAACAAGACTTACATCTCTCTTTACACATGAATATTGGGATTTGTTCTACTTACATTACATCCCAGAGTGTTTTACATAAGCTGCTAAAAAATAGAATAAATTATTCTGATAGTTCTGCCAAACTTTATCCTCTTCACCACTTGTTGGCTTGTTAGCCGCTTGCAGTGGTTCTCAACCTGGGGGCCATGACAAGAATTTAAAGGAGCCACGGCGAGCAGTTGTAAATTGTACGTTTCCAAATAATGTTGGGAATCTGATTTAAACAAAACTTGTATTACTTATTTTGACTTGGCAGAAGAGAATTTTCAATCTTTTTTTGTCATTTTCTTTAATCATAACGACAATACAATTTTAACATTTACAACTCTGGTGCTAATTTATTTTTATTTTTTACGGATTATTTAAGATTTCACAGGTCCAGTCCCTGTCTGTGTGACAGGCGCAGGACCGAGCTGCTGAACTGACTAGTTCAGTATGTGTCCGTGTGTTATCCCTTTGCAAGTGGTGATAGGACCGAATGGGGTTGGGAGAAAAATGAAGGAGGCCACGAGGATGTTGAAAATTCCTCAAGGGGGGAATAGAGTGAAAAAGGTTGAGAACCACTGCGCGGCTAGGGCATTCACATAATTTTATGAGGGGTTCACTGAGAAATATATTCATTTACTGTAAGCAATGCAGTCTTTCCCTGTGTTAAAGTTACCTTCTCATTTTACTTTAGACTTACAAAGGCAACAACAATAAGATAATACATTATCCGTATGCAATTTTATGGATGCCAATAAATCCTATTGGGAAAACTATATTTGTCTGTAATATTTTCTCAAAAGTGGCATTGTCAATACATAATAGTCAAATACAATGGGTAGCTTTCACAAATTTCTTCAAAACGTGTATAACATTTTCTTCAACAGGCAAGATCAACTAAGATCATAATCCATAATTACCATAAAACCAAAAGGTGCCAAAGTTATTCCCACCACATGTACTCTTTACCTCAACTTACAAATAATGCAATACTGTATGCAGTATATAGTATATTATGGATCCAAGTACTGTACATACCTAGGTTGGTCTCTAGGACTATAAAAAATGGAGGATTCATCCTCAAATCCCATTTTATGGGTACTATACAGTATATGCAATACAAAGCCATTCCTTGAGAATCCATGAGACTAAGGCATTAATGGCTGGGTCTAATCTTCACGATTTAGACAATCTCCTCAACCTAGAAAACATCTCCTACCTCAAAATAACCTTAAGAAAATGGCAAATTCACACCCTCAAAGAACTTACACAGCAAAGAAATATCATGACTGAGTTGCTCATCTTGTTCCAAACATGTCTACTCCATGTGGCAGAACACAGTTCTCTGTAACATAATATTTTCTAAAATCCCAACAAAAGGTTTCTGGGATCAGAGACCTACTGGATAACTAATGTATAAATATCTCTCTACTTGACTGGGATAAAATATGGATTTCTAATTACTCCTCTTAAAGGTTGTTGTTACTTTTGGGGAGATTAACTGGTGTTAGAAGTTGTCCCAACCACTGCAGTACTGTTAATGTCTCCTGGGTCATGACAAATGGATTCATGTAGAAATATACTGCACTTGAGCCACCTAGCAAAGCATGGCTGTATATAAGTGTAACATAACTGCTTGAATATGCAACACTTAAATCATGGGCATCCCATGATATTACAGGAGAAGTTTCAAGAGCAAAATACATTAGATGCTATCGTATGTATGGTGTAATATGCACACAAACAGTATTTCTTTTTATCAGTACAGCATACTGTATTAGAACTCCAAAAGTACATCTACTACTGTAATAGCTACTCTGATACATATGTATCAGGGGTAAAAATAGAAAAGAAAGCAAAATAATGGGTCAACACATTCATTATTTATCACTGTTTGTTTGACATCCCTGAAGATATCAGTTTTGGGGGAACAATAGATAATTCCATCTATCACTCCTGTTTGGTAATGTTGGTTCACCTATTGCTTGAAACTGGCCTCCAGTAAGTATAATCTCAAGATAATTCTGTCTACATACTTAATTTATATAATACTTGTAGACAATTAGGGAGCAGACTGGTTAAAGTTCCATGCTGCAGCCTTAAAAAATGATGCAAATTACAGCATGAATTTTCCCACTCACTTAAAATTAAACATACAACAACTTTATATCTAACAGGAAGCAAATATCCCAAGCGTTATAAATCATTACTTATGTACAGCTGATTAAGAGCTGCAGCAAGAAGATTTCTGTGTAGGAGTGGTTACCTGATCATCCACAAGTTGTAAGTTGCGTGTATTACCTCCCCGAGTGAGGGTGTTGATACGTTGTTGATCATTAGTTACAGCATTTTCTAACATCCTGCGAGTCAGTTCTAGAAACAATTCTTCAACTCCTTTATTCTGTTTAGCTGAAGTTTGGAAATGTAAGGCCCCAACCTCTTGAGCATACCTGTTAACAAACGAAGATTTTTTTTTCATATCTATGCTGATAAATTACTGGTACAGTACAGTACAGGTATCCCTCAATATACAAATGGGTTAGGTTATGAAAAAAAAAAAAAAAAAAATAAGTTGAATTTTTGTATCTCGAATAGGAAAACGTATGGGAAAAATAGGGAAATAATCACAGAATACTTACGCGTCTGCTTCTTCCTGTGAGACATGTCTTTCTTTCTCCATATCAATTTTGTTTCCAGCAATAACAAGGCATATATCATTTCCCAACATTCTTCTTAGCTCACGAACCCAATTCTTTACCTTTGAAGAGACAGGAAAAAATACATTTGCTTAGAGATGGAAGTATATGTGAAGAAGATATCTAAATGAAAGAATCCTCATATTTAAGTACTTTATGTACAATAATTCCTTGATTTACAAAAGAGTTTCATTCCTGAAAGGCCTTCTGTAAATTGATTTTTTGGAAGTTGGATCACATTTTCCCACAGACTTTCATTACAAAAACAAAGATTTTCAGAAAAAAAAGTCAAAACACATGATTTTTAATAAATATTTTTTGTGTCCAGTACAATACATAATAATTGTAAGCCAATAATAAACATAAGTGAAATACATGCTGTACTTCATTACAATACTGTAGTTTTATACAGTACTGTACACTAAACAGTATGAAATGCTGAGCCAACATCTATAGGTATAATAAATGATGACACATTGAAAGCTTATTTGTACTGTATATTTAACAACTTTACAAGTGATAGAGAATAACGTAGCAAGCTAATGTTATAAGCAAGTATATTGGTGGCATAATTTTAGCATATTATCTTTATTAGGAGGAAATTACGAAAAAATAATAATTATTTTTTGTCCATGAATCAAATCATAGGTCAAATTAGATTTTTCGTATCTTTGGATTTTCATAAACTAGGGACTGTCGGTTACGTTTTGATGAAAATTAAAAACTAAGCTAGTTATGGCATCTTTTGGTTCAGGAGTATGGAATCTGGAATATAAACCGAGACTTAGGGAGGCGAAAAAGGATAATCCAACTGATTCTAACTTTATCACATGCAGTACAGGTGAGAAACTTTATCTTAAGATTTAGTTATGACAAAGATTCAACTTTTTAATGTTTACTCTTGACAGAAGAAATGAAACTTACCTTTTGAAATGAATCTTCATCAGTGATGTCATATACAAGAATAGCTCCATGTGACTCCCGGTAATATATAGGTCCTAGTGCATGAAACCGCTCTTGTCCTGCTGTGTCCCATATTGCTAGGTTAACTCGTTTACCACTCAGATTAATTCGTTTTGTTAAGAAGGAAGCCTGAAACAAAATGTAACTCAGGTGAATATTTGTAATATTGTCATGATTTTTTTTTCTTTTTTAAGGGGAATAGCCCACCCGGGCACAGGTCATCGACCCACAACGGGGCCTGGGGGGTGAAAAAAATTATTAAAAAGAAATTAAAAATAGAAGAGAAAAAGACTATACAGTAAACCCTTGTTCTTCACGGGGATTAGGTTCCAAGGAATGGCGTGAATAGGCAAAACCGCGAATAGCAACTTATACTACCTTAAGTGCACCACTGTACTGTATACCTTTACCAAACAACCGACCAGCCACGGCAGCACTCATCCCCTCTTTTAACTTATCTTATAATAAAACTTACTTTGTCAGGGTCATAACTGACTTCTGCCTTTTACATTTGACTCCACTAGCATCACTAGCACTGACACTAGGCAGTCTTTTAGGGGCCATTTTACACAGAAACACTTTAGTTTTGAGAGTGCAATACGAAATGCTGCGTGGGGTGACTCGTTGTGCTGCAGGAAAAAGCTTGCAAGCTAGCCACCATCTACTTACCGCAAATTGTCAGAATCGCGAATCGCAAACCGGCAAATGGCAAGAGTCTACTGTAACAATCTACACCACGAAAATGCCAGACAACAAGCTTTTTGAAGTGAGACAGATTGTAAAAGTATGCAACTGAGGCCTAGGATCAGTTTGTTGCAAGGCAGCTTATTGGCTGGCAGATGGACATGAAAAAAGTCACTACATTTCTTTACTTATTAATCTATCATATTTATATTTTAATATTCTAGGGGATAATAAAAATTCTGTGTTGATCTCTGACAATTTCCACACGTGAGGAAGCAAAAGCATGTGGAACACTCTGGTAACATAAATATACTGCAGAGAGCAAAATAAGAAATACTAAATTTTTCCAGCGACATCCTCCACTGTACTGCGTGTCATGGCAGGCGGGGTGTGGAAATTATCAGAGATCAACATAGAATATCTATAGTATCCCTTAAAATATCAGAATAAAAATATGATACGCATTAAATAGTAAAGAACTGTAGTGACCTTTCCCCATGTCCATCTCCCATCCAATCAGCTGCCTTGCTACAAACCTCCCCAAGGCCTCAGTTGCAAGCTTCAAGTGAATAGACAGTATTTATACAGTATCTCAATTAATAATATACCCTGTAGTATAAAGTTTATATTGGTTGTTATCTTCTCCTTTTCAAAAGAAAATCTAAAATGAATAAAAATGATTAATTCATAGTACACGTTGCCTTCATTTATGCTGGTAGACGTATTATTTTAGTTTTGGTCATCCAAGGAATCTTAGGTCCCCCCCCCGGTCAGGTTTTATATATGTTAAGTTAGGGTGGTTAGGTTAGGTTGGTTAGGTTAGATTAGTTTGGATATCTAAATACAGGGATCACCAAAACTATAATTTTATCCTGGAAGACACCTCTGCCCCAAAACTGTATCAATTAATAATCTTCCATGGCTATTCAAGATAGCGATGGTGGTAATGTTACTTTTTTCAAGATAAGCTTTAGGAAAGAGTTGGTTGTAAATAGGTGCTGCCTCATTATGGACCAGTAGGCCTTCAGTAGTTTCCTTATGATTCTGTAAGGTCTGTAACCTATTGGTATGAAACTTATAGGGTACAAAACAACTTAGTATGATATGGTTGAGGTCCCATTAATAGATTACTGTAACAGGTTTTTTTCAGGGATTAGCCCACCTGGGCACAGGTCACTGACCCACATCAGGGCCTGGGGGGTAATAATAATAATAATAATAATAATAATAATAATAATAATAATAATAATAATAATAATAATAATAATAATAAAGGACCATAAAGAAATACAAAAAGGAAAAAAAGATCAAAAGTGAGAAACAATATACTGTATGTATGTTGTGTTGTCAATTGTAAGTGAAACAATTGAGACCCTGCAACGGTGTGTAAATGAGGCAGAAAGTCAGATCAGCAACCTGAGACTTGGTCACAATTTTTGTGATGTCATATGGCAGCAGGGTCTACCATAGACAACACATTATGCTTCCAATATCTTCCCAGGCGGTAGTACCTCCCTGTTTGGTACCCAAGATAAATCATACTCAAAAAAGTTAACACGTACCCACGCCAACTCATATCCAACTCACGAGATAACTCGAACCAAGATTACTTGCACCAAATTCAAGATATAATCCACACCTATTAGTATATATACCATGAATAGGTAGCTGCTGTCACAGCGTTATTATAGCTTATTACGAACTATTTAGGGCACCCGAATGAAATAAAAACAGAAATGAATTAAACACTTTGGAGGAGTTATATAAAATTTAAGCTTAATCTATGACTACATAAGATTATGTAAATCTTGTAGGAAAGTACAGGGAATAGTGAAATGTAATGCAGCGTTTTAAAATGGTTTCATCTCATTACCTAAGAATCTTATTCCGTCACACAAACATTGCATTACAAGTGAATATTTCACACTGTGTAGTTTAGAAAACTTTATTGCAATTTACAGATTTCAGGCTAATAGATTTGGCAGTTTCAATGTATAAACTGGGTGATGTAAATGTTTCATATTGTCATGTCAACAAAATCTAGACATAGAGGAGTCTAGACATACATAAAAACAGATTTATTTTCCAGCTCCAGCTTTTTTTAAACAAATTGGTTAGTATTAAAACCAGTCTGGTGATTGTGATGCTCGTGTGAATTATACAATCTGAGATTGATGGATTTTCAATGTTGGCCTTAAATCATTGCTCATTTTTGATTAGTGATTGTCAATTAAAAATTATATTTTGATTTATTGCAACTCATATTCAACAAATGGTAGCAAGAGCTTTACAGGAATTAGTGAATAGTCACAAGACACAGATTGTTTGGGGATTTGGCGATTTCTGCTATGAGCTTTCATAGTTTTGTATTACCCATTGTAAAGTTCCCCTGTGTAGTTTTCTGCTGCACATTCGCATCTAAAGATATTAAATAATGTTTTTAGAATAGCAATTTCTTTGAGGTGGTGAGTTGTTGTGTGATCTCTTTCATTGTCATGCTTTCAGCTTTATGCCCATGCTTTATATATATATATATATATATATATATATATATATATATATATATATATATATATATATATATATATATATATATATATATATATATATATATATATATATATATATATATATATATATATATATATATATATATATATATATATATATATATATATATATATATGGGTACGAACTGTCTCGTAAATTGGATACAAGTTATCTTGTAATTGGGTACGACTTGACATGATCTGATGGGTACGATTTGCTTGAGTACGAGTTATTCAGCACCGTGCTACTACACTAACAGTTTAACAGGTGTTGTGGCTTATGGTTATACTTCAGTGCCATCTAAATGAATTTTAAGTTAATGGATCAACTCTGAGAACAGCAAAGAGCAACTGTGAATTTACATGGGAAATGGCCAATAAGCCAAGGCCTCAACACTCTCAGCAATTTAAAAAAATACATAAATGAAAACATCGACTTTAAGCAAAAATGACTCAGGTATTCTGCCAAATTAAACATTTCAGTGAAGGTGTTTAAGTCTCTATCAGCACACATGGTGCTTCCTCAGTTATTCTAACCCTTTAGAGTGTAGGGGGATTTCTCTCAGCTGCATAAAATCGTCTGGCATTAGCCAGCCTAACCTAACAACCTAACATAAGCTAAACTTAAAATCCTAAAATCCGCTGGTTGATCGAAACCATAATAATACCTACCAAAGTGTGGAGCTGCCCTCTAAAGGATGTTCCTACTTTAGCTGGTCTATTATGTTGCACCCACACATTCTATACCATAAAAACCGCAAAAAAATTAGTGCAGTTCACTCTTAATATAAATCGGTTCTTACTTTCAGTACAAGACACGACAATTACGTATCAAACACATATTGAACATGCACCTGTAATGTGGTAATATGTCGATCATTAAATTTGTCCTCGACGTATCTAAGGACTAGACTGGTCTTGCCGACACAACCTTCACCCAACAGAACAATTTTGAAGTTGTAGCTCCGTGCCCCTCCTGCTGCTGCAGTAGACATGGCCCACAAAATGAATTAAAGAGTTTCAAAGATTAAGATATAAAGAATTATAAGAATTTAAGGCTATTCCAGATGATAACTAGGGTTCCTCCTTCCTGCTATCACTGTAAACACCAGAGGTCCCATGATATCACTGGAACCAAATGAAAGTCTCACACTCCTGCCAATGTTCTAAAAATGAATACTTTTTCTTGGTTGCCAATAATACTATATATATATATATGTTAAAAAAACACGGTATCAGATTTTATTTTACTCTATTCCTACTTTAATTGTGCTCTTTTTAAAACAAATTTACTAAATGTCAAAACTTAACTCATTATTGTATGCACAAATTTCATCAGGTATTGTTCATTATTTAACTTCCCAACCTTTATGTTTGGTGCATTAAGCGTAATTATACTGTAGGTACAAAGCAGTATGTAGGCCCTTGACAAAGTAACAAAGCAGCTAAACTCTTAAGAACTTTCATCTTCTTTTTTGTATTCATATATTTGGCAACATTGTACAAATGACGAAATCGCAAGGATATGGTATTACACAAACATATATGAAAAGAATAAAAAAGACAAGATATTAGTCATATATATATATATCAAAGTAATATTTAAATCTATCAAAATTTAGGAAGTGTTACATTTTTTTTATAGAGATGTGTTTAGTTGAGTTTTAACCTTAGACTCTCGTGTGCTGGGCTGGTGCGCACACCTCCTGCGCATCGATCCAAGAATCACCGCTGACAGGAAAAGTGTGGTGAGTGAAACCCATATCTTTTGTATGAAATTATCGTAAACTAATATATTTTATGCTGTATTTAGTAAGAATTATTTGTCACATGTACAGTACTATAATATGGGCTGATTGTCAGGAGTTGTAATCAAGATATTATTGTGTTTATTGTAAGTTTTGTAATCCTTATGTGCCACGCTCCTGTAGCTGTGCCTCTAGTAATAATTTTAAAAACATCCTGTCAAGTTCTTATATAAGAAGAAACATTGTTTAACAACACTAAAATACTAAGTAGCATATGTTGTTGATATTTCCTCATTTTAAATCAGTTGAAATCATCGTAGCCATTAACTGTAACATAATATTTAGGACAAAGAATTTACACTTCCTGCGAGATTGAAGGAAGGATTGTGTGGATGACCTCGCTCGTCTTGACCTTAAGTCTTGTTTTATAAAAGCTCTCTTTATACACATCAAATTTATACTTGCCTGCATAACATTCACTTACAGAACACTACTTTATCTGATGATGATGTGTGAATGTGAAAAAGTTGTGCTACTCGGACTTAAGAAAACATATTTCATGCAAGAGGCAATGATTATCTTAGATTTCACATTAGCACAACATTTCTTTAGCCATTATTGTCCATTTGTGTCGTCAATAAAAAGTGAATCGATGAAGAGTTTGTGTTACAGAATGGATATAGAATCCTTGGAAAGAATTCAGAGGAGAATGACAAGACTAATCCCGGGCATTAGGAACCTTGAGTATAGAGACAGGTTAAATCATCTTAATTTGCACTCCCTCGAGAGACGTAGAGTGAGGGGCGACCTGATAGAGGTGTATAAGTGGAAGGCAGGGCTAAACAAAGGGGACATTACAAAGGTACTCAAACTATCCAACCAGGAGCGAACTCGTAACAATGATTTTAAATTAGATAAATTTAGATTTAGGCGTGAAATCTGGAAACACTGGTTTGGAAACAGAGTAGTGGATGAATGGAACAAGTTACCAAATATCATCATTAACTCGAATACGCTGAATAGCTTCAAACGTAGGTTGGATGCTTATATGAGCAATAGGGGTTGGGTGTAAACGGGACTGCCCAGTATGGGCCAATAGGCCCGCTGCATTTTCCTCCATTCTTATGTTCTTATGTTAAGAAGGATGTAGATGGGGCTTGAGTAGGAATTCAAAATTAGGTGACCTTTATGAAAAACTGTTAAATATTAATATTTAATTGTTCAGTATTTGAATATTTTTCACCATTGTAGAGGTTAAGAGAGGGTTGATATTTTCATTTTAGGTATTTTTCCTTAGGAATGTAACTTATAGGATTATTGTTTTATATCATTACCACCACTTATCAGGTTACTAACCATTTGGGCAGTCTTTACTTTTACCCTCTTCACCGCTGATCGGCTCGTTAGCCGCTTGGGCGATCGGTCACGTCTCTGTAATGCACTGTTGGCAAGTACTAGGCATGTACTGGCTCTCTCTTATGCACTGTTGGCAGGTACTGGGCATGCACCGGCTCCTGAATGTACCTGAACCTGCTCCAGTGTTGGTCAAGTCTTGTCTTGAAAGAACTCACACTCGGTGCCGTCACAACACTTTCTGGCAGATTGTTCCAAGAGTTCACAACCCTCACTCTGAATAAGTTTGCCCTCATAGTTTTCTGGACTTGCAGCTTTTTCAATCTTGAGCTGTGACCCCTTGTGGGGTGAGCGTCCGCCAGCTCCAAGTAAGGACACTCGACTGAGCAGTGCCCCTTGAGATGCTTATATACACCTCAATTAGGTCACCTCTTGCCCGTCTGTAGTATAAGCTAGGCGAGTTCACATAGGATTCTTTCTATTTCTGCAGGTAGGTCTAGTTTTAGTATTTTATATGCTAGGCTGTTGTGCCACATTATCAAATGCCTTTGCTATATCTCTTAAGACTCTGTTTACTTGGTTTCCTTGCTGTTTTTCTTTGGCTATGATTTATGTTATTATTGCTATTGCCGTTTAGGTTCCTCTACTTCTTCTAAATCCGTGTTGTCTTAGGTTGAGTTTGTTGTGGTTAACCGGGAACTTATCTAGTCTGTTATTTAGTATGCGTTCCAAGAGTTTCCCGGTTATTTCCAGTAAGGATTTAGGTCTATCGTTTATTATCTGTTTTGGGTCCTTGCCTTCTTTGGGATTGAAGATCATTTTTGCCCGCTTGAGGGCATCGGGAAAGTAACCAGCGGATAAGGTTAAGATGTTCTTTGCTATTGCCATCATTGTCCAGTGGTAACCAGAATAAATGAAGGAAAACTGCTATTTTTGGTGGTACAATGGCAACCCGTATATATGTCTCCAATATATATACCGTATGTCATGGGTTAACGTCCTGCATGGCCCAGTGTCACGATCTGTCTGCTACCCAAGGCTGAAATATCCTTTTGACCACTGAACTTGCTTCAGATTCGATATAAACATCTGCCCATTTTAGTTGCTCCTCATTTGTACACTTTCATAAAAAAAGGACAACAAGAAACTAATACAGTTTTGTATACAACATAGTATTTGGATAAAAGTTATTTCTGGTAAAGAAATATTAACTTAGTGTGATAGACTTGAAATCAGCATTGCATCAGGTACTGGCAATTGTTATATGTGATCATTATCCTACTGTGTTAATGGACATGATGGAGTCAACAGGCTCAGCTGTCAGTCTGTCAAATGACCAAAACATGCAAACAGACCAAGATACGCAAGACCAAACTAAATTAAACAATACTATGGGGGGATCATGTAAACCAGCAACAAAATGGAGTGAATAGACTAGTCTAGTTTCTCTTCCTCCTGGTACAGTATATGCTCTCCTCTTAATCAGGTCATAGTTATACAGTAGTGTATACTGAAATAAAGCTGGATATTCATTTTCAAAGCTCATCATTTCCAAACATTAATTTTTATGTACCTACAAATCAGAATTTATTGTATACATACAGTAGTAGATTTTATCAAAATATTTTTTTTTCTTTTTTTTTTGGGGGGGGGGGGGGTTATAGACTGAAGGAAGCACTCTCAATGTGACATACTGCAGTCTAGATTGTCCCTCGTTGTCTGTGCATATGCAGAAGAGTAGTGAGGACGTTTTGGACTGGGGGATAAAATAGACCATGACATCACACACACACATGTGGGAAGGGTGTTATCCAGTGTAACCCTTCTAAACATCACAGGTGTCCTCTGATTTGGTGAATAATAAATCCAAAATAAAACCCCCTTTCTCATATCTGACCCAGGGATTGAACCTTTCATGCATTAGTGAGAGGCAAGTTCACTACTGCTGTCCCACCAAAAACTTTGAAATTATACTTAAAAAGAAAAAATACAGCAACAGGCTAGGCTATGGTCTCTGTTCTGGTGACTATACAGAAATAATCTCTTGTGTATGGTTTATTTCATCAGGAAACTGTGTTATTCTTAATAAAAGGAAATGTAGGTAAGTGATGGTGTGGGGTTATGAGATATTGGTTCACACTCAGGATGGGATGGAGAAAGGAAACTCACAATGTGCTCTCTATATACAGATTGTATTGGATGTACAATGCAGCTTGTTGCTGGGTAGGCAGCATGGTTACAAGCTTTGAGTAGAGAGAGCTGGTTGGTGAGGGTGCCCAGAGGAGGGCACGCAGCTTGAGGGACGCCAAGGTCGCCGGCAGGAGCGGGAGCCGCCAGGCTGGAGCAGAGGTGGTGTTGCTTGCTGGTGGCCGTGGGTAGAAAGAGGGTGGTCACAGCGGTGTGGGGTCTTATAAGGCGGGGGTAGGCGTGGGTTGAAAGTTGACCCCCGCTCCGTCAGGCGGCGCTGGAGACGTAGGCTGGGGAATTCGAGAAGGTTCGGCTACTCAGCGACATACGGCGCTTGTAGGGGAGGAATCCACTACAATGGGTTCTGTCAATTAATTGACAATGTGGAGATCATGGCTAATTGTTGTATCCTTCTGGAATTCAAAGAGTAAAACTTGGAGGTGAGGTTGAGGGATAACCCACTGTTCTGTTTACTTACAGTATTAGTCTAGATAACTGACTTGTGGGTAGGATCGACTTTAGGAAAAAATTATATAAAAAGAAAACTTGTTACAGGGTACTTATATTTAGAATGTCAAAAAAGGATGGATGAATTAAATTTGGTTTACTCATGTGGATGCTATGTTTATGGTTTAAACTGTTGGCACTCTTGCCTGATGCTAGGCGATGGAGTGCTTCCCAGTGATCTTTCTATGTGAACTGTTAACACAGTAACACTAACATACCTAACCTAAAATAATGCACCTCCATTCTAGGATAGGTTTGTTAGGTTGGGTAAGATTTGGTTGGTTGCTTTATTTTATTTGCGATAAATCATCGGTCGGTGGCAAACATTCATGGGTATGATGTGATGATATTCTGGTATGAAATGCTCCTGGGGACAAAATTGCCAAACTAATAAGAAAATTGCTTTAAACAGACTGGACAATGAATGTCATAACAAAGAACAGACCTATCATCTGGTTGACTAGTAAGCTGTTTAGTGGTAAAAATTATAAATAAAAAGTGCTTTTCCCTGCTCTGTCTTTGGCTTGTGTTCTAAGCAGTAAAATAAATATTTAACTGAATTTCTATAGAAAAATGTCCATAAATAAGAACAAATTCATGAAAAAGGCTTAATCTAACTTCACTTGAGGTTACTATACCCTTTCCACACTAACCTGGCACGTAGGCCCCACCCCTCTTCTCTACTAATAGCTGATTGGTTCATAGAAAATTCAAACTAAATGTGTTCACAACTGGGTCTTCTGAGAGGATGTTAGAAAATTTTAAATATTTATTATAAAAGGTTGGTATAAATACACTCTTATATACACGCAGTCCGGGGGGAGGTAAAATGCTCGGGGAACCAATCAGCTATTTGTAGCTATAGACGAGGGGCGGGGCTTACAGGCTAGCTTAGCGTTGAAATACTATAGGTCATGCTTACAAGGTATGGTTTATCAGGTGTCATAGCTTCCAATTAAAGCTAGGATAGAGTTCAAACTCTGCCTAATGACTTTTAAGGCACATATTCTAAGTATTTGGCCAACCTACTAAGTCCTCGGATCACAAGTTCCGAAATGATTTAGTGTCGTAATAATGATCGCTCACGCCCTAGGAGCCTAGAGCAGTAAGGTAATGTTATATTGCTGCCCGATCCTTTTCCTGTAGCTACAGCACCCAGATTGTACAATTGGTTGCCTGCACACATGAAGCAGCTGACTTCTGTTAAGAAACAAATTAAGATTTTTTTTTTTAAGCTTATGGTGGAGCGAACCATCCAACCAGGAGCGAACTCGTAACAATCGTTTTAAATTAGACAAATTTAGATTTAGGCGCTAAATACGTAAACTTTGGTTTGGAAATAGAGTATTGGATGAATGGAACAAGTTACCAAACCTCATTATTGACTCGAATACGATGGATAGCTTCATACAAGGTTGGATGGATATATGAGCAATAGGGGTTGGGTGTAAATGGGACTGCCCAGTATGGGCTAATAGGCCCGCTGCAGTTTCCTCTATTCTTATGATCTTATGGATAATTACTGGGTTCAGGAAGTGTTACAACTTAAGGATATACAGACTCACTTTTTGTGATTTTTTCTTTTTTATTCTCAGATTCTTGACCAGTACAGTATTTTGAGCACTAGTGAATTCTTTAGGAGACCTAGCACTTTTGAGAAACAAAAGACCATCTGTTATTATTATTATTATAATACCATAGTCTCATTGACTAAATATTAGTTTGGTTTCCTTGTTTCTTCAGGGGTTTGCATTAATTAATATTTAGTATCTGTTAAGATCCTGTTAAATATTAATACTGTATGTATATATATAAAGTGGAGACCCTCTCCTTATCCTCTACTTTAGGCTTTTAAAGAATTGTACACCCACAGCTTTTTCTTTTAAATGTTGCTATTTTAGAATGCTGTAGAATGTAAACCTTGCTGGGTAACACCAAGTAGGCCTCTGCATACTCATGCACCATATGTATTGGTGAATAAATAAAAAATCATCACAGAACTCTCTGATTTTGCCAAGAACAAAGATAAGTTCAGTAATTCTTTGTGATCAATTCCTGATAAAACCAGATAGCTACTGCATAGTTCAGTGATTATTTTTCATTTACAGGAGCATCTAGGGCATGCAATTGCAGTGGCCTACTTGCTTTTTGCTAGAACATCTGCTGCCCTGATGCTATCCCTTTCATATCCTGTATATATTAACATTATGTAGGATACATTAAACAATAGGGGCTCATCATTTAAACATTCCACAAATCATTTCATTGAGATGATTGTTTTAATATTGTTTTACTTTCATTCCATAGTATGTTTTATTATTCCAAATTTCCTTTGTCAAATTTTAATAAACAGGGCTGCCACACTGCACAAAATCTGACGAGCCCCCGTAAACACACTAGTAAAGGGGACTGTACACCATACTTGCTCAAACAAACACAGTATTGTTGAAGAAAAAATGTGGAAATAGCTCTAACCAAGAGTACAATGAGGAATGGGAATGTTCAAATTTTAAAATACCATTTGCATATACAGTGGAATTTTCATAGTTGGCAGTTTGCATTCCTCTAAACTGGCATAATTTCAAAATACTGTACAGTACAATATTCCCACAAATTATACTTTCAGGCAGAGCAACAGGTAGTAGAACTGTATTCAGTGTTGCTGCTCTGTACATACAGTACAGTTTCCTTGCTCCTGCATGACCATTGTCTGGTCCTTGAGCTTGTAATTATGCTTTTACTGTCATCTTGTCGACAAGTTTCATCTACTCCTCCCTCTTGATTGCTTCCAGTAAAAGATCAAGGATGGTGTAGTACTGCTATGGATAGAGGTGACTGGTTGTGTGTACCCAAGGAGAAGATATCCATGAATGAAAGAATAATGCTTGCTCATTGGTTTCTTTGCTGTCTTGACCATAGTAGCCCAACTATCTGAGGCAAATGCCCTTGCAGAACTGTTAATGATACATCAGAGAACTGTAAATGGGCAGACAGCCAATCTAAGCCAGTATTTAAGCATTCTTTCCGATTTTCATAAAGTTATAATTTTACTGAGCACTCGTCTGCTTCCTCACCAGTTCCTACAGTGAATGGAATGAATATTTCCCCTGCTTATTGCTAGAACATCTGCTGGCCTGGACGCTATCACACTCATATATTGTAACATTATGTAGGGTGCATTAAACAACATTGGTAAACTTGGGCAGTTTGTGCTTCATTACTCTAAAAGATGAATAAATCTGAAACCCTGAAATTACTTGGTTCCAACTGTGTCAGAATATTGAAACTCCACTGTGTCACTAAATCCATTACAGTTTGAAGATCCCATATTCAGCATTCTAATATATGGCAAATCCCAAAAAGTAGCGCAGATTTTGGTATTCCTTCATTCGGCAAACCTCCTAAAGCACGGTGCGGTTGGATGGAATCATGAATGAAAATTCTACTAATGTACCCTGCAAACTTCCAATTAAGTGGCAGCATCTTGTAGTTTCGCCAGTTTGTTGTTAATGTTTGGTGGCATGCCGATTGCTTCCGTCATTCAGTTCATTTGTTTGAATTCATGGCTGAGGGTGGTGGTGTCCTTATTTAAGAATTACAGTTTCCTTCTACCCTTCTTGAACTTCACCATGGCTTCCAAACATCAAAAAACATCTGGTGGAGATGAGAGTAAGAGGAAGCAGTCTGTAATACTGTAAATACAATGTGTTTATATACAGGCATACAGTCTATCGATAACCTATTACAAATCCATAAAAATGTGACCTTCTAAATAGAGATAATTTCCTTTATCTGGCTTGGAGCTCGTCCCGTGGTTGCTCGATATGGGAGCTTCAATACTGTACTGTCTTACTTTTAATTAGGTTCAAAGTGGTTAGATATATAAACTCACACACTGACATCCCTCGTCTTATGAAAATCCAGTTATGAATTTTGGAAATTTAGGAATACTGTACATTCCAATTTACAGGTATAAGCAAAACTTCAGAGTTAAAATAAATTACTCTGACATTGTATCTGTACATAATTTCTTTTCATGGTAACTTCCAGTACAGTATTTCACTAAACACAAACAGTCTATATAGGCCATATAAACACAATTAATAAAATATTAACTACAGTACAATACAGTATTATAAGCTAGAATAACTTACTATATTAGAAATGTTATGTACAGTACAGTAGTCATCTTGGCCACAGGATTGGTTCAATGAACCAGTATCCAGATGCTGACCCAGGGATCTTAGCTGTGGGAGGACCATCCATTCTCCTGCACTGTTATATGATGTCAGAGGACAAAACAAGATAGATAAATACAGGGTATACATAATTAAGAATAGTTTTCTTATACTGTGCAGTATTTGTTAAGAATAGAATACTGTACATATTTGTTTACCGCTAAGTGAATATGCGTATTGCGAGGGGTACAGTACCTGTACTAAGATAGTTCGCAGGTTAAGCCACCTATTCCTGTATGAATTCCTTTTAATTTTCAATAAATAAGCTTGTGTCCATATTATTATCAGTTTATAATATAAAACTTGTTTCCCCACTAAATTTATGCTTAAAAATGTCTTGGAAGTCATTATAAGTAAGTTTTGGGTAGATTTTTTGTAGGAATATACATTATCTTCATTTACTAAATGACAAAATTGCATTTTTCAAGAACAGAACCTTTTTGTACATTGAGGAATGCTACTGTATACTGTAATGTACTCGATACAGTAAATAAGTTTTTCATGTGCATTCCACAAATGAAACCTGGTGCTTCTTTTACTTTATAATATTTACGTGGGCTTTTCTCATGAGGAATCCTCATGGTGGGTGTTGGTTGCATTCTAGGTGGTACAAATTGTGGAGTGTGTTTGGAACTTGCTCCAGGTCTGCAAACGTAGGAAAAAAGGTAATGTTGCTGTATTCGAACAGCTGATCACAATTACTGTTAGTAATTTTTTATTCATATTTTTTCTTACTTTATCCTTGTTGGTGAGAAATTTGCTGTTTTTTTGCCTGTACTGTATCCCCAGTAGCTATGTGCAGTGATTTTTGAGCAGGTAAGAGTGTGTGCATCAGTGTCAGACTAGGACAGGGAAGGTGGGCACTGGGCCAGACATAGTTGTGCGAGTCCGGTGAAAGTGTTCCTCTCAAGGAGGTAAGCAGGTTCTGGATATATTTACACTCGTTATTGACATCCTTTTAAGATATGGTAGTTTCTATGACTTCCCAGTAGTCAGTTGTAACGTCAGGATATTGGGGGTCCTCAGTTACTCAAGATATTTATCAGTCTAATAAAAGATAGAATATGTGTCAAGGTCTTATGGCCGGCTGACCTTTTATTGTTACCTGTTAGAATAAATTTATGTAATTAATCAAAACGTGCTGTACCTTAACTGGGACGAATGTTGATGTACAATACCAGGTGTATGAAAGCGAGGTGCCTAGCGTGAGTGTTGGTGCCAAAGTGTGTAGTCGGGAATGTTGGCAGGTGGACTAAGTGAAAGCCAGGGATGCCGCAGCTAGTAGCAGGGAACACGGATGCAACTTATGAGCAACTCTGTCATCCCCACTAGTCTGTCTATATATGCTTCGGCCAGCTTGCGACTATTATACGAGTATACGTATACGATACTGCATGAGGCTCATGGTTCTATACTAATATTGTATTCTTGTACATATAAAAATTAATTCAATTACATTTTCTATTTACACAGTAAGAGTACACAAACGTTACTCCTATTTGGCGATGTTGAAGTGGATATTGCATGGTTTTACTGCCGTTGTATGTTTTTTTTTTTTTTTTTTTAAATTACCTGTACAGTATTGATGCCAACATAAAATTACCAAGACCGAACACACTTCTTTATGTTAATGTTTAATCACTGTTTTGAATTGTTTCAGTTATAAATAGTTTATATACAGTATGTAGAGAGTTTTTGTTCATTTCCTTTTATAGACAATGATGATATGTCATTCTTAATTACTGCCATGTAACCAGAGTCCTTGTATAAACTTGAAGACTTAACATTGGGATAAGTTTTTACGTTGTGAAAGCAATACAGGTAGAGAATAATTTTGAAAGGGTGAGCAGAAGATACAACAAACTTGCAGACATTGTTTGTGTTGCGACACGCCAGGCTTACGTCATAGCCTACTGGGCCTGTGTCCCAGACAGGTGTTTGTGTTGGGGAGAAATTGGCAGTGGTTCAAGCATTGTTAGCTTGCCCACATGATCAACATGTCTGATACTTTATTTTTAACATTGACACATAATTTTAACTAAAACTGGCAATAGTGCTTGTGGCTAGACCTAGCCTGTGTTGTGTTTCTGGTTGTATCCAGATCAAGTTTTCCCATCCTGCTAAGATCCAACAGAAAACCAGACAAAAGGCCGCTAAACTGGTTCTAAAAATGTCAAATTTCCCGCTGAATTTTATGTCTTGATTTTGTAATTATAATGTTTTGTGTAAAAATTATGTCTGTCGTGCATTATTATCATATGATAATGTGTGATATGTATTGTCTAGGTAAAAGCTTGTAATCTTTTGGGACAACCGTTCATGCTTTTAAATGCATTTATTATTAAAACATAAGTATGCTCTTCTCAGCTTTGAATTTGTCACAGCAATGCTCTCTCTCTCTCTCTCTCTCTCTCTCTCTCTCTCTCTCTCTCTCTCTCTCTCTCTCTCTCTCTCTCTCTCTCTCTCTCTCTCTCTCTCTCTCTCTCTCTCTCTCTCTCTCTCTCTCTCTCTCTCTCTCTCTCTCTCTCTCTCTCTCTCTCTCTCTCTCTCTCTCTCTCTCTCTCTCTCTCTCTCTCTCTCTCTCTCTCTCTCTCTCTCTCTCTCTCTCTCTCTCTCTCTCTCTCTCTCTCTCTCCTCTCTCTCTCTCTCTCTCTCTCTCTCTCTCTCTCTCTCTCTCTCTCTCTCTCTCTCTCTCTCTCTCTCTCTCTCTCTCTCTCTCTCTCTCTCTCTCTCTCTCTCTCTCTCTCTCTCTCTCTCTCTCTCTCTCTCTCTCTCTCTCTCTCTCTCTCTCTCTCTCTCTCTCTCTCTCTCTCTCTCTCTCTCTCTCTCTCTCTCTCTCTCTCTCTCTCTCTCTCTCTCTCTCTCTCTCTCTCTCTCTCTCTCTCTCTCTCTCTCTCTCTCCTCTCTCTCTCTCTCTCTCTCTCTCTCTCTCTCTCTCTCTCTCTCTCTCTCTCTCTCTCTCTCTCTCTCTCTCTCTCTCTCTCTCTCTCTCTCTCTCTCTCTCTCTCTCTCTCTCTCTCTCTCTCTCTCTCTCTCTCTCTCTCTCTCTCTCTCTCTCTCTCTCTCTCTCTCTCTCTCTCTCTCTCTCTCTCTCTCTCTCTCTCTCTCTCTCTCTCTCTCTCTCTCTCTCTCTCTCTCTCTCTCTCTCTCTCTCTCTCTCTCTCTCTCTCTCTCTCTCTCTCTCTCTCTCTCTCTCTCTCTCTCTCTCATATATATTAGTTCTATTACAGAAAAAAAACTGCTAAAGCCGCAAAATTCCAAATTTTCCCGCTAAACACGAATAAAAACATCCAAATTTAGCGCCAAATCTGGTAACACTGTTCTGGTGGAAGATGTTTTGGGGTGATTTTATTTTAGAGGTATAATTGATATTTATAATAAAAAAAATGTTAGAAAAATCTTGTTTATACCCTCCTAATTCGGACACATCCGATGTCGCAAGAATCGACATTAAAAAAAAAATCCAGAGAAGTTTTTGCTTTGAGCCTGTTTGAATGTCAGGAAATATGATAAATTTAGGCTGTATCGTGCATTTTTAATTTAAAACAGGCAAATACTTGACTAAATTTTACGATCTTGGGATTTTTTCTAACTTACATAAGATTAGGTAGGTTTTTGAGGTCAAATAGAAAATTAGTTTTAGCTGCGTGCTGAAAGAAATATTTTACCACATTTTCAGATAATGTACTACAGTATGTACAAGTAAAGATTATAGCCCAGTGTTATTCCGAATAACATGGTAGAATGAAGTGTAAATTATGACAAACTAAAAAAAAAAAAGGCTTCCTGTGCGGGACAGTTTAGTTACAGAACTACGCTCGTGTGTGCTCCCCTGTACATCATATTTAATAGAAGTGTTCATTATCTTTGTGTTTCTTTGTTAATATCCTTGTAGCTTTCTTGTCTGATTTAGGTAAGTATTGAATGGAAGGGTAGTATATGTATGTGTATTTTAGCGCACCTAAGGGTTTTGCGTGTTGCTGGACTCTGGAGGTGGCCTTTGTCAGGGTACCTGTGTCAAGATGGTGTATTGGAATGTTTACCAGTTATTATTAGAATTCACAAGTGTGGCCTCCGTGGGCTTTATGTGCCATCAAGCTTAAGCTGACTTTCACTGTGTGAATTGGAAGTTTGTTGTTCCCGGGGCCATATACCCTGTATGCGAGATAATTGTTTTTTCCTCGAAGTAATAAGAGATGTTTGTTTTTCCCAGTCTGTGGGTTAATTAATATAATGCTGTAAATACTTGTTTATTTGTGCTGTGAGTAATATATTTTGTTGTTGACAACTGTATTGTCAATTTCGTACAATTTTCACGCACAAATAATCTTGGAATTTTTTTCGCATTGCATCATGTTTGAGTTAATTCAAAGATGTCCACGTGTGATGAATATTGATAATGTTACCGTGTTGCAAATCGGTACTTTGCCTGCTAACTGATCATGTTCTTAGGTCATGAGTGTGATTTAGCCTCGTTGTATGGTGTAGGCATGTGGCTTCGTATGTGTTGTGAAAGGTCAATGTGTCAGCTGAGTGGGTCAATGTCAGGTGAAACTTTGGGTTCCTCCCTCCTTCACCCTGGCTCACCACCATCTCCAGCATCCTTCCACATTCTCCTCCCCTCCGCCTCCCTCTCTGCACCCGCTTCAATCTACCACAAATATCGTTATTACACCAAGTTAATTTGGTGATGATCATACTATTTTTACATGTGTGTATGCGTGTAATGCAGCGATATTGTTTATCCATACACGGGTATACTGTACTATACATAAAGTTGTATCTTATTGTTGTTATTTGATTAACAAAGAAAGTGGAGGGAAACAAGCCGCAGTCAGGATTTTGTTCACATTCGTCTCAATTATATATATTGATATTGAAACAGTTTATTTAGTCAGAAGAACACAGATACAGAGTCGATTAAAAATCATAATATTAACATGGCTGAGCCAGTTGAGAGCCTGGGCTCTCTTGTAGACACCTGATATATACTGTACAGTATATTTATCTCAAAGAAGTATTATGTAACATTTAGTATCCTCTGGAATAATACACATTGCATGGTGGTAATAAGTACGTATCAGAATGTTACGACTGTTATCACTTCGATATTTATTTATTTTATTTTTACATGTATATTGTAAGTACTGTATATGAATAATTTACAGTGGAATTGAAAACAAATATGATAAGGGGGGAAAGCTGTACAACATGGGTTGTATTAAGGTGGAACAGGGGGACAGCTGCCAGGATTATGTCTAGTTGGCAAATCTATTTATTGCAATGTTAATTTTTATTTATGTACCTGTACATGATAATTTCTGATAAACCGGTTTTGGTGGTACAATAAAAGCAGGTATATAAAATAGGTATTAAAAAAAATATTAGTACTTAGACAGTAGATATTTTTTAAGAGATGACTTAAGGAAGGGAGCGATGTGTCAATTACAGACACTCACTTAATTATAAGCTTATGTATATCACTTGATTGTAAACGTATCTATGCCATTTATAAACGATGGTGACATGATTATGGAAATTATACGCCTATGTGTATAGATAACGTATCAGCTGTTGATAAAGATGGAATGGTACAAATAGCTCGAACAGCTGAGGCACCAGAAAGTGAGAATGGATCATTAGGTGGATTCTCGTGTTTAAGAGAAACATCTCCAGTGTTTTATAGTGGCAGGATATTGAATCGCAGATAAAATGTTTCGCCCCAGTATTTCCGGCTGCTTGAAAGCTTTAGTTCTGGTCCAGAAAATCTTAGATTTATGTTTTATTTGATTAATTCACAGACGTTGAAGTTACAGTGACCTACATAATATACAAATTGTATAAACTTCAAATTGTGATTAATAACACGCCATGTTTTTATTTATTGAATTCGGGTACAAATGTAATTAGGAAATTACAAATAACAGCACGTCATTGTCACATAATATTGTACACAATTTCCCCCACCGTTTCATACCATGTTGACTGGGATGAGAACTTCTGCTTCTGATAGTGTGAATGAAATTAGATTGAAGATTTTACACGAGAGGCTACTGGTCGAGACTTGAGACGCAAGGAAAGTAGACACAGTCATTTATGAAAAATTCTGTGTACGAGATATTACAAAGAAAGTGGATGTAGACAGTAATGTATGAAGGAGATGCCTCTTTTTATGTTGGCTGTCATCTAATATATTTCAAGAGTGAGGAAAATGGAGGTAGTTTGTCATGTATGTACAGTAGGTGGCAGCGCGGCGGCGTCCTTGACTTGGCAGTCCTTGGTGGGGAGAACCCGTTATAGGTGTGTCAGGGAGGGAGGCGACTAGTGAATGAGTCCGTTTGGCACCATCGAGTTCATTTACTCAATCACTAAATGTTATACATCTGCCACTCACTTCCTCTTCTACACTTCCTTGTTCTCGCTGGCCTCCCCTCGCCCCATTACCAGCCTTTACATGGCCGTCGGAAGCTGCTGCTGCTACTTTCCCTTTACGCTGCGTGTTCCCTTTTGGGTTTTAAAAGAATCGTTCATAAATTTCCCATTATTTTATTTTAGTATACTTGGATTTAATAGATAATTTACTGATACAAGTATCAAGTTGCCTTTCCTGGTAAATTTAATTGTATTTTCAACTCGAATTAACTGCAAGGAAATTAATCAGGTTTTGTGTCCAGTATCTGTTTTATAATTACTTAGACAACTTACATTGATGCTAGTAGTTCTTGAATCTACAACGATTGTGGCCCAAAACCTAACAAGTTGGTTCACTGTTGATTGATGCTCATCGCCATGCACCGAGATACAGGAGGCATGGTCACCCCAGCTAATACCGTTTTCTGTTAGTGATTTCTCGGGCTTATCGCGCCTACTGTAGGTGTTTTGGTATTTTCCTCCATTGGAAATTAAGACATTTCTTATGCGTATTTAGAATAATTTATGGGATCAAATTGAGATTAGACACCCCAGCTTATTTCGCCTGATGATTAAACATTCTAAGACTAACTGGGGGAGGCTCGTTTAGGTTGTATTAGGGTCCGGTGTTGAATCATATGGTGAAATAAACTGGAGTGCCTACCCTTCATATGATCCCATATGTATCCTGTAACACGTCTGTCATGCGGTGTTGCAATTATGGCGTTATTTACATGTAGAGAGAATTCACAGGAAACAGTAAACCAGGTCGGTAAGAAGACGTGTCGAGTTTAGACTTTCCTGGCACACAGTAGGTGGTCACATGTTGTTCACTCTTGTACAGGCAGGGTGTGCTGGTGACGGGGAAATGTGTACACTCGCACCAAAAAGTATCGGTGCAGGGTGAGATCGACGACTTCCGAAACGATATGTATACGCTGTGATATGTTGGGAAGGTTGGTAAGTGTATCCTCATAACACCCCCCCCCCCTGCACTAGGTGTTGCCATATGGCTGACAATCAGGGCTGCCAACATACGGCTGGAACAACTCGCCTTTCCCAATACCTATCGTCACTGGTCTCAAATTGTTCACACTACAGTATGCACCGATACTTTTTGTTGCGAGTGTTACATGCCAGTGTTTTAATTAAATTGTGTGTGTACTGTAGCTACGTGTTTGAGGGTGTTTTATACCTCCTGCGGCTATACTTGGCATACCCTTAACTGTAATTTTTTTTACCCCTACACTGTAAACTTTTTATGCGCACTGAACACTGTAGATTACTTTATATACTTTACTCAATTACAGTTTTATATATCTATGCATTGTTGGTTATTTTTTATACATTGCATACTGTTTCATGTAGATCCACAATGGAAACGTGGATAAGATAAATCTTGATAAAATCACACACGAAAAAGGGAAACAATGGAGTACCTTAGCTTTCGTCTTTATTCAAAACATATTCAGAGGCAACTGAATTGCAAGGACTGAGAGAGGCTTATGTACACAGGGTGACCTTACAAAACATGACATCCACTAATCCACACGCCAACACCACCGCAAACAAAAGAGGAGCTTGAAAGAAAGGGAGACGTAACTAGTCATGTTAAGTCAGGTCAAAAATATGAGACCCACTAATCATCTATCATACATCTACCTCGAATGCTTTTAAAGCATTTTGGACCTTGGGCCACTGACAAATAAATTTGTGTCATATCAGTTTTTTACTGACCATAACTAAGGTTTATAAAATTCAATTCTCTAATCAAACTTGCTTCAACCAGAAGTCTTTCTGTGACACATGATGATTTATACACTTCTAAACTGTTTTCTCAATCTATGGGATGATTATTGTTCCTTATATGAACGAAAAGTGCACTGCTCTCAGATGCTGTTCTAATATTGTACTTGTGCTGTTTAATTCGGAGTTGCAATGCTTTCCCAGTCTGACATAAGCCCCTCCCAATCCTTGGAATTCAGTTGCCTTTGAAGATGTCTTGAATAAAGACGAAAGCTAAGGTGCTCCATTGTTTCCCTTTTTCCTGTGTGATTTTATCAAGATTATACAGTATACTGTACATTTGCCGCTTCTCCATACGATAGGTTGTTTCATGTAACCATACAAAATTATGAACACACACACCTTATTTGTATATACTTACATGTATAAATATACTTACACCAATTTCTGTGTACATTATACAAACTTATTTTACGTACCTGCAACAATATTTCAACATTATTCACCCACTTACCTAGTTACCTTGGCACTCTTTCCGGGCCCACTGTGTGTGTGTGTGTGTGTGTGTACACCTTACGACCTATGCCCAGAAACTGCTTTCACCCATGCAGAGTGGACTTGAGGGATAGTGTTGCGTTGATTGGTTAATACAGTACGGGCTATTATAAACACTGTGTGTGTGTGTTTGTGTGTCTGTCTGTCTGTCTGTCTCGGGTGCACACGTTTGAGTGGTGTGATAGAATGTGCGCGAGAAGTGCGAGATTTTAACTAGGTAATGCGAGAAGTAGGTCAGTGAGACAAGGCCCCTCAGCAGCCCCCATTGGTTGCTTATACTCACCTCAGTAAACATTTGTCTGTCGCACCACGCACACTGACACCTGTCGCATCACACACACACTGGCACCTGTTGCACCACCCACTGGCACATTTTGCACCACACACTGACAACCTGTCTCACTACATACTTAATACCTGTCACACCATCGACTGACAGCTGTCGCACCACACTAATGCCTGTTGCACCACACTGATACCTGCTGCATCACACTGACAGCTCGCTCCATTAATACACACCCTGCCAGACGCGATAACCGGTTGGGGTAACCTGAAAGAGAGTGTGTGTGTGTTCACGATCACGCTGTCTACCCTCCATTAATAAGCATGCACTTCCAGACTCTCCTGTCCTTACCAAGACAGCACGCCCACACACACCCCTTTAATATACTCGACAGCCACGCCCTGTTAACTTCGTCGACAGCCACACCCACGCCCTGACACCTTTATCAAGAGCCACACCTACGCATTCCTGGCCTTAGCAAGAGCTGCAACCCTTTACTTTTACCAGGAA
The DNA here is from genome assembly GCF_018991925.1 of Homarus americanus. Taxonomy (NCBI): domain Eukaryota; kingdom Metazoa; phylum Arthropoda; class Malacostraca; order Decapoda; family Nephropidae; genus Homarus; species Homarus americanus. Next base: position 6,410,582 of record NW_024745073.1, read on the forward strand.
CTATACCCATCCAAGGAGCCACACCCGCGCCTCCCGTACCCGCACCTGTGGATTGTCCACGTGTCAGGAGCCACGACCACGCCTCTAATACCCACACACCAATAGCAACGCCCACACCGTCGTATACATCTCATGACCCATACCTAAATGACGGTTGTACCACATGGGTGTGAATCTGTTTAAGTTGTCAACAAGGCTAACAGCCACATCCTGAGATAACAGCCCACTGTCAAGGAATCGCCCAAGAAGACTGGACAACTCACAACTGTACTGACTAAACTAAACGATCCACACACGCAAACACTTAACATCCTGGTTCTCAATTATTGCCGGGTAGATAACAGGTAATTAGTGTATTAAAGAAACTTGCGTTGTGTTTCACCCTATCCGGAGATCGAATCAGGACCGTCACTTGCTACACATTCACCCTTATAATATCCGAGCAGGATAGGACTCGAAGCAACGGATTTAAGTTGGATAAGTTTAGGTTTAGGAGGGAGATAGGGAGGAACTGGTTCACAAAAAGGGTGGTAGACTAGTGGAACAAGCTTAGCAACTTTGTAGTAAGTGCTGGAACGCTGGAAAGTTTTAAAAGGAGGCTAGATAGATTCGTGGATGATAGAGAGTGGTTGTAACTCTAGACTGGAGCTGCCATGCACAGGCCAACCGGCCTATTGCAGACTCCGTATGTTATGTTCTTATGAGCCACAGTCCACACCTACATCCTTTTTACCCCTGTGTACATCTTTCAGTCTCCACAACCCCCCTGGACCCCTAGGAGCTATGCGTTCCTCAACACTTTTACTCTTCCTCCCTCCACTTTCTAGTTCCTCCTCACTCTCACTTTTCTTGCCGTCCCAAATTCTAGTTTGATTGTGCTCTCGTGTGTGCGCGTGCATGCTGATGCGGCTAAGTTAGTCGCTGTTGATTGGGGTAGTCTTGTCCCCCCTCCCCTTTCCTCTCTCCCCCCTTATCTCTCTGCAGGTATACACACAACAGGCAGAGAGCGGTAAACAAGGATGGCTCAACAAAACCTGCATTATAAGATTATTTCCATTAGCAACATACCTTCAGCGGCTTACTCTGGTTTCTGAGATTGAATCGACGTGTTTTTTACCATTGTTAGTGTGTGGGAGGGGGTTGTCAAGGGGTGTGTTGGGAGATGTAGTTGTCAAGGTATGTGTTGGGGGGGGCAGATCTATTGTTGAGATTAATCCTTGGAAGTTTTATTAAGATTGGAAGGTATTTAACAGGGAGAAGCCGCCAAGACCGGTGTTTGGATGTAGTAATTAATTGACAACAAGTAAGGGTCCAGGGAAGTATGGGTGACCAGTTCTTCTCTCGGGGAGGGGGGCAAGCCTCAGTCGAAATACCCTAACGGAATTTTTATTTTATTTTTTAAATCCTCACTACGTTTCCTGGATGAGTAGAACATCAAGTTGGAGGTTAAAAGGCAACTTGCTTGGGGGAAAGGCGGCAGGCGGGGAAGGATTTTACGAAGGACCCCCTCCCCCAGCATGGGACAGAGAGAGGATCCTACTTGACTTCGTACCCACCCAAAACTTGTGACGTAACCCCACGTGCGCCGCTAACTATTTGCCGACTGTCAGTGGTGGTGTGTTTACTGTGGGTCTGCCTGAGTGTAAATAGAGTAGGGTGAACCGTATTTGCAGTACTTCTTAATATGTAAGTAATGGGTTCATCTTCAACGTCCACAGGGTTTCTCTCTGCCAGATTGATAATGTGGTGTGTGTGTATGTATGTACAGGGGGTATGTATGTGTGTGTTGTTTTGATATCAGAATTGCGCCTTGGCTGGGTATTATTGAGTATTATTATTATAATAAACGAAAGGTCATAAAAACCACACCGTGTTTACCTGTAATAGTGGCTGGGGGTATGAGTAATGAACCACAAGTTAGTTGTCCGGTGTCATGTAATCTATTATCATCAGGAGCCTCGCCAAGACGCGTTACAACACCGATTACTTATCATTCCGCAGTAGTATTGGTACCCTGGAACATTTAGCACAGGGTGCCTCGGGGAAAAAAATGTATTCACACTGCCCTAACAAGTTTTCGTGGAGATTGCGGGAATCCTTGGTGTGTGTGGTCTCCCTGCACAGGTGAGGACAATGTTGGTCTTACAATAGAATCACTCAAACGATTTCCACGAAAATATGTTAATACTGGGTGTGCACCTTTATGTAGACAACCTGTATTTAAAACGCCCTTCCCGGAAAGCATCATGACACGGTTCAGTCAAGTCAGGAGAAAATATAGGTTTTTTTTTTTTTTTTTTTTTACTCAATCTTGGTGGTGTAGGCTTAGTATCTCCAATTTATTTCACCTGATTAAACACCTTAATACTACCTGGGGGTGTTAGGGTAGATAATCTGGGTGCTAATCTTCAGGTGGGTTTTGGTTTAAATCACCTTTAAAACTGAAAACAAAATTGGGAACGTGAGTAATACGGTTATGCAATTGTTATTCTTCACATTGATAACCATATCTCGACTAAGCTAACAGCTGTATACGTATGTATGTGGACATTAATGATTACTTGCGTCTCCTCGATTAACTTCTTATATTTAAGCTTTTTATCGTTAAGTTTGGCTATGAGAATATTGGTAGGTTATCCAGAGTGGTGGCAGTCTTTTGTGTGTGTGTGGATAATCCCGGTGACGAATGGAGGAGAGGTTGGTGGAGGGAGGGATGTGCGTGTGTGTTGTGGCGTAGTGGCCCTGCCGGATGGCGTAGTGATGTATCCTTGAGTGTGCCCTCTGTTGTATATGTGTGAGTGCGTTCGTACGTGTTTCGCTGGCTGGCAGTGTTTGTATGACTAGTTTGGTATTCATGTACAGTTTGTTGTGTGCATTTGAATATATGATCGTTTGTGTTTAGTTTTGTCGTGGCCGCGCGTTTCAGTTTTCCTTGTATATGCGTGCGCTTGTGTATGTGCGTGCGTGCATGTGTGGTGCGCGTGATGCTCAGGTTGGGGGGACTTGAGAGCGTCTGATGCTGCTGCTGCTGCTGCCAGGGTCGCTATTATTCCTTCATTTCTTTATCATAATTATAATAAATTTTAATTGTTTTTATTTCTTATTTTTTATTTTTTTATTGTTAGTATTGTTGTCTTGTTATTAGCATTATTTACTCTTCATTAATTTTACTGTTATTTACACTTAATTGGTGTTGTTTTCTTTGTCTTAATATATTTAATAATTTTATGTGTTGATTATATTTATATATTTGTTTACAAATTTCTTATTGAATATATTTTTAACCCGTTGTTTAGGCAAGAACTCCCCGTGATGCTTTTATTAATTAACGACAGTAGATGTAGAAATAGTTGTAACAGTGTTTAAATAGCAAATAATAGTTGTAGTTTGAATAGTCATAGTAGTAGAATCAGTAATAGTATGTGTATAAAGTAGTAGCAGTAGGTGTTAAATATATATTTAGTGGTTAGTAATGTTAAGAACTCTCTATCTCATTTAAAATCAGTTCAGTTATTTCCACTGATAACGGTGAAGGAATTGTAGTAGAGGTGTGTATGTGTGTGTACAGTAAAGGTAGTTTGGTGGCGTGAGTGTGGTAATTGAGGTAAAATGTATTGAGGGTGGAAAGTTTTTGCTTCTGTCTAGGAGTTGGGTATTGGTAAAGTACAGTAGATAACAGTGATGGGTGGGTAAGTGGATTAGTTGGTGGGTGGGTTATAGGTGGTGCATATGTAAGCTGCATGGCCCGTGTTGTGTCCTGGTGGGGAGTTGGCGGTAGGTTGGGGGGTAGTAGGGTGTGTGGTGACCTGGGGAAAAAGATCAATACTGGATCCAGGGGACACACACACACACACACACACACACACTCTATTACCACACTACTGCCACCCATCATAACACACACACTAACACACACGCACGCTAAAGTTTTGGGCGGTGTTAGCCAAGACATCGCAAAGGGAGAAAGTGAATTGGCAAACAAAACGTAAAAGAATTTGTATTGATATTCAGCGCAGTGTACAGTATATGTGTGTAATAGGTAAAGTTGTCGCTCTCCGCTATTGGACGCCCCGAGCCGATGGGGAGTAAGGGGGGGGGGATGGCGGGGGTCAATACTTATCTGTTTAAACCCCCTACAACGCCTCTCGCTACGCGCTTTTTCATTCCTCTTAACGATGTATATTCCAGCACATAGGCAATAAGTTGAAAATTTTGCGTTAACTGTGATGTTGTGTATCTCGTCCCATAACCTGAAACAATATGTAGTTAGGTAAAAAAAAATATTGTTTGGTTATAGTAGCGTAATGAGGGTAACTGTCGGTGTTAATATTTGTTTGTTGTTGGCGAAGCAGTGTGTGTGTGTGTGTGTGTGTTAGAGCTGGGGTGGTGAGTTTACTGGGGAGAGGATCAATACTAGGTTGACGCTTCCCGGCCTCGTCACTCTTCAACAGCTGACCTACTTCCTCTCCCCGCCGGCCCTGCCACGCGCCGCCCTCCACCACCACCGCCACCATTCTCCACATAGTTTCTCATCATACTTTATATTCATTATCCATTCTGTGTCATCTCTCTTGTGAAGTTCGGTCTGAAATATCAAGAGACATAAAACTCAAATGATATATTATCTCCTTGTAGGTGTCATTGTAAGTTGTGTTCCAGCTTAAAAAACAAGAAAGTACACCCAGGATCACGAGCTCACCCCACGAGCGACGCTGTGGACTTGCGCACCGCATTACTGAATACTGATTAAATAAACCAAATTTAGGATTATACATATTTGATAAGGTATGTGAGTGTGTGCATATATGTGTGTGTTTGTCTTGTGTGTATAATATAAGCACTGTTGCCACGTGTGTAGTTTGTATACAAGGAGCTGTGGCCCTGACAATTAGCGTGCGTAACAGTCAAGGAAGCTGGTTTAAAGGTCCAGGTAATTGGCCCATCTTTTGTTTACTGATTTGTACACTACATCTCTGTCATCACCTGCCTTGTCCTCCCCCGTCTCTCTCCCTCCCTATCACCGCTACCCACACAGGCGCACTCCCTTATATCACGCTTTAATCTCCCCTCACCCACCCACCCACCCCTACTTTACTGAAATTTCGGACGACACCTGCGTATTGGAAAATTAATGTCTGTGGGTGCGTTGCCATGGTATTTAAACCCCCTGTGTTGTGTTGTTGCAGCAGTCGGAGCGAATGTGGTCGAGTGGGGGAGGTTGTGGTATAGCTGGGCCTGTTTGGTCCATGACTTTCACTCTTTGGGTGGACTGTGATCACCACTGGACGGCACCAATTTCCTCTGACTAGAATACCAGAAGCACCTTTGGGGTTGCCGGTCCAATTTACTGGGACATTTAAAGCTCTGTCGGGTCGTTTGTATTTCTTGCTCTATGGCATTAGATTGTCCTCTTGTGACTGTGATTTAGTTGGGATTTGTAACATAAGATGGAATTAGAATGGGAGTTAGAGCATGTGGCACTGTGTGGCACCCATTGCTCCATCGCCAACCTCGGTGCTAGTACTCGAGCCCCACCACCCCCGTCTCCTCCCCCACGTGTGTTTGGCTCGCTCTCTCCTACTGACCTACATTTTCATCCAGAGACCAACCAGGTTGCACCAGCCTCAAGAAACACCTCGCTCTTGCCTTCACTTGATCCGTTATTATTAATGCTGTACTACGTTAAGGAGAACGTGGTTACACACTGTGTGTAGTCTAAATCATACTGTGTTCGCCTGTACTGTATAACAGGCTGTAGTTAAGGAGGTAAGGTTTAACCGGCTTGTGCTGGTGAAGTGAGTTGGCCTCCAGCAACACCTCACAAGCTGGCTTATGTATGCAACACAACTTCACTGAATATTACTGCTGATACATATGTATTGTATACACTTGGAAGGTAGGCTGGGAGGAACACACCTGTACTATCACATCGCGTTCCCATTGTGTATGTGTGTTCCTAGGTGACCTCACATTGACCGCGTGACCTCATTTACACTCATCCTTGACTCAACCACTTCACATTTAATGTCAGGAAGATAATGAACAAGTTTCAGATTTATATTGAATGTCAAAACTACGTCGCTAGAATGTTTTGTCAGTAATAATAATTTTTTTACATGTAATATTTCACACGGTGAATTTGTTTTTATCAACATTTTACTATAAAGTGTAAGTACTGTTAGTTCTTATCAACACACACACACTGAACTTAGGTGCCACCGATCCACAAAGGTTCCTACGATGAATTTGTCCACTTTACCTAATTGTTTTGACAAGGGGTTAAAACCATCGACCTTTAAACACTCACGGAACGCCATTTAGGAGACACAGTTACGGGAAGATCCTGAGGTGATGATAAAAATACGAACAAGAAACCCACCGATGAAAGTGAGTCAGCCCCCCAAAAAGTGAATTGTGTGTGAGAGAGGGAGGGGTTGGGGAGGGATCTCATTTTTGGTGGGGTCAACTTTCTCCTACAGTGCCCCTCCCCCCCTCCACTTTTCTCCCCGCCCTTACTCTTTTCTTCCACCCACTATTCTTGCCAACCACCACCTCCAGTATGTGTGTTTTAAAGTTAGAAATTTGACCAGAGTTATAAATTCAAATAGTTTTTTTTTATTTATTCATTACTAATTTTACCTTGACTAAGCTAGACATTTTATGATCATTGTTATATAGCATGATATCTATTATTATAGTTTAGGGGATATATACAGTATACGTGAACAATACCACCACTACGTTACACTTTCCCCAGCACAGTGACGTGTGTTAAACACTTTCACATTCCCTGTCCGGTAATGCCTGCAACTAGTCGCTCGCACACCCGTTCAATCGTGTCTGTCAAAAGTCCCGCTGGAAAGTGTTGACTGTTGACCTAAAACTCAAAATGCCCTTCTTATTCGTAACTAAACCTGAAGTATGCCGGAGCACCAGAAGATTAGACACCCCGGATTAATTCACCTGTAGATTAACCCCCCAGTTAGCGCTAGAGGGGTTAATCTTCAGGTGAATTAAACCGGTGGTGTCTAATGTTGAGGTGATCCCCAAGAATGAATGAATGAATGAAAAAATAGAGAATATGGAGTAGCCAGCAGTAAAGATTCTTGCATAACAAAAACTATCCATTTGAAAGCTTAAGTGGGCTAGTTAATGTAGCTAGTTGTGTAATAGCTACATCACCAGTCTGACCACGCGCGTGATACATGACCTTGAGTCTAAATAGCTCCGAGACTTGATGAAGTGAAAAAATAAATGTTCAGTGGGAAAAAGTCTAATGTATTGCTTGTTAGCTTGTTGACGTCTGATGAAGTAAGATGATGTTTGTTTATCGGATCTAGCCCGTACATACCAGTCAGTCAAGTCAGGTGAAGCTTAATAGTTTGTGTGAGGTGTATTTATTTACCTGACCGTTCATTACCAAGTCTGTGTGTTGCCCAAGACCACCTGAGGGGCTGGAGGGGAAGGAGGGTGGATAGGTAGGCAGGGATGGAGGGTGGGTAGGTAGGTAGGGATGGGGGGTGGGTAGGTAGGTAGGGATGGAGGGTGTGTAGATAGGTTGGGTGGGTAAATAGGTAGGATGCTGAGGTTGTGATTCGCACCAAGGTGTTAACGGAGTGGCCGTGTGGGGGCAGTACAGTAGTTAGTGTGGGAGGGCAGGTGTTGGGTGTATGCTGTACAACATCGCAGCTTGACACAGGTGATCCCTTATGCCTCAAGTGATGGTACTCACCTACTTAGTTTCCTACAGTATTAGCTTCCTTAGCCTATGTATGCTTGTATACAGTAGCTCACGTGATGATTAGTTATTCTTGTTTATTTCACCTGAAGATTTACCACTTTAATGCAACCTGGGGATTTCAGTTTGGTTAATCTTATGATAAAAATAAAATAGAGTGCTTAATTTTAACGTAATACTCTACCCTCGCCCCCCCCCCCCCTTTTTTTAGCAGTCGTAATTAAAATTTACATGGGAGAGGATGACATTGGAACAACCAAAAAAATAAATAAATCTAGAGGTGGTAAAAAAAAACACATGGTGAGCATCTTCCTTCTGTTGATCAGTATTGAGGTAATTATTGCACCAGAACACACACACAGAATAGCGTCATGTACTATAGCCTTAGAATTCCCCCCAAGTAATACCCACCAAACCAAACGTAACCTAACCAACACGTATCGATTCTGGCACTTGGATCATGGGAGTGTACAGTACATAAAAGGTGACAGCACGGAGAACGTGTTGGTAGAAATCCGTCCAAGGTATTTAAACCATTTAGGTCAAGGTTACAGTATGTTAACCCCTTAGAGTACGAGGAGTTAAACTTCTTGAGTGTATTGAGTAATTAGTCCATCGAGTAAGATAGCTTAACCCCTTGAATACGATGATTTAACCCTCTAATAAACCCCCTAAGTACACTTAAGGACTCGTCTATATACATTGAGTACACCATCATTGTACGAAAAGAAAGTCATCGTACTCAAAGGGTTAAAGTAAAGTGCCTTGACCAAGTGATGGAACTCTGTAAAGGCGATTCAGGTTAAAAATGGTCACGTTTTATAAGAGGAGTCCACCAGGTGGGAGATTAGGCATACCATCTTCCTTAAATATGGTGATTAAAACTACCAAACGCTAACTTAACTGCCCCCTTCCCCTCCACCATAATAATAATGGTTGCCCCTCGTGTAATGAGGATGACTGGCTCAAGGGCCACCTAGGCGTGAATTTGTTTAAGGTGTAGAAGCTGTCGCTAACAAAACAACCACACCCAAGTTAACGAGTTGCATGACCCAGTGTCAAGGAATAGTCCGAGAAGACCGGAAAACTAGCCAAATGGCTAACCATTACCCCGGAACACGATCTTCAAGTCTATTAACATCCAGGTCCCCAATTACTGCTGGGTTGAGAGGCAAACTTGCCCATAGTTTCACCCTGCCCGGGGTCGAGCCCGGGTCCGTTCGCTTGCGAGGCGAGTATGCTGATCATTACACCACATAAGAACATACGAATGGAGGAAACTGCAGCGGGCCTATTGGCCCAAACTGGGCAGTCCCATTTACACCCAACCCCTATTGTTCATATAAGAAGAACATAAAAAAAATAAGGAGTCTGCAATAGGCCGGTTGGCCTGTGCATGGCAGCTCCTGTCGAGAGTTACTACCACTCTATCATCCATGAATCTATCTAGCCTCCTTTTGAAACTTTCCAGAGTTCCCGCACTTACTACAAAGTTGCTAAGCTTGTTCCACTCGTCCACCACCCTATTTGTGAACCAGTTCCTTCCTATCTCCCTCCTAAACCTAAACTTATCCAACTTGAATCCGTTGCTCCGAGTCCTATCCTGCTCGGATATTATAAGAACTTTATCTATATCCCCTTTATTGATTCCTTTCACCCACTTAAATACTTCTATCATATCTCCCCGCAACGTATGTTTGAAGCTATCCAGCGTATTCGAGTTAATGATGATATTTGGTAACTTGTTCCAGTCGTCCACTACTCTATTTCCAAACCAATGTTTACCTATTTCGCGCCTAAATCTAAATGTGTCTAATTTAACACCATTGTTACGAGTTCGCTCCTGGTTGGATAGTTTGAGTACCTTTGTAATGTCCCCTTTGTTCAGCCCTGACTTCCATGCATACACCTCGCTCATGTCGCCCCTCACTCTACGTCTCTCAAGGGAGTGCAAATTAAGATGCTTTAACCTGTCTCTGTACTCAAGGTTCCAAATGCCCGGGATTAGTTTTGTCATTCTCCTTTGAATTCTTTCCAAGGATTCTATATCCATTCTGTAATACGGTGACCAGAATTGAACTGCGTAATCCAAGTGAGGTCTCACAAGCGCAAGATATAGTTTTAAGATGACCTCGCTAGACTTGTAACTATACACGTGTATACATAAGCATAACATTAAAGTGTTTGTCACCAGGTGAAATAAACTGGTGTGCCAATTCTTCACGTGATTCCCTAATGTAGTGTACAGTATCACATTAAATTGCTTTGAAATGTGAGGCCGCCGTTTCTATCGTTAAGTGGGCTGTCGACCTGACCCAATCTCGGTTATTAAGACATCATTACCCTTCAGTTTAGCCCCTGGAGGATTATGTGACCCAGCACAGGACCCGACTTTACTAAATTCACCTGGCCAAACACAGGACCTGACTTAACTGTACTCACCTGGTCCAATACAGGACCTGACTTGACTGAACTCACCTGGCCCGACGCAGGATCTGACTCTGATATCTCCTCTGACCCAACTCAGGACCTGACTTTTATCAATACCCACCTGACTCGCCACAGGGTCCCTCACAGCAAAGACCCACTCCCCCACCCCCCGCGCACCTGACCCCACAACACGACCTGACGCGCAGCTGTTCTCAGGTAGGTGTTAATTTCGGATCACCTGAAGAGGGTAGGGGAGGAGGCGGGAGATTCTTCATTATGATCCCCCGTGTGTAGTCTTGTTATGTGCTTCTCTAAGAGTAAGTCTTAAATAACCTATTTTTATATCACTATACCTCTTTATTTAGTAGTAATTTGTGTATACGTTACTTGGAATCTTTTTTGTTCTTCCTCTACTGTTATTTACGTCTGCTTCGTTTTTTTTCTTGTTAGCGCTTCCTCTTCAGCCAGGCACAGTACAGTGCATCTCATCTGTTGTAGGAAAATTATCACCTCCAATCTCAGCAGCGATGATAACTGTAGCTCAGTGGTCTCGAGGAGATGGATTACCTGAAGATTAGGCACCCCAAGTTGTTCCACCTGATGATTAAACATCCTTACACTACCCGAGGGCTTAGGCTAGGTTAGCGTTAGAATGATTAATCTTACTATGAAATAATCTGGGGGGTGCGAATCTGCAGGTGATCTTTTTTCACCAATTATGAAGAAAAAATTCCTAAAAATTCGGTAAATTCGATTCTCGCAAATAAACATTAATGGTGTTATAGTATATCAACAAGAGTACTGTTAGATAAATTTATCAAAACTGACGTTGCTACACTTACCAATTACCAAAAGTTCATTTCCTGCATTATCGTGTAACATGAAGTAAGTGGCAACTCCAGGAAATATACTTGGGCTGTGTGTGTTAGACGAGGGAGACTAGTGGTGCGGGTAAATGGCTTGACTTCTTCCCGAAAGGCCACCAAGATGTACATATACACAACCTGACCTAACCTACCTGGCCAGGACAGCACAACACACTGGGCTAAGGTGGGTGGGGAGACGCTTCACTAATAGAACAAGGAGGGACAACGTAGATGGTTTTAAATCTGAGTGGGGCTTTGTAACTAGTGGGGTTCCCCAGGGGTCAGTACTGGGCCCACTCTTGTTCATAATCTACATAAACGATCTAGGTACTGGGATCAGCAGTGACATAACCAACTTTGCGGATGACACCAAAATAGGGCGGCAGATTAATTCAGGGCAGAATGCAAATGCACTACAGGAGGATTTAAATAAACTGCAGGAAAGGTTAGAAAATGGCAAATTAAATTCAACACCAGCAAATGCAGCGTACTAATATTGGAAGAACAAATACTGTCAGTGTATACAGTCTTAACAACATCAACCTAGAGAAGTCGACTTGTGAAAGAGACTTAGGGGTACTTGTAAGGCCCGGACCTTCGGCCTAGAAAACAGTGCGTTAATGTTCGATATAAGGCAAACAGAGTATTAGGTTTTATATCTAGAAGTGTAAGTAATAAGAGTGCAGAGGTTATATTGCAATTGTATCTTGCGCTAGTCAGGGCACACCTCGATTATGCTGTTCAGTTCTGGTGCCCTTATTATAGACTGGATATCAATTCACTGGAGTCGGTGCAGCGAAGAATGACGAAAATTATTCCGGGACTTAGAAACCTTCCATACCAAGATAGTTTAAAGAAACTAAACTTGCATTCCCTAGAAAGACAAAGAGTGCTGGGAGATATGATAGAAGTATTTAAGTGGGTGAAAGGAATCAATAAAGGCGATATAGATAAAGTTTTATAATATCCAAGCAGGATAGGACTCGTAGCAACGGATTTAAGTTGGATAAGTTTAGGTTTAGGAGGGAGATAGGAAGGAACTGGTTCACAAATAGGGTGGTGGACGAGTGGAACAAGCTTAGCAACTTTGTAGTAAGTACTGGAACGCTGGAAAGTTTTAAAAGGAGGCTAGATAGATTCATGGATGATAGAGAGTGGTTGTAACTAGACAGGAGCTGCCATGCACAGGCCAACCGGCCTATTGCAGACTCCTTATGTTCTTGTGTTATAATCCTGTGACTTAAATCTATTAAATGAATTAGATGTTATGAAGATTTAACCCCCCCCCCCCTCTCCCTCCAGCTTATTTTCACCTCACGATTAACCATCCTAATATACTACTTGGGAGGGTTAGGTTAGCATCGGCGTGATTAATATTGAGGTGAAATAAGTGAGGGGGGTAACCTTCAAGTTGTTCGAAACTTTAAAATTTTATTAAATAGACATTATATAATTTGAAACTTGATGCAATTTTTATAACGTTAATTCAGATTCAATAAATATAAAACGGTTAAATTTGGTGTAAAATAGAGCAGTTATACCGTTAACTTGGATTAAATCAAAACACCGTGACGTGGAATTAGATTGAATAGAAACACTGGAGTTGAACAAGGCTGGACACAAATGACAAAAATACAAATCTGTGTAAGTTATTGTGTGTGCTTCTGTTCGTGCGTGTTCGTGAAATGTGTATAGTTTAGGCACACTCAGTGCAGTTTTGGGATAATTATGTGTGTCCGCGTGTGGATGTTATGTACACCTATGCTTTTGCAGCTATGTACGTGCGTGTTGTGGCTGGCGCTTGTGTGTATACGTATTGGTGGGAGTTTTTTTATGCACCTTTAAAAGGAGCATCAGTGTGTACTCGCCGCCGCGCGTGTGTTCATGTATGTACTGAACTGTATACTGTATATACTGCCTGTGTACGAACGTTAGTATAGTGTTGTTTGTGTGCACCATTGTGTGTACATCCCAGTGATATATCTTTTTTGCTTTTGTATGTATGTGCATCTATGAGGAAGTCTGTGTGCACATATGTGACACGTGTGTGTGTGTGTGTGTGTGTGTAAGCAGAAGAGAGGGTGGGTGGGGGGGGTAATGAGAAGAGAGAGAGAGACTGGTGTGGTGGGGAGGCAGGCAGGCAGGCAGGCGAGAGAATGACACGGGTGAACTTTATGCATTAAGAACAGGTGGACACATGCACCAGGACCGGACCGTTAGGCCCCAGCACAGCCCGAATTCTGCACCACCACACCTCCCGACCCGTTACACCACTATCCTCAAGGGGTGGCGAGGAGGAGGAGGGGCCAATTGTTAGCGTGTTATACCAAAGGTGGGGGTGCAGGAGGGCGGTTAAGTGTCTGTAAACTTTACAAGAGTGTAAAGGACAACATAGATCTCATGACACTTATCTAAATAAAGGTGTTAATGTGAATTGTATTTCATTTGGTTAGTTTACAAAAGGAAGCAGGAGAGATTTTGTTTAAGTGATTGATATTTGTGTAAATTGAGGAGGAACCAAACGGGATACTTATTATTTATTTTATTATATATGTTAGCATCAAAATACTTGTTGGTGATTTAGGTGAAGACAAGGTAAAAGCATGTGTGTTGTGTAGGGGGCCTTGAACAGGTGACATTTTAGTGTTGCACTATTAAATGTGAGTTTAGTTGTACTTGGTGTGGCGCGCTGGCCTCCTTGCTTGCTTCCTGGTGTTGGTTGGTGGCCGTGGGATGTAGCCGAGCTCAATCATGGAAGCTGTTTCAAACTGTTCTTTTTGTGTTTGGGGTGACTCGTCAGCTTCTGCAGTAATATTGAGAGAATGTGTGTGTGTGTGTGTGTGTGTGAGGGATGGAGGGCCGGAAATGTTGGGTGACGCCGAGGCAGGAGTCACCTCTCATCCTCCCCGCCGGAAGTGGCCACCTATCTCACCCGTGTCTCCATGTTTTATACCCATCACTGTTACACTTCGAGCTGCACATCTCAACATTGCATGATCTTGTAACTAACAGACGCCGGTCCTTAAAATTGGTTCATAACAATCCAATACTATAAAGTTGTTGAAGGCGGATTACTTGTTGCCTCACGTTGATCAGGAAGTTCACTTGTGTACTGGATACACTCGCATACCTCGGGTACGGTTCTCGGAAACTTTCTCACACAAGGTAGGATAGACAAAGGAACAGCCAGTAACGCCATAGTCAAGGTGTGTGTGTGTGTTTGAAGGTGACCTGTGGGCGAGTGTTACCGTGACCCCGCCTGGGGTGACGGTAACAAGGTGGCCCGGGGTGATCTTCCCACATAGTCCGTTGGCTCCGAGTACAGTACTTCAAGTTTTAACTTATATTGTCTGCACGCACAGTCTTGATAACAATGATCAACTTATTTCTTATTAGCTGTAAAGTTGTCAATCTCGTTATCTCATACCAGTGTCTTATATATCAGGTGTTTTTCTTAGTGAGTGTTAGGTTTTTAGTGCCACTTTAACCATGCTTACGTGGCGGCGTTAACGTAACTTGACTGTGTGGTGGGGGGGGGGGTGGCGAGGACGTGTGGTGGAAACTGCAGCAGAAGTTACCTTGTTGAGTACCTTGACGAGTGGGCGGGGGAACAGTGGCGGCGGCTTCCGTGTGTGGTAACGGTACCAGCGGGTGCACAGGGAAACCCCCAGTGCAGGAGGGCGCTGCCTGGCCACTGCCTCACGCTACTCTTGTGCAGGGCTGGTTACCTCTTCCATTGGTTCACTCTTCTCCACGTTTATAGTCGTCAGTCAGCGCACATAATGCCCCCCATCACTGCTCACTTACGCCGAGCTCACAGTCACAGTGTAATTTTACGGTATTACTAACGAGGTATATCTGTGCGCGTTACCGATGCATTAAGGAGAGCGAAATTTGGGAGCATTGAACCCATTGGACCTGAGCTTGACACGTAGCTACCTAGATGGTGGGCTACGCTCCCCCACGTAGTCTCACCCGACTGTTGTCTTCTAAACAACACAACATCCCACCTACACATCAAGCTCCCGGGGAAAAAATAGTTGAATAAAAATATCTTTATTTTAGGTATTGTTTTGTTGCTGTGTTCAGCACGTAGTAATTATCCGCAGTTTAAAGTGCTTCATGTTGTTGGACTTTTACACAGAAACAATGGTTTTGAGATACGGTTTTTAGACATCTCTATGTCAGGTATGTGTGTTGGATGTTTACTACAAGATAAATTTGGAGAGGGTGGTGGAGACGGCGGCGGCGGTGGTGGCGGCGACGCTTGGGGTGAGTGACCGACCTACTGGCACTGTGTTTACTGCGCACTGGATGATTCTTCTGCCGCTTAGTGTGTATTCACATAATCATAGGCTGTGTTCTTTAATGCCTACTGTATGTATTATAATCCCATTCATTTGTCCTTATGTTTGCCTGTGAGGAAATCGGTGCTTAAGTAAGTTGTGAGGGGTGTTGTGTGTGATGGGGGGAGTTAGGTGCATGGGACTGAGAAGTGATCGTAAAGGTTTGGATGGACCACATTCTTCCCATTGCCAACACCTTGACATTCACGGTACTATGGAGACATCTGCTAGGTAGCAAAAAGTAGTCCTTACCTCAGGCTACACTGTTTAGATCTTATTACGCTATCTTCTATCAATATTATATTACCGTAACATAATTAAAAAGGTGTGTGCCCATGATAATATAAATAATGCCCCTGTGCTGGGTAGTCAAAACTGACATTGTTCGTCCAGTATATATTGTGTTAGTTATGATACAGCGGGAAGACGTGCACCACGGGGTGAATGACCTGTACCGCTTCCACCTCCCATCAGCAGCGTCACCCTCTGATGCAGCTGGTGTACATGTGCACCACACCTGTCTCACTCATGGATGGTGTACCTGTGGTGATGTATGGTGTACTGTACCAGTGATAGTAATGTATGGTACACACCTGTAAGGGTGTTGTGATTTATGGTATACCTGTGATGGTGATGTATGGTGTACCTGTGATGGTGGTGTTGATGTATGGTGTCCCTGTGATGGTGATGTATGGTGTACCTGTGATGGTAATGTATGGTGTACCTGTGATGGTGGTGATGTATGGTGTACCTGTGATGGTAATGTATGGTGTACTTGTGATGTTGATGTAAGATGTATCTGTGATGGTGATGTATGGTGTACCTGTGATGGTGGTGGTGATGTATGGTGTACCTGTGATGGTATTGTATGGTGTGCCTGTGATGGTGGTGATGTATAGTGTATCTGTGATGATGTATGATGTACCTGTGATGGTGATGTATGGTGTACCCGTGATGGTGGTGATGTATGTGTACCTGTGATGGTATTGTATGGTGTACCTGTGATGGTGGTGATGTATGGTGGTGATGTATGATACCTGTGATGGTGGTGATGTATGATGTACCTGTGATGGTGGTGATGTATGGTGTACCTGTGATGGTGATGTATGGTGTACCTGTGATGGTAGTGATGTATGGTGTACCTGTGATGGTGATGTATGGTGTACCTGTGAGGTGGTAATGTATGGTGCACCTGTGATGGTGGTGATGTATGATGTACCTGTGATGGTGGTGATGTATGGTGTACTTGTGATGGTAATGCATGGTGTACCTGTGATGGTGATGTATGGTGTACCTGTGATGGTGGTGGTGATGCATGGTGTGCCTGTGATGGTGATGATGTATGACATGGTGTGACCCGTGATGGTGGTGATGTATGATGTACCCTGTGATGGTGGTGATGTATGGTGTACCTGTGATGGTGGTGATGTATGGTGTACCTGTGATGGTGGTGATGTATGGTGCACCTGTGATGGTGATGTATGGTGTAACCTGTGATGGTAATATATGGTGTACCTGGTGATGGTGGTGTGTGTATGGTGTACCTGTGATGGTAATGTATGGTGTGCCTGTGATGGTGGTGATGTGGTGTACCTGTGATGGTGATGATGTATGATGTACCTGTGATGGTGGTGATGTATGGTGTACCTGTGATGGTGATGTATGGTGTACCTGTGATGGTGATGTATGGTGTACCTGTGATGGTGGTGATGTATGGTGTACCCTGTGATGGTGGTGATGTATGGTGTACCTTGATGGTGGTGATGTTTGATGTACCTGGTGATGGTGGTGATGTATGGTGTACCTGTGATGGTGGTGTATGGTGTACCTGTGATGGTGGTGATGTGGTGATGTATGGTGTACCTGTGATGGTGGTGATGTATGGTGTACCTGTGATGGTGGTGATGTATGGTGTACCTGTGATGGTGATGTATGGTGTACCTGTGATGGTGGTGATGTATGGTGTACCTGTGATGGTAATGTATGGCGTACTGTACCTGTGATGGTAATGTATGGCGTACTGTACCTGTGATGGTGATATATAGTTTACGAATGTAGGAAAAAAGGGCACCACAAGAAAAAATGGCACAGAAAAAATTGGCAATAGGGAAATATTTCACAGGAAAAAAAGGCATAATCATCAGACTAGGAAAAAAATGGCACATTGTTTTTGTTTTTGTGCATGTTTTCTCTAAAATTTTATTACCTTTCACTAAAAAATTCTACCGTATGTTAGTGAAAATTCGTACATAAATGAATTACAAAATTAAAAATGTCACATTGCATATTATTGTTTAAGATTTCCAACGAATGTTGTAGCAAAACTACAGGAAGGTCTAAACAACTTTTTCGAATGGTCTGAAAAATGGCAGATGAAATTTAATGTTCGACAAATGTAAAGTACTTAGTCTAGGAGGTGTAAACAGAGAAACCAGATGAACAACGATGTTATAGAGAAATCCGACTGTGAGAAGATTTAGGAGTAATGATAAGTAGGGATCTTAAACGAGCAAACAATGTGTATTTGCTCGAAACAAGGCTAACAAAGTACTTGGGTTCATACAAAGGAGTGTTAGTTACAAGACTAGCGAGGTCATCCTAAAACTATATCTTGCGCTTGTGAGACCTCACTTGGATTAAGCAGTTCAGTTGTGGTCACCGTATTGCAGAATGGATATAGAATCCCTAGAAATAATTCAGAGGACAATGACAAGACTAATCCTGGGCATTAGTAACCTTGAGCAGAGACATGTTAGAGCATCTTAATCTGCACAGCCTCGAGAGACGTAGAGTGAGGGGCGATATGATCGTGGTGTTTAAATGACAGTCAGGGCTAAACAAAGTTGATATAACAAGTTACCAAACATCATCTTTAACCCGAATACGCTGGATAGCTTCAAACATAGGCTCGTTAGCTCATTTGTGGTTCGTGAGCTCGAAGTGTAATTTGTTGTGCCATTTTTTCCGAGTACCATAGTTGACCTACCTATGGTGATGTTGATATTACATACCTCGCGTGTTGGGGTGTGAGGCAGACATGGCACTGGTGGTGTATGGTGTGGTCACCAACTGGTAATATTAATTTATATTGACACAGGTGTGTGATCGATCATTTAATTAACTTTAGCTTACCTGTGATGGTTTCAAGGTGAGATGGCCCACCTGTGTAGCTCACATGTGACGGGCTCCTCATACACTTGAACACCTCAGGGCTGTATGAGTCTTAAGTGAGGAAATAATTATTGAGGTAGATGTTGGTGTTATCTTAATGGTGATACTTGGCGTTGAATGTGGTGTAGGCAGTTGTTCTGGATGGTATGTTCCAATAGGCCAACTCACTGTGTGTTCTGAATCTTAATTGTAAAATAAGAGGAAATATTTGTCACTATATTTTCGCAGTGTGTGTGTGTGTGTGTGTGTGTGTGTGTGTGTGTGTGTGTGTGTTTGCGCGCGCGCGTGTATTGGGGTGGACACCTGCGAGGAGCTGTGGGAGTATCATGGTGTCCCGTTAGCCGGACGCCCCCCCACGTCGCCCACACTGGAGCGGTGTGACCAAGACGCCCCACCACCTCCACCTCCCGGTTCCTGCACGCTCCTCCACCTTCCCTTCTTCTCTCAACCTTTATCCTCGTCCCTTTATATCTACCCTCTACCATTTTTTTTCATTTGCCTCCCTTTCCACCCTTATGTAATTTACTTCCCTCCCTCGTCTCTCCTCTCTCCATCCCTCTCAGTCGCTTGCACCAGGATGTGTGTAAAGTCAAGAAGTGATGGATTTATTACTTGACACTAACATTACTTGTGTGTGTGCTATAACTTTCTTCCATCTTCACTTGATTCACACTGCTGCCTGTATGGTTAATAATTATACATGTTTAATTATGACACCTTGATCGCGAGTAACCACACCCAGCTCCCAGGGGGACTAGAGGCGAATGCCCGCTAATTACTAACCAGCTATCAACTCACTGTAACTCATAACAAAACTGAACACACTCTTTACCTGTTGTTGTTTTTATTATGGCAATGGCTCATCATCACCCCCAAAAGGAACCCGTTAAGTACACACACACACACACACACACACACACACTCACTCACTCACTCACTCACTCAAGATATCCCACATGATCCGGATGGTCGAAAATCCATCATCTAGTTACCTGTGGAGAGATGTTAACGTCCACACTGTTGGAGGCTGCATTACGGGAAGTTGGTAGACCTGGTTTATTTATATTAAGTGGGTTGGGTGGCCACGCGATTCATGTGTATTTGGGGGGCGGGGCGGGCCGAGGCGGGCGTGGGGCAGGACTCGCCATGGTATGTAAGGGGACGAACAGTACACGCTGGAGTTTGGGTGAATTCTTAAAGGCGAAGTGCGTGATGACTCCAACTCCAGGAACTTCAAGCAGTCTTTCTCGCTCTCTCTCTCTGAGCTATAACGTACTAGATCTTTTTCTCTAATTATTTTTCTTCTGCTCTCTTCTCCCTTATTTCTTTTCTTCCTCTTCTGACGTATAACTAGTAGTCCTGATGCTGGACTCACGGGGGTTCGGCCAATCACCTTATCTTCTATATCTGAAGATTTAGATTACACGTCATAGTTTTCCTTCAGATAAAACAAAAAACTAACTAACTAAATAATTTAACTTTTCCAGAATCGCACCAAACTGAAACAAACTGTACCTTATCTCGATACGTTAGCTGAGCAAGAATTAAGAGATTTAAAAAAAATGCAGTAAATATTTTAAAGTTATACCTCTAATTTTATCATATAACCGTTTGTGAAAATTATGTAGTAAATATGGCGGCTGTAGTATAGTATATTGAGCCGCTACAACGAGAGAGAGAGGAGTACCCGGGTAACTGTTGTAGAGATTAGAGTTTCAAGTAATGTGTAGCGGCAGCAGATGATTGGCAATGAGTGCTAGTCGAGAGAGAGAGAAAAAGAACATTGTCATTAGAAAGTAGTGTTGGTAATGGTCTTCATATATATTATTATGAACTGTGGTGAGAAAGAATCGAGTTCTGTTACTTTATTATGAATCGTGTATTTGGAGTATTTTTTATTTATAGTGAATTTGGACTTTATTGTCAATCGCGTATTTTTTTTTTTTTAATCGTGTACTTGAACTAGTGTATCGTCAGAGTCAGTCCATCTGTGTATATTTTTAGAATGTTAGACAAAAGGTGATATGTTGTGTTCTGTGCATGATTTTCCCCTTTAAGAGTTGATTATCATCATACCGATGGTGTTGATGGGGGGGATGGAAGGAAGGGTGGCACAGTAGTTTATTAGTAACCTTCAGCCTCCGTAACACACACACACACACACATGCTTTGAGAGAGGAAAAAGGTGGGTGTTGTCACTTGCCAACTGCACCACGGAAGTATACTAACAGCCTTCACCACCACCACTTCCGGCGGCGCTGCCATCATCCACACCTTCACCATAACTCAATTGGCGTTGGCTAAAATCGTCCTAATCTCTCATGTTGTTAATTGGAATTCACCGGATATTTTAGGAAAAGCCTCATGAGTGGACCGTCACTACAGGAACGATTGGTGTAATGCTTTTGGGCTGTCATGTATGTGGTTCTGTGGCTTAGTGTTAAAAACTCGGTGTAACCAGGGTTGTTTTGTTGTATCATGTGCAGCTCTATGTCTGTCATGTTTTAGTCTTAAGTGCTAGTGTGACCCATTAAGTGTTGTTTTGTAAATGACTTAACTTGGTTTATTTTTTATAGCGCATACATTTGATTTACTGCACAGTATTTAAGGCAAATATGAAATTTATAGTAAATATAACATTTAAAGGTACAACAGCCATTCATTGTGTACTGTACCCGCGTTGTGTCAGACATACAGTGCCAGCAATATCTCATAAGACAGGATGTTTAGTTGTATATCGATCAATTAAAGCTTAAATATTGCAGGCATTAGATGAATGAAATTTCTTCTCTGTGTTTCGTAACTTGTGCCACTCGTCTTGGAACAACACCCAGATTCCCCCAGTCTTTTGGTACAAATATTGGTGTTATATTTAGAGAGAGACGTTTTGTGGTTTTGGCCGCGTGACTCACGCGTCTTTGAGGAACTTGTTGGCAAGAGCCAGACAGCGTGGTACGTAAGGAACGAACAGTACGCTATTTTGACTTGGGTGAATTTTTAAAGTGCGATATCCAGGTCATGGATCCAGGCACGATGGCAACGCCTCTGTCTGTACCCAGCACCCTGATGGGTAGTAAAACTCAGATACGCTCCAGCAACCTATATCTCGTGCACGAACACTTGTGTACAGTACACACCGTACATCAACAACCGCACACCTGTACTGGTACACCTATTGGGGTTTGTTACACGAGAAGCTCCAATTTGGTTCACGGGTTGCTAGTTCTAGTGGGTATATATCTTGTTTTGCGACCACAGAAGAGTTTCCATTTTGTATGTGTTGTCGTTATAAGAGGATCCCCCGCAGATGTTATAGTCATCTGCATACTAGGCGGTGCCTGCAACCCCAGCTTCTAATTCAATGGGCGTTTGTGTGTGTGTACCTTATGTGTCCCTGAGGGTCCCACCTCTCGAAATAGACTGTTATGTATACATCTTCCCGAGGATACAAAGATCTTACGCCGAAAGCTCTTCAATCTTATGAATATCCTTAAACGTTTACCGCTGTAGTTATATACGTATTCATAACGTAAGCTACTGCAATGTTATCCATACCTATAAAGCCCTACTTACTCAGCATATAAAGAAAAGGGAGCCAACGCGCACAAAGCACTGCACGGCAACACATACTGAACATGCATGTAGTCACGCACACCCTCCAGTTTTGCCAGTAATAAGAGTATGAAACACAATTGAGCAGGGTATCTCACACATATTTTTTGATGGAGAATATTCTTAAGAGTTGATGGTCATTGTTCTTAACACGAGAGTCGAGGTTTGTTGTCCATCGTTACGTGCTGCGTCAAGGGGTCTTATCAGGGTTGCCAGGATGCTGTTTTGAAACCTGTGTGTGCGTGTGCGCGCGCGCAATACGTTTACTTCTGTGTTTATGTACACACACACACACATATTATGTATCCCAATAAAACTGATTTATTTGTTTTAAGCTGTGCGGTTCAAAATTAATATTACATTGATTTGTATGTTAACCCACAATAAATACCTTTACCCACGTTCACAAGCAGAGACTTTGCCAGAAGCAGTTGTGTGTCACCTGTACCCAGAGAACAACCCAATAATTATGTCGAAAATGATATGACAACATGAGGCAATTTTACCTGATGTTGCATGACAATTTGCGACTGATAAACTCCCCCTGTGGGAATTACCAGTAAAAACATTAGACAACAGTGTTGGTGAGTAGTTTATCATGCTGTACCAGATTAAGCTTCTTTTTTTTTATTCCTAACTATCGCCTATTTGGTGTGAAGTTCGTCCGGTATATGACAGTTTTAGATATAGGGTGAGGAGGAGAAGGAGTATAGTGATGGCCAGAGCTTCAAGAGTGAGTCATTTCCTCAGCCAGTACACCTGTATAGCGTTATCGTGTCCAGCACTTTTCCTCCGCCACTGCCGCCAGCCTCTCCTTGCACCATCACCACCGTCTTGTACTGTCAGTCTAAGTTATCCAAGACACACTAGCTACTATTGTGTATATATTTAAATAGCTACCACACACAGGATAATAATAACCTTATCTGGACAATACCTTAGGTGATATTAACCTTCTGATATTACAACGTTATCCACCATCACGTTTAAAGGTTATTGAACGTATATTTTTAAATGTCACTTAGAAGCTTAACTGATCCCTGTGTATCTGTATCGTATATGAAACGCGTTCATTTAACATGGTGAGTGTTGTGTAGTGGTGGCGGTGTGTTGCAGCATTGTGAGACAGGTGACCAGGCTCCATCACTCACGTCAGAGGTTCTATCTACATTACAGCCTCATTGTCACACCTTCACGATATACCAATGGGTCAACCGCTACAGACGGGGATAAATGTAATAATATCTCCTTGTTACTCCAATTACTGATGTTAATTTACATTCAAATTGCTTATCCTACGTATGCTAATGAGCTGTAACGTGTGCTAGTAGACAATGTGGTGTTTTGTGTCAAGTGGTGGTGGTGGGGATGTAGTGGTGGTAGTGGGGTGTTGTGGAGGATGTAGTGGTGGTAGTGGGGTGTTGTGGAGGATGTAGTGGTGGTAGTGGGGTGTTGTGGAGGATGTAGTGGTGGTAGTGGGGTGTTGTGGAGGAGGTGGTGGTGGGTATCGTCAGGTGTAGGATGTGTTGGGGTTGTGGCAGGTAAGATGATCTTACGCTAGCCTAACTCACGTTAATTCTCTTCTCTTCTCGTACAGTTTCCCCAACAGTTGTAATAAACGTCACTCATGATTTCATAGGTCACGTTCTACACCTAAAAATGAATAAATATGGCTAAAGATTTGTTTGAGTGTAATTATTGGTATGGGTATTATTATAATCATTATTATTATTTATTATTATTATTATTATTATTGTTATTATTATTATTATTATTGTTATTATTATTATTATTATTATTATTATTATTATTATTATTATTATTATTATTATTATACCTTTGCAAAAAAAAAGAACATGAATATAAACACTTGGCATAACAGAATCGTCAATAGTTTCCCAACATTTCAACTACGAATAATATTATGAAAACAAGCAAACGTCAACAGTGTGGATGTTAGGATGCACATTAAGCTAACGTTAAAGTCTGTCAGCCTTAGAGGGAAGCAACTTAAAAGTGCACGGCTTGATGAAGTAATGGATGGAGGTGTGAGGGTGCTAACGGCCTCATAAAACGGATGGATGCTGGAAAAATACGAGTGTGGGGTGATGGAGGGGGAAGGGGAGGTGGTGGAGGGCGGAAGTGGAGGCAGTATGAGGTGGTGGAGGGGGAAGGAGAGGTTGGGGGGACAAAATGAGGGATGGCCCCTGAGTACTGTACTTGGGAGCCATCATCTACAAGCAACAGCTGCACGAAAACTGGAATAGCTATATCAAACAGCCCCTCTCTATCTCCCCCAGACAGCTCTCGGGAGTGGAGGCCCGTCAAAGGCGAGAGAGAGAACTTACCTCACAGAACAAACTAACATGTGATCCTCTTGCATAATAGAATTGGGTTGTAAATCTTGTCGCTGTGTATAAAAACTTGAAGGGGGGGCAGCTGTTGACGAGGGGGTAAATGCACGTCACAATGGTCGTTGGAACACAGCTTGGCCAGGTCTTGATTGTGATCTTACCCGCCGGAAGCACAACAAGACGCTATACCGGGTACTGTATAATATAATATTCTCATCTTCAGTGTCCGTACCGTACATTTATCGAAGTCATATTTGTTTATTAAAAAAAAAGAAGATAGTTCGCTGGATGGAAGCTTCACATCTAACGGATTCTTGATGTAACTGACATCCATCTCTATAGTCCGTTAAATGGAGGGTTTTCACTGTGTATGACCTTAATTATATGTACCGTAGTTAGTTAATGGAACGACCCACTTCAACGGATGTGTTGTGTTATGCTTGCCAGTGAACGTTTACGTCATGTTGTTTCTCAGCTCAGAGGAAACTGTTTACAGGAAGTTGACTCACACGTCATAGGTTCCGGTAAAGTCATTCTTAGGGGCAGTGCTGGAGAACTATGCGGTGGCTCTAGGCTGGGAATGACTTGAGTGTGGATAGCAAGGTGGATATGACTGAGTGCGGATATAGTGGGTAAGATTGTGTGTGGATATGACTGCGCATGGTTAGTACGGTGGATAGCTAAGTGGATATGACTGCGTGTGGGTAGTAGGGTGGATATGACTGCATATGGGTAGTAAAGTGGATATGATTGCGTGTGGGTAGCAGGATGGATATGAATGAGTGTCGATAAGTGGAGCGTTTTGACTACCAGTTTCATAAGGTCGTTAGTGATTTTTAGTCTAACGAGCGTTGCCTGGACTAGACCCATTGAATAGGTTGACGCATCGTAGAGATAATTGGCCGGGTAGGATGACAGCAATTAGTGGCTTGTTGAGAGGAGAGATTACGTGTGTGTGTGGCAGAGAGGTCAAGGTTCTCCTTCCTTCTGTGTCATCTTGGCCAATTGTACAACACAGTACTGCTCACCTCAGCTTATTGTCTTAATATATATATATAAGCCCCACGTCCTCTCACTCCCATTGCCGTGTGAAGGTCTGACAAGGATAGCTTACAAGGTGTCATGGCCAGGCAGGGAGGATTGGTAAAATACCATGGGATGACAAAGAGAAGTGACGAGATGCCATGATCATGACCTGGCAGGAAGAGGAAAACAGAATGTCAAGACTTCATGGCCAGGCTAGTGGAGATGTCGAAGCGTACTAGCCCGCCAGGGGGGAGATGTCAGAGTGTCATGGCCTGACAAGGACAGATGTCAAAGCGTCATGGCCTTTCAGGGTGACTTGGCGTTGGTATCGTGGATAGTCGATAGCGGGTAGAGAGAGAGAGAGAGAGAGAGAGAGAGAGAGGTTCATCTGGACAGGTGGATCGATGGTGACCACCTGTGTGCGTGCCTGGGGGATCCCGCCACCAGGACATGTGTTGGTAGGCGCTTATCATCACCTCATCACTCGGTCGCCGTGGCCTCTGCTTGACACAACTGATGTCACCTCTAGTGTTAACATTTAAGCATTGTAATCACTCAAGGTCTACGATGCAGGCAGTAAGTGAGCGTGTCGCGCCTCTGATGTTTCATAACACGACCCCGCTGCCGCCCCACAGCCACAGCGTGAGGCGCCACGTTCCTCCCAGCAACAGGAAGCTGTCTAGTGCTCACCTTTCTCTCTTTCTCCTTCCTCACTTCCTGACTTGTCAGCACCACACTTCCTTCATCTTCCTGTGACCACACAACCTTGCTCACACCATGCTGTACCTTCGCAACTTGTTCTTGATACTCGCGCAAGAAAATGATTTTCACATTAGAACATATTGGTAAATGCCCGAGAAAACACCACACTTATGTTAATGGTATATTTCTTTATTCGATCACCTAAATCCCCATTTTTATTGATTAATGGCTTTGATTGTGGTAGTACAGGATTATGCCAAAAGATTTACCTCCCCCAGCTTATCTCACCTGAAGATTAACCACCCTAATGCTAATCTAACCCACAAAACTGCCATTTCTTTAGATTTCATTTATACTGTATAAATAAAGAAGAAATATTTCCTCCAGTTTATAGTTTTTATCGGTAGTTGAGGGCGGAGTAACCTTTTACTGGCATAAATGTCATAAGATCAGTGAGCAGGTCGGAGGAGGGAGAGCTGTTAAAGAAGGAACAAGAATAACAACCATTTTAGTGTGAGAGAAGTGTTGAGAACTGAGATGATGATGATGATGACGATGATGATGATGATGATGATGACGACGATGATGATGACGATGACGACGATGATGATGATGATGATGATGATGATGATGATGATGATGATGATGATGATGATGATGATGATGGAGCCACGTAGTGATAACTCTTATGTCCGTCCATTATAGTTTCTGTGGGCCAACGGGTGTCCTCAAGCAGGTAAACACATCTTGGTGAATTCAAGTCGGAGGGATTCATTGATTTTGTGTTCGAGTTTTAATGATAGTTTTGGCCACTTGTAGACGGGGCTGATCATGGCTGGGTTTTATAGTTGACCGAACACAGGGAAGTGGCTTTGTTTTCCAGGCGTACATAATTGCCCAGATATCAGATAATATTCCATGGAAGGCCCAATATAGGAGGGACAGTGTGGGGTGTTGGTCCAAGGTCATACAGAATTCTATATTGGGATAACTTCACTGTTTCTAAAGTGTATACGCTAAGTGATTCGTTACTGCGACTCTTAAAAGAACATAAGAATGAAGGGAATTGCAGCGGGCTTATTGGCTCATACTCGGTCATGCATGGGTGTTGTTGATAAAGTCTGCATTGTAGTGAAATGTCGAAGGGTGTGATGGTAGTTACTCAATGCGTGCCTCCTTCCTCTTGATGTATGTCAGCAGTCCTTCAGTAACCAGCAGGGGTGAGCCAGTAGGTAATGGAGAGGGTTGTGCTCCTTCCTCTCCTAGAAAATAAGTAGAGTAGTGTCAACATTAGGCCGTGTTATCTGCGCTGATAAGCACAGATAAACACCTGGAGTTGCGAAATAAATTCGTGGTATGAACAGGTGCAGACGTGTCATCACCCACCCTTGGGCTGGTTACTGGTCATGTGGACCCCAATGCTAATAAGTTGCCACCCAACCCAACCTGGTCTGACCTAATCCAAAGCATCAGGATCAGGACCCCGTTGTCAGAGGTCCAGCCCTTACGGAAAAGTTAATTTACGGGTATATTAAAACTGGCACCTAATTGATGATGATGGTATTGGCATATTTACAGGTACCTGTCGAGGACAAGATCGGGCGGAACCCTGATAACGTTAAACCTTTAGTCAACATGATAAAGAATTTGATTACTCCCTCCCCCACGTCACGGCCCTCGCCAGTACAGGTTGCTATAAATACTTCCCAGGAGCTGCATTGCTCACTGGCTGAAATACAGCATTGTATATTGTTTACCTTGTTTAAATACTGTACATTATCTAGCTGCATTCCTCTCAGTTCAAATGCAGAACTGTATTTGTTTTGCGTCAGGTTGTTGAAACAATATTTACGTATTTCATTGCTTGCTAAAATGCAGTACAATATTTATATATTCATTAACTTAATCAAACACAATATTAACGTTTTCACCTACATTGTTAAGTATAGTAACACCATTTACATTCCCCCAACTTAATTAGACAATCATGCATATTCCAAAGCTTCCCTTAAATCGGTCACTAGCGTTTCCTCTCACCTTCCTTAATTAAAACAGCCACCTGTATGTGTAAACACCTCATCCTACGTGACTATGGCTGTTAATCAGACTTGTTTGTCATCGACTCTGAGACTAAGTTTAACTGCATGTTGGGCGAGTTTGTGACGCGTGTATGTGTGTGTTGGCTGGCAGTGTGTAGTATAGTATTTGGCAGTGGCGCCTGTAGTGCTGGCAGCAGAGGGAAGGAGGTTTTATCCTCGTCCACCGTTTGACAAGGATCTATATTAAGTAAGACAACTCAAGATTTTGGTATTTTCTGGTACGTGACTCAAGAGGTACAATCTTGGTCGCTTATTTTGGGAGAACTTTTCCAGAATTGTTTTAAACTTGTCGACAATACAATATATTGAAGGCGATAAATGTAAGTTGTTTTCCTTAGGTGTGACTGGCAGGTAAAGGTCGGTATACAACATATATGTCATACCTTTATAGAACCTTCATTAGATATTCTTACAGCTGAAGTGGGCTACATCAAGTAATTCACGTTGCTATGTTGTTTTCTTAATGATGAAATGCTTAATATTCGATATACTTAACACTCGTCTACATAATCTTAATTCAACACAAGTTTAGGTGTATGTTAAGCTTGTGCTTCCAGAGCGTCATTTGTTGTGTATAAGGAAAATCTAACAGGTTGGACAATTCTACTTTAACATGGTGAAAAACTGGGCCCGATAAGGCCCCGATAGCATTAGTTGCTGCCCCTGGTGGTAGACAGTAGGTCAGGGATAAAGTTTCCCACTGTAATTGTCTATAACTACGATCCATCGCGATATATTACATTACACAACATGTCAGTCACGTCTTAATATTTTTTTCCTTAAATCTTTAGGAAGGAAAATTCGGGGAAAATAAATGTTATATTCATTCTAGGCGATATTTTATGGTTCCAGCAACTGATGAGTTTGTGTTATTGTATTTAATTGGTGTGTTTGATTGTGTTACGATTCTGGGAATAAATTGGGGGTGGGGGGTTAAGATAGGTTATCGGGGTGCCCTTTACTCCCGGCAGGACTGGAGCCACCGTGTCTATGATGAAGGGCCAGCTCAGGGGAACACCCAGCGTGCAGTAGACCACAGTAGCTACCAGCCTGCCACCACCCACACCAACTGTAACACACCCCCTCGTTCATACGCCCCCGCCCTCGCATACTATGAAACACCCACACAAACTATGAAACATCCCTACTCATACGCCCACACAAACTATGAAACGCCCCCATTCATACGCCCACACAAACTATGAAACGCCCCCACTCATACGCCCACCACAAGCCGTGAACATTTGGTTTGCTTAATTTCCAGGAAGCTTCATGCACCCGGACGCACTATGAACGTTTTGGCAACTTACTGTATCTTCTGGAAAACGGATGGAGGAATATTTTGGTTGGTGGTGGTGGGAAATATCGCTAGAGAGAGAGAGAGAGAGAGAGAGAGAGAGAGAGAGAGAGAGAGAGAGAGAGAGAGAGAGAGAGAGAGAGAGAGAGAGAGAGAGAGAGAGAGAGAGAGAGAGAGAGAGAGAGAGAGAGAGAGAGAGAGAGAGAGAGAGAGAGAGAGAGAGAGAGAGAGAGAGAGAGAGAGAGAGAGAGAGAGAGAGAGAGTGTATAATGTATACAGTATTATTCTACACGTATATATGTCAAGGGATCTTTTGCTGGAGTAAGAACACGAGGCGTCTGGTGGGTGAACCTAGATGAAGGGCTTCCTGACTGTCTTGTTCATGGTCAGCCTTTTAGACATGGTGACTTTTATTTTATTATTCTGAAGAAAAAAAATATAAAATAAACTCGGTGCATTATTTTTGTATACGTAAACTATATTAAAAATTTGAAGGCGATAGTGGACCACCTGATGAGCCATACCTTATTTCACCTGATGATTAAACACCCTAACGCTTACCTGTGGGAAAGGGGGGGGGTAAGGTTACGTTAAGTTAGATTATATTATATTAATTTAGGTTAAAGTTTGCGGGTTTAATTATCAGGTGAAATAAGCTGGGATGCCTATTCTTCAGGTGATCCCTTGATAGCTATAAAATATGTTTGGTAGTAGGAGTGCGAAGAGACAAGACACTACTGGGGAGAAACTCTGATCATTACACCTGAAAAATCGTGGGATGTTGCTCTTGTAAATTGGGGTAATATCTGCTGACCGATGGAATATCGCCATCCTGTTGTGTAAAGTTGGGACAAGTTTGAGTTAATGTGTGGTGGTTGTAGCTGTGGTGATGGCGGCGGTGGTGGTGGTTGTAGCTGTGGTGATGGCGGTTGTTGTGATGGTGGTTGTTGTGATGGTGGTGGTGATGGTTGTCGTGGGGGTGGTGGTAGTGACGGTGATTGTTGTGGCTGTGGCGGTAATGTTTGGTGGTGGTATCATAGGAATGAAGTAGTGGTGGAAATACCTGGCTCCTGTTACCTGGAGGTTCTGTAAACTATTACTTGGAAATTTGGAAAATTTACCTCGTGAGTGTGATAAACCTTTTGATTTCATGGACCGAGTCTTGTGTAAGAAATATTACCCTAGTGCCACAGGAATGCGAATTTGGTCAACTTTCAACTTCAAGGAGACATGCTGTTGTTTTTCTTGTATCATCTTGAGTCTGCCATTGCCAGTAACTTGATACTTACGCAAAGAAAGGTGATTTATTACTTATTATAACATTACATAATTATCAGGTTTTACTTTTATAAACTTGTCGTGGTTGACTAAATTTTTCAAGCTAGATTTTTATTCTATCACAATGTATGGTTACCCAGCCAAACATGTGTACATCCTGTTATCAGTGGTCCATCACTAGTGGGAAGTTCAGTGGAAATCTAGTTTTTCTACACACGTTTTAGGCTTTACCAGCAACAGTAAACTTACGCAAGAGGGAAGGGAGTTAAGTTCTTAATAGGAAAGAGAGGGAGTCTTCAGTTTGAATGGGGTTGTTGATCGTGTTATACATGTATATATATGTGTGTATATATATATATATATATATATATATATATATATATATATATATATATATATATATATATATATATATATACACGGGCTAAGGTAAGTCGCTGGAAGCTGTGGACATTTGGGGGTGAGAGTGCGTCAGAGTCCTTGATGACGTGAGCTGCGAGGCTGATGACGTAATTGAGGGGGCGGAGCGAACGTGTGGGAGTTCCCGTACCAGTCACAGGGACATGATTGCCCAACAACTTTCGTCCACACCAACTTTACTTTCCTTCATTTTGTAACGTTAAGTATCTTATTGTTAAGGCCTAAGTTTATGAAGTTAAGCACAGCAAACAAAGTGTAAAGCCGTGTTAACAGTTGGGGGACACGAATGTTTGTGGGTGTTGCAAGATTTAAAGTTACGTTATCTGGGCGTGAGTGTGTGATTTCCCCTGCCACGAGAAACCGTCGCCACACAAGTTTAAATTTACAGATAGTTTTGGCCAGTTGGTAACAATACGTCGAAGGTGGCGGTCAACCTTTGATAAGGACAAGACTTCTCGACGTTTCTTTGGGCTATAATTTCGTACCATCAATGTATTATTATTTCAGTGTTACAAGCCACAATGATCTTGAGCCTTGGCCTGAGCGTGGTGATGGTGGGAGGGTAGAGTGGTCCTGTCAAAGTATGAATGTCACCTGTTGCCAAAGTTCATTTTTTGTATATACTTTAAGATCACCTGAATATTCGCTCCCAGCTTGTTCCACTTGATGATTAAACACCCTAACGATACTTGAGTAGGTTAGGTTAGATTAGTGTACCGTTAGTTTGGTTAATTTCAAGGTTTAATAAATTGGGGAAGGATGTCGGGGGTATCTTGTTGTTTCCGGAGCAAATTGTGTCAGTCCAGCCCAGCTAATAGTGTTATTCGGATCTGGAACACACATGATGTATCTCACTGGGGTCATAACCAGTAGGGGAGGACCAGAGGGGTAATAGCCACGGTAGAGGGTCAGCCACTGTCAATAGAAGTCATGCGGGCCTAGTTAGCTGGAAGGAACCCATTGTGTATGAAGTTAGAATACACATGTTTTTTTCATTCATCGACTTCCTCCCCACCTCGCCCACCCATTAGGTAACGTTAGGGTGTTTAATCATCAGGTAAACGAAATATAATATAACGAAAAAAGAATTAAATAATAGTGAACAATGTGTGGTGGTTTGGCGAAATACATTTAGTGTTTTAGGGAGTTGTTTCTTATCTTTCCGTGTCTGTTATCATTTTTGTCTTATCAGTAAACCGCAGCGAAGCGTAATACACGTGATAAGGTTTTAGGTATTACGACACACTTAAGCCGTTGTGGCTGCCCGCCCACCCACACCTGCCACACCCACACCTGCACCCACGTCCCACACTCACACCCACGCTCACTCTTGGGCTTTTGTCTGTGTTGTGTAAGTCATGTTCCTTATTTCTTGTTCCCTTTGTTATCATTATTATTGTTACCGGTACTGTGATTATTTTTGTTGTAATATTGTATACAGTCTTAACAACATCAACCTAGAGAAGTCGACTTGCGAAAGAGACTTAGGGGTACTTGTAAGCCCGGACCTTCGGCCTGGAAAACAGTGCGTTAATGTTCGAAATAAGGCAAACAGAGTATTAAGTTTTATTTCTAGAAGTGTAAGTAATAAGAGTGCAGAGGTTATATTGCAATTATATCTTGCGCTAGTCAGGCCGCACCTCGAATATGCTGTTCAGTTCTGGTGCCCTTATTATGGAATGGATATCAATTCACTGGAGTCGGTGCAGCGAATAATGGCGAAAATTATTCCTGGACTTAGAAACCTTCCATATCAAGATAGATTAAAGAAACTATACTTGCATTCCCTAGAAAGAAGAAGAGTGCGGGGAGATATGATAGTAGTATTTAAGTGGGTGAAAGGAATCAATAAAGGAGATATAGATAAAGTTCTTATAATATCCAAGCAGGATAGGACTCGGAGCAACGGATTTAAGTTGGATAAGTTTAGGTTTAGGAGGGAGATAGGAAGGAACTGGTTCACAAATAGGGTGGTGGACGAGTGGAACAAGCTTAGCAACTTTGTAGTAAGTGCTGGAACGCTGGAAAGTTTTAAAGGGAGGCTAGATAGATTCATGGATGATAGAGAGTGGTTGTAACTCGACAGGAGCTGCCATGCACAGGCCAACCGGCCTATTGCAGACTCCTTATGTTCTTACATTAGTATTATTTTATTATTGTTGTTATCGTCTTACATATAAGTTACATTACTTATACATTACTTAAGTTTACAAGCTTATGTGTGGGCCTATATCGCCTATCGTGGTTATGACACACACACACACACACACACACACACACACACACACACACCTTGAATGTTTCTAACGTGACTTCATAACCAGATTTTCTCCCTGCATCACGAGTGTCGGTAAAGCTTTCGGTATTTTCCTCATTTAATCCACAGTATTTTCCCTTTGTTACCACTTTGAAAACTTGCGAAGGATTCCTTAAATGACAAAAAAAAAAAATTCGTTGTATGATGATGTCGCAAATTATTCAATCAAATTAATACTTTAGTCTTATCTACATAATGTAGGGAATAACTGTAGGGGCGTGATTAGAAAGAACACCAAGAGATGGAAGTGTTTTACACGTCATGGACACACACACACACACACACACACACACACACACACACACACTCAAACTATACGTGCTGGTGCATACGGTGACCTCGACCTATTGAATACAATATAACTCTTTGTTGCTAAGCTTTGCAGAATGACGGAAAGACAATGTTTGCTTTTTTTAGCTAGGTTACGCTGGAGCAGGTTAGGTTAGGTTAGGAAGGGGGGATTGGTTAGGTTGATTTGTGTTTGTTGTTGTTAAGTGGATTATTGAACCTATTAGAGTTGGTTATCTGGTGGAGCCGGACATGAGGCAGCTGAGTCACTTAAGGAGGTTTGTGATAGGAGTCGAGTGTTGTGGTGGTGGCTGTCATTGATACCAGACTTACGTGCTTGGGTGTGGGCACTGCTCTCTCGTACCTGGTTGTGGGCACGGCTCCCTCGTACTTGGTTGTTGTGGTCACGACTCCCTCGTACTTGGTTGCTGTAGGCACGGCCACCTTGCACGGCTGGCCTCGTACTTGGTTGATGTGAGCACGTACCTCGTACTTGGTTGATGTGAGCACGGCCCTGCACTTGCCGATGTGAGCACGGCCCCCGTACTTGGCTGAGGGAGCACGGCCCTCGTACTGGCTGTTGCGGGCACGGCTCCCCTGCACTTGGTTGAGGAGCACTGCCCCTCGCCTGGTTGTTGTGAGCACGGCCCTGCACTTGGGTTGATGTATATCGGCCCCTTGGAAAATTTGGCTGATGTGGAGCACGGCCCCTCGCACTTGGTTGATGAGCACGGCTCCCTGCACTTGGTTGATGCGGAGCGCCATTCTTCGTACTTGGTTGATGCATAATGGCCTCGCACTGGTTGTCAGGGCACGGCTCCCTCGTACTTGGTTGGTGTGGGCACGGCTCCCTCGTACTTGGTTGATGTGAGCACGGCTCCCTCGTACTTGGTTGATGTGAGCACGGCTCCCTCGTACTTGGTTGATGTGGGCACGGTTCAGTGACACAAGTACGTGATCTCGCCTTAATCAATCTGAAGGTTACTCTATTTTAATTAGATAGAATGAAGACATGGCAAAACTTAAATGTCAACATAATTTACGGGTATTGTCGAATGTTATTTTTATATACAGTTGTGAAACGTGATAGGTCAGGGGCTGATTCTTGTTGTCGTAATGCAGTACAAATTAGGTGTATCCTTGTCTTCAATTATATGCCATCCTGGGGTGAGTAGTGTAGGGGGGGGGGTATCAGACAGTGAAGGTGTTGATGGGTAAGAGGACAGGATTGACTGGAGGGCGGTGATGAGGAGCGTGAGGCCTCGTAATGCGCAGTTAGGCCCTGATCAGCAGGTGTGTGACTCCTGCCCAACCAGTGAACGTGCTCTTGGCTACAGTTCCCCACTGGCCTCATCATTCCACCTTATGTCTGCCAAGTTTCAAATACACATCAACACAAATGAATAGTGTGTATACTGTATCCTTCTCCTGGCCTCCTCGAGAAGCAGCGTTTATTAGTCATTATGGCGCTTCGTAGAATCATTCAAAACCTTTTGTGAGATGTCTAATTCAGAACTTTTTACATATACATGAATGGTCAGTGACTATTATTGCGTCGTGAAGCCACGGTGATTGTAATGGTCAATTTTCTGCTGCTGCGTCAAGCGTTACGGATTGTGTGGTGGCGGACGGGGAGGGTAGTTGGGAGTAGGGAGGGTGGAAGTGGGGTACCCGTGGGGGGGAGGGTACAGGTTTATAACCTCGCCAGTTTCCCGCCAAAAACATAAACAGAACAAACCTTGCTTATTTACAGACTGATACTTAAGACTCCTCCCGGTGAAGTACTCACACCCTGAATGCTGTCAACTTTTTGTATTAATTTTAGCAACAAAGATAGAGGGCGGCTGTGTGGGCGTGCTGGGGGAAATCTCAAGGTTGACGGCCCCGCCACGCAAGAGTCCCGGGAAGGATGGGATCAGTGGCCCGGGCGCCTCCCACCCCCAACACACACAAGTGTATCATACATGTACACCCCAACACACACAAGTGTATCATACATGTACACCCCAACACACACAAGTGTATAATACATGCACACCCCCAACACACACGCCACAACTCACACAGGTGTATCATAATGCTACACCCCCTACACGCACAACTGTATCCTACATGCTACACTCCCAACGCACACAAGGGATATTATACCTCTTCACTTCATACTTCACACGTGCATTTATGAAAATACTTTAGATGTGCTCACACATACTCCTCAAAAGTGTACTATTGAGATGTAAGAGTGTTATATAAATTGCTGCCAGAAATGCTTTACACTACATAGGTGTCAGCGTCGGTAACACCGCGTTCTTGTGGTCTGTAGTTTCTTATAGCAGCATTTAAAGCTAATGGTGTTCATGCTGGCTTATTAGTAATGTTAATCGCTGATATAGAAATGAGTGAAGGTGTTGGTGAAGACAGCATGGGGAGCAGGTGAGGGCGGGATGGGGTACAGGAGGTGGGGGTAAGAGGTGCGGGTTGATGGCCGGCCGTGGGAGGACACTGCCACGTGACTCATCTATACCATCTAAATGTAACCGTTCATGTACGTCACACTCATCCACCTCACCTGTCACCCATCATAGTGCATCCACCTGTAGAAGACTTGGGACAATATCTTCAGTTTCAACGGCAACAGGAGAGGCAGATCGTCGATGGAAGGGGTGGTGTGCGGTGGGGTGGGGGAGTTGGCGAGGGCGTCGCCCCTTGAGCTGGTGAGCAGTACGGCCTTGACTTCAACACAGGCCCGTTCAACGCCACATCTTTGTTGTCTCTCACTCCACCCGCCAAACACCACCATCCAACCCAACCTACCCAGTCCCTGCAAGTGTTCACCTACCCCTCTTATACATCTCATTCACTCTATATTTTTAATTTTTAAGTTAACTGTGTTTGGTACTAGGAAAGGCCCTGGTTTGTCCACAACTTGCCCTGGACTGATGCCGGAAGGTACAAGCGGTGGCAGTCGTGGGTCAAGTCCTTCGTACCTTGACCTTGTATCTTCTTCACCAGGCCTACCCGTCTCTTGCCACGTCGGTATTTAGAGTTACGCTGGTCAGTGATCTTGTGGTACATACTGTACGCAGCATCAGTTAGTTTCCCGTAACGCACAGTTCATTGACTCAACTTGCTTCAGATTTTTTTATGTTCTCGAGTTTGTTACATTTGTGTTTCGGTGAGTTAGTCTTAAGCAAGCACAATTGTTGTGTATATTTGAGGATAGATTCGATGTTTGTATAGTGTTGCTGGCATGATGGTGTGAGTGCCGTGTGAAGGACAGGGGTTCAATGCTCGGGCCAGCCGTTGCTCCTCGACCACCACCAAAACAAACTGCCGCGTCACGTCGTCCTCCGACGCAGTACTCGTACCTGTGTTTAACCTTTGTTTACCGTGACGTAATTGTACATAGTGACTAATCCAAACAGTAGATGATCACAAAACTTGGGTAATTACAATTATTTGTTTAATGGTTTGTAAATAATCGACAGTAATGGTACTTCAATATTGTGACGTTTTAAATAATAGACGATGGTCATAAATACATTATATATGCCGTAATATTGTTTACATATCTGAAGAGTTGTCAAGCTTGAATATTTTTAAGCGTTATTTCAAAATGTTGGTAATAATGTTCTATTAATATAATATAACTTGTTTGGGAGTGGTTTGTGGTGTTGAACGGTTAGGGAGGGAGGAATGAGGAGGTACAGGTGCAACAACCGTTCCTTCCTCCCTCCCTCCTACCCCACAATCATCCAGTACGTTCACACTCCTCCCCTGCACCCCCACTCACCCCACACACACAACACACCTGGCCAAGTCATCGTACTCTGAGAGTTTACATCAGCTCACAGACAACTCACCGTGACTCCTTATTACATGTTATTCCAACCAACTGACTCCTCTTTATCCTCGGTCACTGTCTCTTTAAAGCTTAGTGTTGTGGATATCTCCGGAAAAATATAAATCCCCAAGCATGATATTGTGAATTTTACCTCGGGATCTGGTTGGTAGATACGGTAGGTGTCGGGATCTGGAAGGTACAGTAGGTATCTTTTAACTGACTCGGCCATTTTATGAACATGGTGACGTCAGTTCATTCCGGGAATATCTTTTTGTTGTTACCTTGTGTGGATTGGACGGTGTCATTGTACTCGACCACTGCCTCCGTCACTCATACCACGACGCGGTTTTGGTACAGTCGGGGTTATCCGTACAAGTTGTCCAGCATCACCCTTAATTATACAGTATTACCACAAGTTGCAAATCATCCCCCTTAATTACACAACCAACACCTTGTATTACACAACAACACCCTAAGTTACACACTATCATCCGAAGTAAACACAAGATCATCCAATGTACAACCCTGACCATCTCCCTAATGGCTCAAGACTCCAACCTAATAAACGGTGACCATTTAAAGGCGGGTCCTGGAGGCCAAACTACAGACCATTGTTGACTGCCAGGTTGTTTTCCCCCGCACTAGGAGATAAGGTGGCACTGGGTCGTCTCCACCTGATCGTAAACTTCGGGACTCAATCACTACCGGTTGAACTGGTGGTGGTGTCCCGGGCCAAAACAGTGACCCGGACTGCATTGTACCCACTCGGCCTGATAATACACAGAAACACTCCTTACTACTGTTACTATATGCGTTGCGGTCACCTGAAGATTAACCTCTCCTCCCCCCAGCTTGTTTCATCTGATGTTTAATCACCCTAACGCTAGCTTAACCTAACCCAACCCCCTCATGTAGCGTTAGGGTGTTTAATCTTCACGTGAAATAAGCCTGTCCCTTTGTGGGTGATGTTTTATGTAGTCTCTAAATCCGTACTGAGAGGATGACTTTCATTTGTTTTCGCTGTAGTTGGCACTGTACTTGCATGTTCGGATGTATGTATGTCGGGCCTCTTTCTCCACACATGAAGTTAGATAATGGCAGTGATTAGCCGAATCAGAAGTAACACGTGTTAGTCTAGTCTGTGTGTGTGTGAGAAGGTGACTGTCTTGTGCTGGGTCTCCTGCCACCCCGCCCTCGGGTAGAAGACTTACACGTTAAACTCTCCTCCCGCCCTCAAATGCTGGTTACTCGTCTCTTTGTCTTTATAAAGTTGGCGTAAAACGTTTGAGGGAATTTGTGAGTAGGAGCGTCTGTGGTGGCGGTGAACAGAACGAGGACACTTGTGGTGGTTGAGACAGTCATTCACTTCAGATTTAGCATGGCGCCCCCACACCTTCCACTTGTCCCTGTCTCCCTGGCCCCCACACCCAGGCCCAAGCTTACCTCGAGGCCGCTACACCATGTCTTTGCAACTGTTAACATTACGGAGTTTTATAAAGACTGCAGGTGTTTTCCAGGTGAAGGTGATGTGTTGTGCAATGACGTTACGTAATTAGGGTTAGCGTTACGTGTGGTAGGCTTAGCGGCCCATATATGAACACTGGTGTGGGGAGGGGGGGGTAAGACCTTGAATCGGACGTTCCTATACTACGGCGTCACAACCTGGGGGCCGATATTGGGGGACCAATCAGGTCTTGTTCCCATACACCCAACGCAAGGACCTTCTGCCACTCTCTCTCTATCCCATACCTTACATAACTGTGTGTGTTTAAGTTAACATGAATGTAAGGTATGGCTGCTGTTTGTGTTTTGCGCACGTTGGATGGTGGGGATTATAGTGTAGCAGTTTGTATTCATGTCACACGGGATTCATCTGGTTTGTATAACATGTCATTAACTCGACCAACATGTCGTAAATTACATAAGGTGTAGCCGATAGGGGTGGAACTGGTTTATGTCGGTACACACACACACCTTGTACTCTGGATACGTAAACTCGTCGTCCCTCATCCCCTACCCACTCCAGCCGTGATATTATTAAACCTCTACCTTTCCTTCCTCTAGGTTACAGTAAATGTCGACACTTCCTCCACCAAATTTCTTCAACATTATCACATAAATAAGTAGAGACACCAGCCATTACGTTAACCCCGGGTGATAAAGTGTAAAGGGTATACAGGAGTCATGTGGATGCATTGGACGTCCTTAATCCTCCACACACACACACACACACACACACACACACACACACACACACACACACACACACACACACACACACTAAATCTTAGGTATCTGTTGAGGTATGTAAACAAGTGTGAACCCCCGGTAATATTATCATCATTGAGTTGCTTGGGACACCGATATGTTGAGAGTCCATTGCCGTGATAAGATAACAACTTGCATCGTTCTTTTAGTCATGTCACCCCACCACCATCATCACTGTCACTACCACCACCATCACCTGTGTGTCCTTAGATATGATAAAACAAAACAAAAATTATACAGTACTCCAGCAGGTGTGAAGCCTCGAGTGTTATGTTTTACGAGTACTATACTGTGGGTTAGAGGCAGTGAACCAAAACAAAGAGTTGAATTAGTACTCGAAATGAAGCTTCGTGTTATAAGGATGAAGAATGTAAAATGACCATAAAATATTCTACACTGGGATATATAATTAAATACTGCTATAAATGCTAGCTTGGTTGTTCATTGATGCACTTTGTTGTTTTAATGTGATATATGAAACGCTCTTGGCTTACTGTTCATTGATAACTTTTTCTTTCCCTATATAATATTTAATGAATGTGTGTTTGTGTTATATATATATATGTGTGTGTGTGTGTGTGTGTATGCATGTATGTTGTGAGTGTATGCATGCATGTATGTTGTGTGTGTGTGCATGTATATTGTGTATATATG
The DNA here is from genome assembly GCF_018991925.1 of Homarus americanus. Classification (NCBI taxonomy): domain Eukaryota; kingdom Metazoa; phylum Arthropoda; class Malacostraca; order Decapoda; family Nephropidae; genus Homarus; species Homarus americanus. Next base: position 6,451,289 of record NW_024745073.1, read on the forward strand.
TATATATGTATATTTGTGTATGTATGCATGTATGTTGTGTGTGTATGTATGCATGTATGTTGTGTGTTTGTGTATGCATGTATATTGTGTGTGTATGTATACATGTATGTTGTGTGTGTGTATGTATGTTGTGTGTGTATGTATACATGTATGTTGTGCGTGTGTATGTATGTTGTATGTGTTGTGCGTTTGTGAACCCCAATGGGGCCTCTCCTACTATTGATCCTTGCCTTGGCTCACCTCCCCACTAGGTCTGTCTGGGGCTCCCGCATGAACCCCCTATTCCACCCCCCACCCTCCCCTGCTTACCTACCTGCCTGCCTGCCTACTTAATAACCTATCTCGCTCCCTATTTTCCTGCCTCCCTGCTTCCGTGCCACCCTTATCTCCCTGCTGTGTTTTCTACCCGTCACCCTATTTTCCTGTCTCTCCCTTCCTCCCTGTCACCCTATTTCCCCCTCTCCCTACTTTCGTCACCCTGTCTCTCTCTCTCTCCCTACCTCCCTGGTTTTCCCTATCTTCTAAACCCCCTGCCTCCCTCTCTCAAAACTCTCTCACTACCATAATAATCTTCCTCCTTGTATCTCGCCCTTCTTGGCTCTACCTTATAGCTTCCTAGTATAGTAGTAGAAGAAGTAGTCGTAGTGGTAGTGGTAGTAGTAGTCGTAGAAGTAGTTGTAGTAGTAAATATTATTGCTGTTATTATTATTATTGTGATTGGTGAGCCCATCTTGTCGTATATCAAGTATTGGATTCAGTCCTTGGCATTATCCTCCTGCGTGTCTCGGGGCGTCTTAACCTGCTCGACCCCGGCCCTCTTTGATGTCGTCCTGTTGTGACCTAGTTTATCACGACTTTCCTTCTCTTTTTCTCTGTCTTCCTCTTTTCATTCTTTTTTATTTCTTTTCTCTTTAATTATCTCTTTATTTAATTATTTATCTCTATTTTTCTCTCTTAAACCAAATCAAACTTAACCTAACCAAATCTAACCTAACCCGACTTTTTTTTTGGGGAGGGGAGGAGGGGGGTCATCTACTGTGAATCACTTGCTCTTCTAGGATCTTAATAATCATCCCTCGGCCACAAACTGAGAGTGAGGGAAGAAAAGGTGAGGTCTGTGTGGTGGTGCATCCCGTCTGTATGTGGTGGGGAGAGAGAGTGAAGGAGGGAGAAAGAGAGAGGGTGTAAGAGAATAGAGGAAAAAGGAGAGGAGGAGGAGGGGGAAAAGAGAGAGTGGGTGGGAGAAAGAGATAGAAAGTGTGTGTAAAGGAGGGAGAAGAGCGTAGAGGAAGAGAGAGAGACCAGCTAGTGTTGAGCCAAGCGGAAGATGTTTCCGTCAACCACAAAGTGATCTGGATGTTGCTAAGAGTCAGGTCCTTCTTCTCCTTCGTCTCCTCCTTCTCCTCCTCCTCCTCCTTCTTCTCCTTCTTCTTCTCCTCCTCCTCCTCCTCCTCCTCCTCCTCCTCCTCCTCCTCCTGTCATAATCACGTTTTAGTTTTGCAGCTCAGGATGTAGCTGAGTCACACACCCTCCCTCCGCTAACCTGACATTTATCTACACACTTCACCTTAATACTGTATTGATTAAGTTCAGGAAGTTTCTTAAAAGTCAATTCCATATCCTCTCACACCCACATACTCGAGACAGTTACCAAAACACGTCACGTTATATATATTTTTTTAAGTGAAATGCGAGTACTTTACAAAGGCTTACTGTGTGTGTGTGTGTGTGTGTGTGTGTGTGTGTGTATTGGATCTGTAACTTCAGTCTTTTCTAAGTTTAAATTGAAAGTAAAAGAAAATGAAGGAAGGTGTTCGTGTACATTTTTTCTCGGATTTTTTTTTTTTTAGAAATACAGTAGTTGGGAGGTAAATGTGTGTGTTCACTTTTTATTGAGTTTTCTTGTAAGTTGGGGTAATTTGGCCTACTTTGTGTGGGTCCTGTAAGAGTTAATTTATTTTAGCGTCGTCTGGGAAATGTCTAGACACGAGGGGGGGGGGGAGGATTAAGGAGGAGGAGGCGTTATGGAGGAGGGAAGAAGCGTACCCAGGTCTGCTCTCCTCCCCTGCCGACCGGCTGGACCACTGAGTGATGGTGTGGCTGCATCCTTCCTGCCTCTCTCCACCATACACGTCATCTGTCGCCCTCATGCCGCACCCAACGCTTGTAATCCCCTCCACACCTGCAACTAACTTACCTGCTGCTGTTGTCATTTTTCCCACACTAGTAGTTAGGTCTTTGTTGGTGTGGGTATAGTGGCAGCAGCGTCCACGTGCCGCACCCTGTATAATCCCCGCCACTCTCTACGTACTCTCGCACTCTCTTGTTGATGCCACTACTGCAGCTTTCGCCTCTGACTGCCTCTCTACGAACCCACCCTTCTATAGTCGTGTTCTTCCAGGATCCCATTTATCTTAGAGCTCTTCATTACACGTGTTGCTTTTTCCTCCTCCACCTTTCTTCCGCGCTCTCTTTCTCTCCCACAATACCCTGGTCTCCATTGCTCTCTTCGTCTCCTGCCCCCTCTCCTCATACCCCACTTTTTGGACCCCACACAGAGTCCTTCTCTAAACTGAGTCATCCCCAAATCCTCCAAACGAGGATACACGGACTCTGTCTTATTCGTACTACCGCAACTTTTTTCCTCCACGTCACTTGCAGTTTCCTTTTATCATTTCGCCTCCTGAGGAGTTGAGCTTTTTCCACATGACAATTGTATACCCTTAATATATATATATGTATTTGTTTACCTGTGTTAATAAGAGGCCTAATACTAAGGTAATTAAATGCAAGAAAAATGTACACTTCGGTCGAACTTACTTTGTATAAGAATAACTTACGTGACTACTACTAACAATATTTGTTTCAAAGTTGTGTTTTTTTTTGTGTTGCAGGATTGGTGGTAAAGTGGACGACGGCACGGGGAGTTAAAGGAAGTGAGATAGTGCTTGCCAGGTAAGTAGTGTGCTGTACAATACATCTCCCTGTGTCATGAGGTTGTATGTACACCCCACCCCCCCGTACACACACCACTATACTGTTGCAACACTTATAGTAATATCCTCTCTGGTATAGGTACAACCATAGCTACAACCCACTACAGGCATCCTCCCTCTACTTATAGTCATGTTTATGTTGGTTTATATCCCCCCAGTTATAACAGTTATAGTTGTCGTGTTTATGTTGATTCTATGGTTTAAAGATACAAAGTTTTAATACATGTTGGATAAAAAACCCGCACAATCCCTCAGTAGGTTGGTGTGATCACGAGGCCGGGGGCTGTCAGTGGATTATCCCGGGAGAACGTGTTGTCATCATTATTCTCAGACAACACACCGACTTGTTGACCCCAAATTGTGATGCTATTCTACAACCTCCCTCACGCACGGAATTCTTGTAGGGTTTAAACCAAGCTGTAGTATTATAGCTTTGGGTGGTTGATAGTAGTTGCATTGGATTGTTTTTCACGTGATCAAACACACGCTTAATCTAATCTCGTTTTGTTAAGTTCGTTTTATACTTCGATGGTTTTCAGAAAGAAGTGTTGAGAGTTGCACCAAGTGTGTTGTATTGTGTGTTGGTGGTGAGTATAGTGTTGTGGGCGAGTGTGTTGATTTGTTGTCCTTTTATCAAGTGCTAGTCATGTTGCGTTAGTGATAAAACCGGAGACACGCTTCCATAGTCTTAGGCGGAAGTTGACAATACAGTACAACAGCGAGGTCTTGATGCTTGCCTGGGTCTGGGGTACAGTACAACACTTGAGAGGGAGGGAGAACGTGACAACCTCCACCAAGCTAGAACATTGCTTATTGACATGTAACTCTCGCATGCTTCTTGTGGCCTTTCCGGGTGTACCTACCGTGTCAACATTGTACACACACACACACACGTAATGTTGATGTGTGCTTGTCGTGGATGGTGCAATACTGTGGTGGACAGACATCTATCTACAGTGGGTGGGTTCCAGTGAGTAGTAGTTAGTCCGCTTCCTGCTGATGAATAGTTTCGAGTCCGGAGGTCAGCACCTTTTCGGCCTCCTTAAACCATAGTACCATTAGGGTTTTATACCTGAAAAGTTTATTATTGTTATTATTATTTATGTTGGTTTTGTTGGTTATTTATATTTTATTGCATTATTAAAAACCGCTACGGTCACAGATGAAACCACCATCGAGAAGGTAGCTAATTAGTAATGAAATGCCCAGGTGTACTGATAGGCAGGTGTACAGTACGGTGCGATGAGGTGTGTGTGATATATATATATATATATATATATATATATATATATATATATATATATATATATATATATATATATATATATATATATGGCGTAAATGAGAGGGGAGGGGTTGAAGTACCTTAATGTTGTGAGAATTACCGTACCTTATGGGTGTTCCTATACCTGAGGTGTTTTGTATCGGGTGTATGTACCGGAGTGTAGCCTTGTGATGTATCCTGGTGGGTGTATGTACCGGAGTGTAGCCTTGTGATGTATCTTGGTGTGGTGGTAGGGTGTACCTAGCCTAGCGTGGGTTGTAGTGTAGTGTTATCCTCTTGGTGTACCTGGCGTGGTGGTGGTGGGCAAGGCGCGAGGTATGCGTGGCTGGTAGCCGGAGAAAACGGCCCAAACCAGAACGGCCCCACTCAGACTGTCAACATGGCTGCTATCATGCTGAGTTTTGGTTAGGTTAGAGTTAGGCCGTTTTGGTTAGAGTGGGGCCGTTTTCGACTGGGGCCGTTTTGTCTCGAAACCGCGTGGCTTGTGCAGCTTACGTTGACTGCCCGCCACCGTGTGAGGCCTAACATGTCCGGACCACACACACACACACACACACACACACACACACACACTTTCCCCACTCACTCAATCCAGAGAGTTAAAATGTAAGGAATTCGCTATGATTTTTATATTTTTATAGAATAGTATGATTATTTTTTTGTCCTTTGAAATTATCTTTATTTTTGTGTGTGAAAATTTTGGTGTTTATTGTTTTCACGTAAGTATTTTTCTCGGAAGCTAAACATGGTAAGTGTTGGTGGTAATAAAGCTCTGTGCTTGGCTTCTCACACATGATGCCGTCGTCACCTTAAGCAGTGTTAAGTCTGTGTCCAGCTGTGTGTACACGGCCGACCTTAATTTGTGTGCTGTCGACGCTTGTGTGTGTACAGGTAGATGTCATCCATTTAGATGCTCTCACTACCTCGCTGATGATAAATAAAATGGTGTGGTTCTTACTGTGCCTGTCAGTGTAGGTTCCTGTAAAAGGTAACAAATTAGATTATTGCTGACTAGAAATGTTTAGGTTTCCTGTTATCTGTCAAGCCTGATCTTAAGCCCTTCAGCTTATCTTAACATAATGTGAGCATCTGCTGGTATTAGGTCCACCCAGTTGTTGTTACAGAGGTTATTAATATGCTGGTGTATGATCTTTGTTACGTGCCAACGGGGAACTTAATAAGTTTATGATTTATCTTGAAAATGCATATTGATAGAGCTGTGGTGTCAGGGTGAGGCAGAGTTTAACTTAGCTGTGTAAGCTTGTAGTTTTGGTGAAGCTGAGATGAGGATGTAAGCAGCCAAGGTTGTGTGTGTAACCCAGTCGTGTCGGCCTTGACGGTGGCTCAACTAGCAGTCAACGTGTCGCCTCCACCACCACTTACCGGAATACTGGTCATGATAATGTTGATAAACACTCCTCAGGATGACATGGAATCAAATGTTTGTTTTGACATTGCTTTGTCAAAATAAGGAAAGGCGGTGACAGAGGTGAATGGGGTAGCGTAGCGTGGGCGTGCCCTGGGAGGAGGGGCACTGCAGACAAGCTGTAGACGGCGGATGTTGCGACGGTGGGCGCCAGATGGTAGGTGGTGGTGGACGCGCGCCAGCTGGCCACTCTCACCCACCTCACAACCCTCTTCAGTTTACTCTCATAACACCTACACTTCACACACACACACACACACACACACACACTCACACACACACACTCACACACACACTCACACACACACTCACACGTTAAAGTTGTACACATTAACTAATAAGATAACATTGAGTTGGTCTCTTCTATACGCCAGGGAGCGGGGTCGGGTTGTCCACCTTGCCCCTCTGGTCTCATCCTTGGAAGCGAACGGTTGTGGAGGAGTTTGGTATTTCCTGGTGGGGATGGATGGCCACGCCGTATGACCTGTCTTGATTCCACACCCCCGCCTTAGGAACACGCCGCTGACTCCTCCTCTACCTCCCAGGAATGTCACTGAGTCAAGGTAGCCACAGGAAATAGTCTTGAGTTAACTTGTTGAATGGCATAGAAGTTAAGCAGGAAAAAGTGTACTCGGTAACAAATGTTAAAGTTGTTTTTTGTTTTGTCGTTTTGGGCTGTCATTTATATAGCCGTGTGTGTGTGTTATGGTGATGGACAGAAGTTTTGATGACTACTGGAGCCTAAGCAAAGGACTCTTACTGGAAATAAGCTTCTGGTGACTTTGTTAACTAATCTTGGTCAAATTACCTTACTGTTTACCATTGTTAGTATGAATCCAGGAAAAAAGTCACAGTATGCACACAATATACCTGCGGAGTATTTACAAGTATGCATGTTGAACTGTACACAGGGAATGTATATATTCATACCAAACCTCTATAAACATGTGGGACAATTTTGCTTATAAATAACCACGTGGTGTGTTGGCCGCCCCCCTATTGCAGTGACCACGTGGTCCTGGCTCCTTGCCTTGTCTCACTCTTGCACGCAAGCACATACATACATACATACATACATACATACATACATACATACATACATACATACATAAATACAGATCACACACACCTACACACAAATCACACACACACACGCTCCTTACCCGTGAGTCTGCCTACCTAACTGGTCTCAAGCTGTCCTGACCCACCCTGCCTCACACAACCCAACCTCCACCACCCTCCCCCACTCACCCCACCTCACCACCCTCCCTCACTCACCACACCTCACCACCCTCCCTCACCTCCCCCACTCACCCCACCTCACCACCCTCCCTCACTCACCACACCTCACCACCCTCCCTCACTCACCCCAGACCACCACCCTCCCTCACCTCCTCACCTCACACCTCACCACCCTCCCCTCACACACCCCACTCCCACCACCTCCTCACCACACCCTCACCACCTCCCTCACCACACCACCACTATCCCTCACACACCCCACCACCCCTCCCCCCTCACACACCCCACCCCACCACCCTCCCCCACACACCCCACCCCACCACCCTCCCCCCACACACCCCACCCTCACCACCCTCCCCACACACCCCACCCCACACCCCCTCCCCCCCACACACCCCACCCCACCACCCTCACACCACCCCACCACCCTCCCCCACCACCCCACCTCACCACCCTCCCTCACTCACCCCACCTCACCACCTCCCCACTCACCCACCTCACCACCCTCCCTCACACACCCCACACTCCACCACCTCCCTCCTTACCTCACCACCCTCCTCCACCACACCACCACTATTCCCCACACACCCCACCACCCTCCCCTCACACCCCACCTCACCACCCTCCCCCTGCCACACCCCACCCCACCACCCTCACACACCCCACTCACCACCTCCCTCACTCACCCCACCACCACCCCTCCCTCACACACCCCACCCCACCACCCTCCCCCACACACCCCACCTCACCACCCTCCCTCACACACCCCCACCTCACCACCCTCACCACCACACCCCACCACCCTCCCCACCACCCCACCTCACCACCCTCCTCACCACACCACCACTATCCCTCACATAACCCCACCACCCTCCCTCACACACACACCACCTCACCACCCTCCCCTGTTAACTCTCCACCTCACCACCTCCCCCACCACACACCCCACCACCCCCCACACACCCCACCCCCTCCCTCACACACCCCACTCCACCACCCTCTCCCTCAACACACCACCACTATCCCTCACACACCTCACCACCCTCCCTCACACACCCCACCTCACCACCCTCCCTCACACACCCCACCATCATGCCACCACTGTTGTAATAATGAATGTGGTGCGTCATACATTTATCCTCTTTGTCCAACATGTAACCAAAATCTTGCAGGTGCCCCCCACGGTGAAGCACTCCTGGTAGACTGTCACGGCCATTAGCGCTTATCGTGTGTTATAAAATTGGAATAAATCAAGATTCCACTTACAGGAACTGTTTACTGATACGATCTGATAAGGGAAGACTGGTCCTGATTGAGAGAGAGAGGGGGGGGTTTGACTGTTGGGGGAAGTGCGTGTGTGGGGGGGGGGTTAGTACGTATATATGCGTATGTTTGCAGTATGTGTATATGTGCGTGAGTGAGTGAGAGTGCCTGACGTCACAGCAGTCAGTAGAAATTTTGGAGCCCGGGCTTGTTAGTTAAATCTTCCTGGAAAATCCGTCATCATCCCCCTGGAGTCTTGTCAACCACACGCACACAGGGAGAACACTGTACCACGAACCAGATGAATGTTCTTGAAATTCTCGTGTATTGGCACCCTCTTATTATAACTT
>NW_024745073.1:6459950-6572450 GCF_018991925.1 Homarus americanus
TGAATCACGTGAAGAATAGCCCCCCTTGTGCAACGGCATTTCACCAGCTGATAATTAAACACCTTAACGCTACCTGGGGGTTTATATTAGGTAAGCATTAGGGTGGTTAATATTAGGGTGATAAAAGGTGGGAGGGATAATCTTCACTTGATGCCATTTAGGACGTCTTGAAGTACCAACAAAACATTAGTACTGCAGAAACTCACTACATGAAGAACGGTGAGTACGATATTGCACATGAGGGTTTTTACTCTTAAGCTTGAGAAGGAAACTGAACAATAGAGAACACACCGCCTCAGGGTAACGCTGGCCTTTGTGTAATTCATCCTTCTAACATCTTCAGTCCGCTCTTCCACACATCTCTCTGGCTGGTCGGGGTGGCGGCGCATTTCATACCTTGTTCAGCACAACCAGGACGTGACCATACCATAAGCTTATTGTCACTGCTGTTAGACACTGAGTTGCAGTTTTCACAGTGCTGATGCTATGTGAGAGGTGGGTGAAGGGGACCAGGCACTGTCAACAATATGAGATCGAAGGAAATCCCAACTCTGAGTAATAAGGTGACAATGTAATATAATTTACTTCGGCGTGTTTTTAATGGATCACCTGAAGATTTGGCCCCTACCCATTTTTTTTTCACCTGATGATTAAACACCCTACCCTTAGGTGAAATGAGCTTGGGGACTACTCTTCAGGTGATCTATTGTAAGTCGTAATACCTTGTTGGGTTTAGCAGTCTTACGTAACCCACCATACATGCGGGATCACACCGTCAGTAGCAGGGCTGGCACGTGTGGTGGTGGTGGGCCTCCTGTGACACCCACCTCACACGACGGATATTTTTATACCTTCACCATTTTCTCTCACTAACAAAATATACATACTCCAGCTAATTCATCCTTACCTCTCACATCTTCTCTCGTTCCATCATCGCTGGTGGCCGAGTAGAAACGTGTATGGTGGGGGGTGGGGTAATTAATGTTATATCCAAAGGGGTGTTGTGCGTTAACTACTCTTTTTGACTTAGGCAGCTTTATATTCCTTCCACCTGTGGCTGAAGGCATGAAATATACGTATTTTCCGTCCCGCCAGCTCAAGTTTTGCGAAGCTATACAAACTTTAATTTTTCCTTGCATACGACAACACACTCCTCGCACTAATTCCTTCTCACTCACTGGACCTCTTCTTATCCTTATTCAATATCAGTTCCATAACATGTCGACCCCCCCCCCCCACCACCACCACACAAAAATAAATAAATAAAAAATCGCTACCTAAACTATAAAAGAATAAATAATATATATATATATATATATATATATATATATATATATATATATATATATATATATATATATATATATATATACACACAGTATATATAATTAAAATGTCTCATTAGTAGGATTATTATTCCGGTACCTTTTGTTACACACGGCAAGCGAGAAAAATGTTTGGTGATAAGATATAGTCTGAATATATGTTGAAGGTTTGATGAAGTATATCATTTCCGGCGAATAAAGTACTTGGGTTCATACAAAGGCGTGTTAGTTACAAGACTAGCGAGGTCATCCTAAAACTGTATCTTGCTCTTGTGAGACCTCACCTGGATTACGCAGTTCAGCTCTGGTCACCGTATTACAGAATGGATATAGAATCATTGGAAAGAATTCAGAGGAGAATGACAAGACTAATCCCGGGCATTAGGAACCTTGAGTATAGAGACAGGTTAAAGCATCTTAATTTGCACTCCCTCGAGACATAGAGCGAGGGGCGACCTGATAGAGGTGTATAAGTGGAAGGCAGGGCTAAACAAAGGGGACATTACAAAGGTACTCAAACTATCCAACCAGGAGCGAACTCGTAACAATGTTTTTAAATTGGACAAATTTAGATTTAGGCGTGAAATAGGTAAACACTGGTTTGGAAACAGAGTAGTGGATGAATGGAACAAGTTACCAAATATCATCATTAACTCGAATACGCTGAATAGCTTCAAACATAGGTTGGATGCTTATATGAGCAATAGGGGTTGGGTGTAAACGGGACTGCCCAGTATGGACAATAGGCCCGCTGCAGTTTCCTCCATTCTTATGTACTTTGTGGCTGGCTGAGTGACACCTGCCCCCCGCCAGCTGGTCTCCACCTGCCTCATGTTTATCTAATGTCTAACTTCACTCCCCCTCCCCGCACCTTCAGTATACTTGCTTCATAAGCTTGCCTCATACCCGGTGTTACGGCCACCGTATCCTTGACCCAAACTTGCTTTCTGCCTGCCCTTTATACCCAACACTGTCATATCTGTGGTTTATTCATTACAGAGACACGAGGTTAAAGTATCATTGTAAGATAAGTAACTAAGTTGTAGTAGTAGTCAGGCTCTATGTGGGTGTCACTCACTCTACTAATTTGCTTTTCGTATAAAAACAAAATTTTGAAGGTGCACCCTGAGTTGTGAATGTCTTTAATAAATGTACAGTATTAGGATTTTTCTCAATTTACTGTTTGCTAGAATGTGTTCGTGTTAATGAATAGCTTTGTTTATAAACAGGAGGAGGTGTGGTATGGTAAGGAGTGGGTGGAAACACAGTAAGCTGGGAGTTGTTAGACTGCAGGTGACTGTGTGTGTGGTGTGTTGTGGGACGACCCTCTCTGTCTCCCTCTTCCTCCTCCCCTCACCATAATCTTTGCCATATGCCCCGTGGGGTGTCCGGTCTCCCCAGGTGCAGGCTCCTCCCCCAGCACACGTGTAAAAGTTGCCATGAACTTTCAATTGTGGCAGCAGTTTAATTACCCAGTTTCTGCGTTTGTGTTTTTAATTGATGTTCATCAACCTTGGGGGATTTAATCCAGGTTGAGTAGCATATTATATATTAAACTGAGGATAACAATTATATGTGTAGACGGGGACGCAAGCAGAGCATCAGTCCAGCGTCATGTTGCGAGCATAAAGAGAAAGAGATACAACCTCCTGTAAGCAAATTTTTGAGCGTCACCTACAGGGGCAGTAGTGGGGATATTGTTGTAGGCGGTGGAGGTGGAGGTGATGGTTGATATAAATCTGGGGTTGGTAGCGGTAACACTCCACCAGTGATGACGGAACAAAACACTCGGGTGCAGTAGGGGCCTTCCGTCACTGTAATATAATCCTGCCCCTGTCTTCTCTCGCCTCAACCTGCCGGGAGTCACTCTCGTTGCTAAAAATAATTTCTTGATTAGATTCTGTAGTTCAGTGTTGGGTCGTCGCCTATTACCGTGGGAACAGATGTTTCTCATACTGTTGAAGGTGGGGTGTTGGTAAAATGGCGTGTATGCCAAAAAAAGCAGATGCGGAGGGGCTCGTGGTTGGGGTAGAGGACGGGGTGAAGGTCCGCCACTACCAAAACAAAGAGCAGCAGCTGGCGAGTGTGCCCGGCGTGTGGCCACCACCACGCCTGCACACCACCACCCTTCCACCTTTGTCACACCCGTCACTACACACCACCACTCACCTGTCCACTACTAAGCGTTGTTTTGTACCTCCACTGTGCGCAGAGATCATCTTTGTAACTGTTGAAACAATGCTAAGGGGATGAAGGCAAGTCAACGGTTGCGAAAGTTTCGAAACCCAACAACTTGGAGACCAAAAAAATCAGAGATTGCTTTCATTTCTTCTGTAACGGAGAACGAAGCAAAATCCAGTTGAATGACTAAACGATAATGTGGAGTGAGCGGGACGCCAAGTATTGGAAAAGACCGGCTTGCTCTCAGTCAGCTTCAACCCCCCACCCTGCCCCACCTCTGAGCTCCTCCCTAACTTGTACCCAAGCGTCCACACCCCACCCCTTCCCCCCCTCCACCACCTCACTCCTCCCCGCACCTGCCCGCCGACCACGTGTGTCCCCATCCAAACTTCTTGTTTACCTCTTGACCACCACACTCAAATGACACACCTTCATGCACGCAAACACTATTACTGAATAGTTTGTTTATAATATTAAACAAACTGAATTGAATTACTGCCATGCATGCAATGTGTTTATTTTGTGTTGTGCATGTGTGATTCCCGTGCTGAATTATGTCAACAACAAGAAAGTTCCTTATCTCAATTATAACTGGTAAGAGAGATGGGGTTAGTGTGTTAGAGTGAAGCGGTGTGTTATCCTAATGTATGTCAACACCTGATAGCCTCAGCTCTTCGTGACCTCTTTGCTGTGTGGCTGACCTCACTCATTGATATAGTGATTAAGTTTAGGACGTATACACTCTGAACCTTCTTGGAAACGGTGTGTGACTTTACGTGACTTAAAAAATAAACCAGAACATACTAGTGAGTGTTATATTTCGGTTGGGAGATCTGTTCGAGGCTGCCTTAAGGAATGGTCTACTCTATCACTTTATCGTACACACACACACACACACACACACACACACACACACACTCACACTACAGATTTCCCTGTGTCAGTATCCAGCGATACTCCTCGTTATAGCAGTTCGACTTAACACACGTCTCCCAAGGTGTGTATTGACAGGAACGCGTTGACATTATTTTTTACGGGTCGCCAGTACAGGTGTGCATGCGGGCGAGGGTCGATCAATCAGTAGATCGTGCTCCAGTTTCCGGCCATGTGACAACCTTTGGCGCGTTGTACCCTGGATGGTGGGGAGTTCATGTCGTCTCATCTATTTTAGTGTTTATTTGTGTGTTCATCTACAGTAAGTATAGGTGGATCTATTTATATTAAAGATTTAGAAGTGTGGTGTAGGCCCCGCCGCGCTATTCCTGGTCAGGGGGTTTCCTTTGTACTGCTGCTGTTTACTATGTATTGGCAAAGCCCTCCTGAGGAAATAAGAGCAAAATACCCACAGAAGGTCTTAATTTACTGAGTTAATAAGGTGGTTATATTGTAGAGAACAAGTGGTAATATTTCTGCATCAAGAAGGAGCAACTAGGAAGATTTTTGTACCGAGAGAGAGTTGAGTGTGATCCTAGTCGAGCTATTTAGAGTTAACCTTGAGGCTAGGGTTAGCAAGGCCAGTAGTGCCACATTATCAACTCTACACACACACACGCCTATCCGTTCTCCCAACACGACACTGCAGAGTGGGGAAGAATTAGTAATTTACTCGTTTGCCTGTATAGTGCTACACGGATTAGTTGTGTTATGTTTATCAGTGTAGGAGACAAACCATGGGGGGGGGGGGGTTGTGTGCGGCACTGGCACCATTATGGGTGACGGTGCCGTATTGTTGAGTCAGTGTTTGGCTTTGAGCACATGAATGGCACCTGGCGTGCCACGTGCTGCCTTATTAGGGTTTCCTACCAACGCAGCGGCGCGTGCTTTAACCTCGACACGTGTTCCGCCTAGCTGGAGTCAAACACAACACTTCCTGCCTGAGGGCCGTGGCACACACCTTCCTCTTGTACAATACCTCGTGGTTGTGTATGGTAGCTGTCATGCCTCACCATGTTGAACTCTAGCCAGCTGGTGGGGTAAACAATATTTGTATTACTGAGGTTCCTGCTCTTCACCCAGAACGTGGTACCTACTAAATGAATATGCAGTACATGAGAGGGAATTAATTTTGTGTGTGCATGAAGCCGCCCTTTGGTGCCTGTCAGTTGGTTTAAAGTGGCGTGAGTTAAAATGTTTGGTATAGTGTCTATCTATAATGTCTTAATCTGCCAAACAAATACTTAAAGCATTACTGGCTGAACCACTACACATACCTGAGCACACGTGTAGACGAAGCTCGAATTTTTCTCCACCATTCATGGACACCAATTCAACATTTATCTGCCTCATGTTAGTAGGTGGGGGTATTAATTTTTCCCGCATATTCGTATACTGTATATATTTATCTTAACCTAGTCTTAGGTATTTATGTATCAGCTAAGCCGTGTGTAAACAGCACAGCGAGTAATAGGTGTTGAGCCTCAGTTTTTTTTTGGCTTGTCTTTAAGAACATCTGGAGGCCACCATAGGAAATTGACTTTTCAGTTGGGTTAATCTTGGGGAATCTGGTTAAGTGAGTAAGTCGTGCCCAGGGAAACTCGAGGTGAGGCTACCAGACAAACTCCTACTACGTGTGGCTGATAACAAGTGTGGTGTTGGGTGTGGCGTAGTGGCTATACAAGGCCTACCAGGGTGAAGGATCTTAGCACTTTCCCTCTTAATGTTGCTGCCCCTCTCGCTCATTTGTTGAATTATATGTGATACCTATAAAACTAATTGTCTCATACTTCCCCTAGCTGAAGAATCGGTCACATGTTTGTTTTGTTCAACTGAGCATCCCCCGAAATTTTGATATAGGCTGGCTGAGGTTTAGGGGTTGATTGAAAAATAAATAGGTCAGGAGTGTGAGCAACCAAGTGTTATTGTTGTGGTAGTGGGAATGTGTCGACACGTGCGGGAGATTCCTTGCCAAATGCTTTTGCTGATCCACACCCCAAGCCGTCAGCAGCACACGCACACATGCCGCGACTCTTATTGCTACTCAGTTTCACGCTTTTTCGTAAGGCTGAGCTGTGTTCCTGCCTTACCATGGTCACTCACACTACCACATACAGTACATACCCAGCAGTGCGAAGACCAGGGCGCTGCCTCTAATAAATATCTAATTTATTTAAATTTATGTTCACGAACAAAATCCAAATATATCCCTCACCAGTATGGCCCCAGCCTCTCCACCAAAGTAATGGACTTTTTACTTTGATTAAAATTACCTGTATTTCTTTTTTTCATGTGAAAAGCCAATTGATACAAAATCCAGGAGAGAACGAAGAATACATTAGCGCAATTGGAAGTGACTTTCACAGGGAATAAAGTTAGTGAAAGTGGAAGATGCGTTTCACAGGAGAATGACAGTTGTAAGGTATTGGGAGCCAATGCTGGAGGGGCGTGAGGTGGTGGACAATTAATGACAAACTCTGTAGTATGTTGCTTTGTCATCTGAAGAAAAATATCAATTTAAAATTAACTTGGCAAGTTATTTCTATCTATGACAGGCATACTTTTGTAGGGTCATTGCCACGCTTACTCATTACCTTCGTTTTATATCATCCTCGCTTGACAGTGATTTAGGTTCAGTATATTTATGAGTGACAGAAGCAGATTTTTCCTCTTAGCACAATATATATACAATCAGACGCTGTAGTTCATGGCGTATATTACGAAAGTTATGATACTCTCGGTGGATTAGTTGTGTGAGAAGTTGTGCTCATTAAATTGTTAAATGTCCCTACAACTGTGGTAAACCGGCTTCTAAGAAGTGGGTCACACCACCGCTCAATGGACACGGCCATATTTGTGCGTACGCCAGCTAGCCCGTGTACCTGCCTCTTGGCTATCAATACGCCCTACGTCACAGTTGTGACGTCACCGGCTTACTGGCTGCTGATTGGTTAAGGAAATGACGTCAGCTCAAACAACATCGTCATGTGGTGGTCTGGAGTGGCGGACGCCAAGCATTCAACCAAGTGATGTTCTCATTGGTTGAGTGAAGGTCTCATTGCCCAGCTGCGAAAATGACTGGCGGACCCGGCACGCGTCATGTCTATTTACGTCACACTCCTGACGTCACGTCCAGCTGATCGCTCTCGAGGATATGAGGCACCGCAAGGGGGCCTTAACTGCGAAATATATGACAAATTACCTATTAGAAGTAAAACATTTTTGAATTTTTAATTCAGAATGGTGTATCAGTCATCTACCTACTTTATACTATGAGCTCAACGAATGTCTTGTAAGAAATGAGTTGAAAATAAAGCCGAACAAATATTCCCCACCAGCGCGAGCACAGGGAGTGGGGGAGCTGGGAGCATCACAGGGAGTCGGGCCGGGCTTCCCCTCTGTGATCGCGATTCGCTATCAGTTTGCTGCGCTTTGTCCACGGGGTGGTTGTGGAGAGCGGCTCGGCTCATTTTCTTCCATTATTTATTTATTATTCATTGTGACAACTTTTGTATTGTATTATTAGGAATATATAAGGTAATTGGATAAGTTTCTGTTTGTGAATTGTCCTTGGATCTTTATTGTAGACTCTAGAAACATTTCGTTATGAGTGGCGACACTGCTGCCAGTGAAAAGGCAATGATGCAAGTTGCTGGCCTTATTCTTATATAAATTTATGTCCGATGTTGTGAATCTTAGACGTGTGACCATACTACGGTGTGACATGTGTATAAAAACGAATTTAGTGATGATTCAGTGCTGGTGAGATAGTTATATATGAAAATATTGATCGTGATTGTGTTGGGAGATGTGACTCCAGTTTGAAAGTTAAACGGGGAGGTGATGTGGCCCTAGCACCCCACCATGTTGTGCCAGTGTACAGTGCCCAGTGCTTCAGTGACTTGCATTTGATGGTAAAAAGTGATGTTTTCTTCATTTAAACGTTTCCCTTAAAGTTGAAGCTTTTATGGAGTATCCGATGTTGTGGTACATTAATTTCGTGTTTTAGTGTTATATTCAAAATTGTTCTGTGCAAAACAATTATTTACATCATATGAACAAAAGAAAAGTTGTATGTGATTGTGAAAATCATGATGCAATTATCGAAGTATGAAAACTGTGAACCAGGTACAGTGAATCCAAATAAATACAATAATCGGGAATACTGTATTAAGTGTTACAGACATCCTGGGAAAGTTCGAGTTAGCAAAGTATACCATTGATATTGGTATTATCAGAGGAGAGAGCTTAGTAGCCACAGTGTATACTTGTGTGCTCGAAAAAAAAAAACGTCAAGTACCAGGAATGTTTTTGTGTTGAGTGATGTGACAGAATCAAAGCCTTGAAAATTTTATTGGTGGTTATACTTTTATATTACACATTGAAAGTGGTTGGTGCATTAAGCAGTGGAAATTGTACAATAAGATAAACTCGTGTATGAGCGAACTGTAATTGATAATGCATAATCTAAGTGTTAAAATTAATTTTCATAGATGTGTAGCTGGTGTGTGGATAAGCCAGAGAAGACATTTGAAATAAATCCATAATGAAGGTGAAGATACAGTGAAATGAATAAAAGCATATCTATAAATTGTGACAAGAATTATGTGGCTGTACTGTACTAGATTACAGTGTGTGTGTGGATAAACTAACGTTCATAATTATGTAGCTAAGTGTATGTTAAGGTGTTGAAAATATTTGAAGTGTTGTGATGTGGTGCTGTTCTACAGGTTTTTTCTTTTCTTTTCAGGTTCAGCCCAAAACATAAAATGTTTTCTTTCCACAAACCTAAGGTGTATAGGTCTACCACAGGCTGCTGCATCTGTAAAGCCAAATCTAGCAGGTTAGTACTCGTGACACGGTTATTTATGGTTCTAACATTATGGTTTTTGTTGTACATACAGACACTGAAAGTGTATCCACAGTTGTCTATGCTGTCAGGGTATGGCATTATACAGAAAAAAAAAGAATGTTCGGTGGAGAAATGTAATGGCAGCAGTTCTTAAGAGGCCAATGTTACCAACATGGTAAATCAACATTGTTATTGTATTAAGATTAAACTTATTGTTTTCAGATTCATGGTAGTAATATAATTATCAATGGAGATCATATTAATGTAAAAATGTAGCTATTTTAACAGTGACTGCATCATTCGATCGCTATTACTTTTTTGTGTGGTGTTTGTCACTGGTGCACATTTGTTGATAAGCTGTCCAGGTTTCTACCTGCTATTGCCAGTGAATAGTTCGTTTTCCATCACTTGTTGTGACTGCTTGACAGCGATGGAATCCATGTCTAGCCACATGAAGTTCCTCCTTGATTCTGATGGCAGTTCCTGATAGCTCAGTCCTCGTCACTCGGGTCTTGGCTACACAACAATACTACTGCATAACACTTATTTCAGGGTTCGTTTATCAGTTAACTTCCCATTATTGTTTGTATCTTATTACAAACAGGGTAATTTCACTTTTATGCCCATACATTCAGCCCTGACTATGACGCTGGATAGCTACATCTCGTACTCGGGCCCTCACACACACTCTAGGCTGTGGTTCGTTCATATGGAGGTAACTGTACATCTAGAGGTCGAATAACAAATTACCATTTCCGCCAGTACAGTAATCTATTTTCCCCGAAGAGTGCAGTCATCACTGAACATTTCATAAATCTGGGAGCACCAATATTGTCTCTTATATTATTTACATTGCTATTAACCCCTCATGTCTGTGGTCCCCGTCCCCTCTATGCTGAATAAAATTGTCTGGCATTAGCCACATGCAGAACTGTAGTATATTAAAAGTGTCATCCCTGCAGTGAAGGGGTTAAGGTGCCTGGGGCAGACAAGACTGTATAACCAAACACACTTGAGTGCTTTGATCATTGCACATTCATCATTTTCCATGCCAGAAAGGAATATATAAAGTTTTAGTGTGGTAAAACTCCAGATAATGTACAGTATGCTGCAAAATGAGAATGACATACAAAAATGGGATTTTGAGATTACGTACCTCTGTATGTAGCACCCAGTTTCTTTTATCTCTTTGTTGTAACCAAATCTTCCTGTTTAGAATTTTTGACAAAAGTACAAAACTGCACACTGAGTTTTATTTTTGTAATAGAATTGATGAAATTTTTTCTGCAAATAGTGGACTTGTTTCTTGAATGACAGCCCTTATGAACAAGGGGATATAGAGGGTACTGTATCATCTGTATGTCTATCATACTGTTTACTGAAGGTTTTACAAAGTTTTGCTTCTGTTTCTGTGTGCCCTTGTTGTTTGTGATTTGAACAGAATACTTAAGTAGGTGTTTGTAGCTGCCTCCACCTACTATATCTGTAAACAATCTGCACTACGGAGTGATTCACGTCTTCCCCAATTGTCATTGATTACACATTGATTTATTATGTTTCACAGTAATGTATGTTGTATTTGTACTAATAAACTGGGCTGGGATGAACCTTTTGATATATTATAGGTTATGTTTTATTAGGGTGCCTGATAAACGAGAGGAATTAGATCATCATCTTGGTGCATTAACCATTGTTGGCAACAAGGCCACATCCATCTTGTTCCTCAGCAGAAGCCTTTGATATTTTTCTTTCTATTCATCTACACAGTTTTCATTCTCCACGTGTGCGGCAAGTGTTATCCTTCATCCCAAGAGTACCAGAAGCCATTGCTTTGTATTCCTTCTTGTATTCATTTTAATCCAGAGTGGAATTCTGCTGTTCCTGATTCTAGGTAGGGTGATGTTTCCCTATACTTGTATAAGAAGAACATAAGAAAATAAGGAGTCTGCAATAGGCCGGTTGGCCTGTGCATGGCAGCTCCTGTCGAGAGTTACTACCACTCTATCATCCATGAATCTATCTAGCCTCCTTTTGAAACTTTCCAGAGTTCCCACACTTACTACAAAGTTGCTAAGCTTGTTCCACTCGTCCACCACCCTATTTGTGAACCAGTTTCTTCCTATCTCCCTCCTAAACATAAACTTAACCAACTTGAATCCGTTGCTCCGAGTCCTATCCTGCTCGGATATTATAAGAACTTTATCTATATCCCCTTTATTGATTCCTTTCACCCACTTAAATACTTCTATCATATCTCCCCGCACTCTTCGTCTTTCTAGGGAATGCAAGTTAAGTTTCTTTAACCTATCCTGATATGGAAGGTTTCTAAGTCCCGGAATCATTTTTGTCATTCTTCGCTGCACCGACTCTAGTGAATTTATATCCATTCTATAATAGGGGCACCAGAACTGAACTGCATAATCGAGGTGCGGCCTGACTAGCGCAAGATATAGTTGCAATAAGACCTCTGCACTCTTGTTACTTACACTTCAAGATATAAAACCCAATACTCTGTTTGCCTTATTTCGAACATTAACGCACTGTTTTCTAGGCCGTAGGTCCGGGCTTACAAGTACCCCTAGGTCTCTTTCACAATTCGACTTCTCTAGGTTGATGTTGTTACTCTAGTTATTCCTGGCTTGATTTCAATTTGTTCATTCTGGATGAATGTGGATTATCCAGCAACACAGTGTAACTGGTACAGTATGTGTACTAGAGAGCCATGGATCAATTAATTTTATCATCTTCCATATGTCACTTGGAGTGTCTGAACTCTCCTGCCAGAAAATTTATAAGTCCCTGGTTGATGGGAGTATTATCTATGTTGCATACATTAAAATTTGCATGATTAATATCTGCAATAATTCCATTTGTCATCCAACACCTTGCAAATTCTTGCTAATTGGTATCCCACCAAAAGTCCCAGATTAGCAGAATAAGCATTAAAAATATATGAAAATTTACTCGACTCAAATTTTGAAGCAATTTACTTCGTTGGTTAAAAATGTCCCTTATAGCTTGCACTCCTATGTCATATTTATTTGACAGCTGATTAACACTTTTGCCACACTCATGCTCTTTAATTAGATGTAATTTATTGTCTAGTTTAAGATTTTTTTTTCAGTGGCACTTTATGATGACTAGTGCCAAGTCCAGGCAATGGATGGTTTGCTGCCAATTTATACTTAAAATCACTGACTATGTCTCTACTGCACTTGTACTTCTCTAAAAGGGAGAAAACACTTAAAAATATGTACACAGTATACATGAGCAAAAAATACATTAATAAAACATAGATAAGTGCTTAATATTGACGAACATTTCGTGAGTTCACAATCACTGTGCAGTATCAATTTGAATGTAAACAAACAGAAAGCAGGAGCTGTGACATCAGAAGCTATACTTAATCTAATAATCCTACTGAATATTGAATTTATAAAGCTGCCATAATGATTGCAATAATTTTCTTTAAATTTCAGAACAACTTTTGTAATGATTTTTGGTAGTTACACAGTAAATTATTATTATTATTCTGAAACGAGCATGGATGATTGATAAGTACGGTAACGCTCGGAAAAATGCACGGATTTGAGGAGACAGATGTCTGAAACACGAATTTGCAGTGTCAGGTTGTTCTTTTTTTCAACAAGCCCTGATACACCAAGAAATAAAATATCTTGGTCATGATGGTATCATTCTTGGGCTCGGTCAGTTTTCCTCCCAAAGCTTTCGGTGACTACAGTGAGTCAGTTAGCAAAGATCTTTTGGTCAGCATCAGCTTTGGGTTGCTTTCCAGACTATGTGGGACCTTGCACACTGTGACCATGTCCTCTGTTTGTTTGTCTGCATCAACAGGTGGAGTGATAGAGTCAAGTGAAGCCATCACTTTTGGAGCTATTAGGGCAATATCAGCAGTAAATCTATCTTCTATATTTTTTTTTATATTTAGGAAAAATTTTAGCTTTTGTTTCTGCTGGCAGTTAAGGTTTGAGGACGAATTTGTCGATGTACGTACTGAAAAATATATTAGGGCAGTAGCTAGCTACTGTGCGGAAGTTGTCATACTCTCAGTCATAGTCCATTCTCAATAGCTGCATTTAGTTTCACTAAAGAACATAGTAGGCTGGTGTTTAAAAGAGAAAATCTAAGTAAAGATAATATTTTTTTGCTTGAAAAATATATAATTACAGAAAACTCAATAAATCAGTTAATCCCTAGAAATTAAATAAATTAAATTAGAATACCACATCTTTCAGTAATTCACTTAAACAAAATATTGAAGAAAAACACTAGATGTGACGTAGAAATGGGTAATTTAGTACTCTGTACAGTACTTTGCAAGCTTTTGCAACTGTTGGCTGGCAGTAAATCAATAATATTGCACAAGAGTTGCTCTGGTGTAATATTGTGGCTTTCTGTTTATTGATGATGATTACTGACCAGATTTCCTTTCTGTGTAAATTAGATATTGTAAAGAGTTCACTCGATCGCATTATTTCCAAATCAATAAAATTGGGAGAAGATACTGTAACTCCAGAAGTGGGTCCCATCCATATGTCCATTTTGAGTCTTGTCCAAGCTCAAGACTATCAAACCTCAAATGTAGGGCATTTTTTGTACATTATTCCCAATTTATATCACAAATTTTGTGTGTAGGAGAAATAGCATGTGGATCCTGATACTGTATTGAAGATACTGTAGCCCTCTTTGTTCATATTTAAAAAACAGTTCGTACTAGGGTCGGGCTGGCCTAGTGGATACAACTCTCGCCGCTTGTCCCAAGTATCACAAGTTCACATTCAGGGCACCCATGCCCACAAGTCCACTTCAACTTAATAGTTGGGGAAAGTGAAGGTGGTTGAGTGTAGCTCTGGACACGCTGCTTCCAATTGTTTTTTTTGGGGGAGGTTAATTACTGAATAAAAAAATGCTGCATCTTATGTACAATTCCAAATGAGCTTTTGGCAGTTTCACCCTTCCTGGGTAGGGTTTCACCAACCAGGTGGATATAGCACTTGCCATGTGACTCAGAAGTTATTAGATTAATTCCTCACTGAGTGTGGCAACCCAGTTGTCCCAATAGCAGAAAGAATATCCAATTTTACATTTTGGAAAGTGAAAGGCATTTGGGTGCATTGTGACCATTCTATTTCCATGTGTACCAAAGCCTAAATTTTCAGTTTACTCCACACCTATGGTCCCACTTTCACTTTTTTTTTCTCTCTCTCAAATATAGTATGCAAGGTATGCAGAAGAATTACAGATGAACATGAGATTTAATGAGGTGTTAAGACAAATCTTAAACTGCCATTTGAAAGAAAATTGAAAGATTTGAGATACTGGCACCATATGGATGTTATGCAGTTATGGTCTTTGTTCTAAAATACACATATCATAACTTAGCGAGCCTAATTCTTATGTTATTAAGGTACCAGGTAGCTATTATATGTAATAGCTGCAAATGTTAATTATCCCACCCCACCATACAGATAGATAACTAGTGTACATCACTGTCATCTGGTCATATCTCTGGGTACTATTTCATATTCAGTAATTGCTGTTACAGTTGTGACATGGAGTCTATGGGGTTTAAACATAACCTTTCATTACACTGAAAACATATTAGTGAAAGTTGATAAGGTATGATAATGATACAGTGTATTAAATTAATGGAGATATTTTGAAAGTTTCCTGGGTACACTAAAAACCAGCAGTGATATTGTTTATTGATGCTGTCTACTTGGGGAAATTGCCCAGGAGTGTGATAAAACTGCTTTTATTAGTCTAGGTGTTTCAAAAAGTCTTGTAAAAATCATAATTCTTCCTTTGAAGATAAAGGAAGATGGCTATTATAAGCCTATCCATCTTGCTCTGGCCTTTGGCACTGTGCTTACTCGCTACACCTTTTTTTAGCCCACTTATTTTGTATTTGTGTAAAAAAATATTCAAAGCTGTCCTGTGACAAATTGTTGAGTTCTGCCAGTTGTATGACTAAATAGTAAGCCTTAATTAGGGGATGTATTTCCAAACAGATTTGTCCATATGGTCAAAATTTTCAGACTTATTACTGATAAAAAGTTTGATTAATTGAAAGTTTAAAGCATGATGGTTTAGATTATTATTATTTTTTTATTTATTTTTTATGTATATTCAGAGATCAGTTGTGCCCGAGAATTTTACTGGAAGTTCGTAAGCTTTACTGTACAGAGTAGCTCGATAATGCTGTTTAGAAAAATATGTACTGTATTTAAAATTAGATTCATTTTATTCTGCTTAACAGTAAGTGCTGTAGTTTCCACACTAAGTTATACAGAGTACGTAACAACAGTATGTTAAACCATCAATTCATTAAATAATTCAAATGTGTTATATTTTATAAATTGTAAACGACAAATGAAAGTATTGTATTGTACAAGTGTGCTGTTAGAGAGTTGTATTTAATACAATAAATTATGCTTGAAGCTAGGGAATATTTGATGGTCTGTTTATATTTAGTTCAACGGGTGGTGTTTGTTCTTGGTGCTAAGACATTGCGGGTGCTTGTGGCAAATTATATTGGCATTTCAGGGCTAGCAATGTCACCTGTGCCTTAAATATTAAAGAAGTTAATACTGTGGTTTCATTATATTGAACATACAATTACAGGGAATGATTTTTTTATAGACAGTTTCACAGTACTGTAGCCAGAGTACAGAATATGTGGTGTTTAATTGAGTGTTTTATAGGATTCTTTTACCTGTTGGGAGCTAATGGTTTAATTTTTTAGACCCTGGCCAATTTTTAATACTGTTTTGAAAGAACTGTACTCCTTTAGTAGTAAGGTTCAAGAGTGTTCATTAATTAAGATAGCTACATCTTTTTTATTATTTTTTTAGCGTAGGTTACGCACAAGATATTCTAATAGTACATTATTAACTTTGCACTATGATAATTTGCGATTTGTGTATCTGAACAAAATTTGAGATTTTGGTAATACACTGTACTGTACTGTATTACATAGGGTATGAGGTGAGGCAGTGAAGGAAACTAGCATATGACATATTGCCCACTGTATCCTGTAGGTACTTCCCTACAGTGTTGTGTTAAATACTGTACTTTTAAAGTTTTCATTGCATTTGCCACAACTTATTTTGCATTTGAATTTGCACAAATATCGAAATTCATATACTATAAGTATACCTGTGAATATAGTTCTCAGTGCTTTCAACATACCCTAAAATCAAGCTCTCTCTGAAAATCTAATTCATATGTATGCCAGGAGGATTTTGGAAATAAATTATCAATGGAAAACTCTTGTGATGTTTTAGATAAGAAATATATATATGCTTACTATAACATGACACTAATTAGATGTTAAATATTTTTTAAATGCAGTAATGCCTATCCAAAGTTTCTACCTACAACTGTTAAGAGTAGCTATAAGTTGCCATATGGAAAGGGACTCATAGTTTTCATTATACAGTACAGTACTGTACAGAATGCTGGTAGTGAGACTACAATTATTTTACACATACAGATAGTATCTAGATATGCAGAGACTTGAAAAACATTGCCTGATTGAGTTGTGTATTGGTTAGTCAAAAAACTTGGCAAAGTGTAGTTAGTGGAAAAGGTGTAGTAAAAAAATAAAGGATTGTTGTATGCTGAAAAAGTTTGCTCTTCTAATACTAGTACTGTACTGTACAGTATTTTGATCATTAGATCCTGTGAATTTCTCAAACCATACATATTTTAATTATAGTTGGATGCAAAAATACTGTAACCATCCAGTGTTTGACAGAATCTTGGGACTGTGAGGACTACATTTTTTAATGCAGTATTGCCAAAGGATGAGCTTGCCTCTTCCAACACAGATTAAACTCTAGTTGAAATTTGTTGCAGATATATATATATATATATACAGTTTAGTTTTATAGATGCTGCAGGCATGACGGAAGGATAATTGCCAAGCTTGTGTATGTATGGTCAAATTTTTATAATGATATAAATAAGAAAGATTGGTAAACACCATTGATTTTATTCAGTGTATGTGTTGGGAAGTACTGTACATTTTTCCATAATGCTACTAGTTTTGGGGAAGATCTCCCCCTCCATAAGCATACAGTACTGTACAGTATTTTCATCTTTGCAGGTATGGTCTGAGAAACAAACATAAATTATCACTCATTGAAGATATTGTACAATTCGCTGTATTAAAACTATATACTCTACAGTGCTGTACATATAGCAACAGGGGTAACTTAATCACTAGTGGTCACTTTGGGAAATAATTTTCTACTTAATTAAGGCACCTATATATCTGGTTCATTCTCAGCAGTACCTGGTAGTATAGTACTGTACAGTACACTAGACAATGAATATATACAGGTACCTTGGCATCATATTGGGGATGTCAATGTCTTGTTGTATATTTTGAAACTACTGTTGTTCTTCAAAGAATTTGTGCTGTAACTGAAGCTTGTCATGGCAGATTTTGTTTGAATGGCATATGTATTGTAAAACTTCAGACATAGAGCAGTGTCTTGAAACTTCTCTTGTGTACTTAAAGAATGTATAATTCATATGACCTTTTTCTACAAGGTCATTTTGTAAAGTTTACAAGATTCTCTGCACTGTTTAATGTTAGAGTAACATTTGGGGTCTTAATTGTAAAGATATAGTATTCCAAAAGTTACAACATATGGCACTTGAAAAGACCATATGTTGCAGCTTTTATTTATTAATTTTTTACTAGCTACTGTACTTTAAACCTTATGTACAAGATCTTTTTACACATTAGACTTCGTATTGCAGCATCTCATGTAGTTTACACTCAATAAAAAACTACCGTACAGGTGGGATCCAATGATTTTCCAACTAAACATTCCCGTTGTCTCGTGAGGGTTGGTGGGCCTGAATGTGAGACATTTCGTACTTAATTTGGTAGGCCGAAATTAGCTATTTTATTGACAATATTGAATTATTTTGTTACATTATGACTGGAGAATGTCAGTATATCTACATAAGTTAAACTGCATGTTATATTAAATGTTCCACACACCGTGGACTACAGTAACCATGGAAGTGGATGAGTTGCCATATAAGAATGAATTATATGTTTGGCTGAATTAGTGGATACAGCTCCTCCCCGACTTACGACCACCCGGACATACGACCGCCTCAGTCGTACCAAAATTTTGTAAAATTACATATTTTTGAGTCCCAACGTCCGTGATTGCGCTGTGTACTGACAAAATTTTCGTTTGTAATTCACTTTAAAATGGCTGGCAAGCTTAAAAGTGAGAGTTTTGTGGTGCTGAGAAGAAAAAGACACCCATTTTAAATTTTCTATGTATTATTTAAGCATTTTCGACTTTCGGCCATTTCGACTTTCGACCTGGATTTGGGTCCCCAACCCCGTCGTAAGTCGGGAAGGAGCTGTATAGTAAAGGTATAAGATTATTTTGCAACCGAATTTCGAATCTGTATCTGTATTGCTACTTCACTTTGGGCTAATGCCACATTATTTAATTCTTTATTCGTATTGGAAAATATACCATGCTGTTCCGAAACATCTGAATAGCTCCACAGTTTCACATGCCGTCATAATGGAACCCGGCCCAATGACGTTTTACCATACGGTCAATGATTCCGGAAAGTCTAGTGTAGGTGCTCCTATACTTGAGAACGTTCATCTTACAAACTTTCAGAGATACAAACATCATCACTGAGGGGGGCTACCTGCTAGAACAGGTGTTTAATGTGGATGAGACTGGATTATTTTGAAGAAAATTCCAGATAGAACAAACATTACCTAAGAGGAGAAGAGTGAGCTAGGTTTAAAGGGTATAGCTGTACTAAATATCCATAATCTTTTCATTTTTTACAATATGTTTGGTATCTACAAGAGTAAAGTTGGACTTACAAACAAGCCTCAGGAATGTAGCTCGTTCGTAAGTAGAGGAGCACCCGTACTGTACTGGGTTTCGTTTCAGAGAGCCGATAACTTGTTTCAAGCACGTGTGGCCGAACTTATACACGGGCAAGGCTACCAATGCTAGGAATGCCTCAGTGGCCTTCTTGAAACACTTCGTTTGTAGTGTCAGTTTGTTTCGCACAGGAATTGTAACGGTAGGTTTTTTTTTCCTAGTGTACATACAGTACTGTATTAGTGGTTACCAGGATATCTCCAAGTTTTAATTTGCAATTTGTGAATCTTGGCACAATTGCTGTACCGGTATATGGACCTGTTGTTTATTCATGAGCAGGTTCCTCTCGCTTAACCATAGTCGTCTTGCAGTAGAAAATTTGTTCGGTGGCTTTCAGCAGCTTTTAAAAATAAAAATTATGTGGCGCTGCCTCTAAGAAGGGCGACCTACTAGCGAATTTGTTTTCTATGGTATTGTGCAGTCAGACATGTGCTCTATCATGTGGTGTGGAGAAATATAGGAAATGCGCTCTTCTAGCCAGTGGTACCAAGGGTTCTTCCAAAAATGCTATGCGGGACCAAGTGAAAGCTCAGCCAGGCAAGGTGTTACATACCATAACATAATACACAATTTTTGTATGATAACACCATCTATAAACTTTGTCCACGTGCATTTTATAGTTTTATCATTTATGGTTACTTATACTGTACATAATTATTTTGTAAAATATCTTGTTAATTCTTAATATGACAGCTATTTATTACCATTTGCATTCAGCAGTATAGTATTGGGGGAACCAAATTTAACCAGGGGGTGCTGATTATTAATTCTGGTGTCCTAGAACCTTTGATGCAATGTACAGGTATAGCACCTTTACTAAATATATTTGGTGCTGCAGCACTCAGCACCCCCCTTTTTTTTTTTTATTGCATTCAGGCATTATTATGGAATGTTATACATTTTTCTCATGTACTGTACAGCCATGAAGTACAGTATTATCCAAACACTACAAAATGAGAAAACTAAATAAATTAATATAACAAAAAAGCACAAATTATGGACCAGAATACAGTAGAAGAAAATCAATTGCACTTTTCTCAAAACTATTGCTTCACCCACTTGTTGTCCTTATAGGCAGCACCTCATATATGCTATACTGTGTGTGGATGCTTGTTGTGTATATAACAGATAGTTCAATCAGTAGATTCATACGTTCAGTGGCATCAAACATATACAGTACTGTGTAGGGTTGTTCACAAGTCTTTCGCTTGAATTTGATGAAACTTGCTTCTGCTACAAATTACCATGGATGAATAAGGAAAATGTGGTCAGGAGGATTTATTTAAACAACTTTTGAAAGGGATATTGTCTGCATTTGTGGTACCATTTTTGCTTATGTGAAGAATTTCTGTGACATGTAATGGTTCTCATTATTTTCTTCTTAAAGTGTGAGAATTTTACTACCCATTGCCTTATCTCCATCTTGGTTAGAAACTTTAATCTAGATCTATTAATTTTTGCAAATGGTAGTTTCCCCTTTACAAAACATTGCAAACTTAGCTGTCTATTGTAAAACATCTTTATTAGATATTCAATTTCCTTTGAACATATCCCCAATCTTATTTATCACATTGCCATATTTTGCAGCTCTGGTTAGATGATATATTATTAATATTTACACATTGAAATTCCATTTGACAAAATCAGTCCATAGCTCTTTAATCCCCTCCTCCCCACAAAAAAATATGCTGCACTTGTTATCAAATGAGATTAGATGTCATTTTTTGAAAGTGAATTAAGCTTCTTTTTGATACTGAATATGGTTGGTATGAAGTACAGTATTGGATAATACTTTTCAAAGTGATGGCTAGACAATTTACCTTCCCATGGCCTTTCGATACAAATTTTGTTGCTAAGCGTTCCTGTACTGGTGCGACCCCTGCCGCTCAGCTGTATTTCACACTGAGAGCACCCCCTCCTGTAAACAGAAACGTGGGAACAGTGGACCGGTCCCATCAACCTCTTAAGTACCTCCCACAAGCCTCATGGGCTGGCAAATGTGTCTTTAAGGATGCAATTTAGGCCTGAATCACTCTACCCAATGTTTACTAGAATGGAAAACACGTTCTTGTTACAGACGCAACCTACATTGAAAGACTGCGAGGGGGTGAGGTTCTGACAATGGCCAGGAGGACTAGGGGGTTAATGATAAAGGACTTTTAAAGTGAACTGCTCTCTCATCCATAATGTAGACCCTTCTCATAAGTGATGTAAACTCACTGAATCTAGACTATCCTGATGTAACATCATCTTTTACATACCATACATGTTAAGTATCCTCAATTTTCCATTGAAATGTCAAGTGTGTATATACAGTTATATCTCCATTAGCCGGAACAATTGGTGCCGAGCACTTCTGGGAATGAGAGATTTCCGGTTAACAAGACGACTCAAAGCCGGAAAAAAAAAATCCCTCCGGGTAACAGAAAATTTTTCTTGGAAGTTACAGAAACTGCACATTACATCATCTCTCGAACCTGGAAAGTACCCTCCATCCTCAGAATTTTGTGGGGACCAGAAATTTTTTCACGGAATTTCCAGAACATATGCCTGATTTTCATCTCCCAAACCCAGAAAAAAATTTCCCCATCCCCAGAATTTTCCAGGTACTGGGAAAATTTTATCTGATTTCTGCAGAAAATGTGACCCCTTGGAAAATCGTTCCCAGAACTGGAAAATTCTGGCTTTGGGAACGACTTTCCGAGGAGAAATCAATTTCGGCTATCGGCGGGTTCCAGTTATGAGGGATTCCAGCTAATGGAGATATTAATACTGCATACATAAAACAGCAACATGTATGCTCGAGTTAGCATACTGTATATGATAAACTGAAGGCTTTAGTGTCTCATTGGGAATTTGTAGTAATGTAAAGGATTGTAACATCAAATTTATAAGTTATAAATACAGTAGTTATATAAATTTTGTACAGGGGCAGTCAAGAATTAAGCCAGGGTTTGGTATTGTTCACTCGTAAATATTTGCCATACTATTGATTTTTTTATGGTAAAGGTCATGATGTATGCTAGGCAGAATATGCTCTTCAAGTTAAGTCTGCATTTTGATGTGTTTATGGTAAGTAATTTTAACTTACTACTGTGGCTACTTATTACCTTGTTTCTCACAATTATTATTTTTTCTTTCACAGCTCAAGATTCACAGATTCCAAGAAATATGAAGATGATTTTGTTGATTGTTTCAATTTGAAAGAGCGAAGGTCTGGCGAGATTTGCAATGCATGTGTACTTCTGGTGAAGAGGTGGAAGAAGCTGCCAAAAGGAACAGATCGCAACTGGCATCATGTAAGTAGTTAAGCCTGTCTTTTGGTTTATATTAACAATAACAAATATTACCAACAGTGTACATGACAATGAAGCTTAAGATAGAACAATGCAACATTGTGACTGAGTCTTTTGATATTGCTCTTCAACTATGCAGTCAGTGCCAGAGCGAGTACTTTTGAAGACATTTGAAGGGCATAGAATTAAGTTTCAAATGCCAGTAATTGCAGAGAGTATAGGTGAGTTGAAAAGGTTCCTGTAGAATTAAGATGGAAAGAAATCCTTCAGGAAATATCTCATAGCCATATGAGCAAAATAAAAATTCTCAAATGACCAGACATTTTTGTTTTTTATTTATGGTACTGTATATATATTCTAAATATTTTTTTTTTTTTTAATACAGTGGTCCCTCGGTTAATAAACACAATTCGTTCCAGAAGGTTTCGTTAACCGAATCCATTGTTTCAATGGGATAGTGGGTAATTGGTTCCAGTTCACAAAAAAGTTCATACAAAGTAAAAAAAAATGCAGTAAAGTGCACTTACTTTGAGGTGTGTATGTAGAAGGCTCCTGGTTGATGATGATGATTTCTTTTTGGGGGCAATCCCCTACATCCTTGTGTAAGGTGAAGCGCAGAAGCATTTACAGCGTCCAACAGGGAAGCATGCTAAGTTCATGCTTGCCTTTGTCTCATGAGTTAAGGGTGTAGAAGCCTGAAGAGTCAGTGGTTTATGTCATCAAGTTATTGGAAGCTCCAACAACTCCCTGAATACGAATTTGCAACTTTTGACTTACAACAGGTACCTACTTTACTGCTAGGTGAACAGGGACTAATGGGGGCTAGGAAATAAGTCCAAACAACTTCCACCGGCCTGGGAATCGAACCCGTGACATCTCGCTTGCGAGGCAAGAACGGTACCGCTTCTACCACCGGTCCCCTGATGATGATGATGGGAATTAGAAGTAGGGTGGAGGAGAAGGGAGAAGAGAAGGAAGTTTGGATGGAGGAGAAATCACCTTTCAGGGGAGCCATGCTTGATGCAGTCATTTCACCAATAAAATTTTAAGTTCACTCAGTGTAATTCAAGATTATTTTCTTTATATCAACACTGCACTGCGCTATATATTATCACTATGTTAAC
The DNA here is from genome assembly GCF_018991925.1 of Homarus americanus. Lineage (NCBI taxonomy): Eukaryota > Metazoa > Arthropoda > Malacostraca > Decapoda > Nephropidae > Homarus > Homarus americanus. Next base: position 6,483,630 of record NW_024745073.1, read on the forward strand.
CAAAGTTCAGAATGACCAATAATTTCAATGAAAACTGCAAAAATATTCAAGACGCCAACAAAATAGGTGCTCTCTCCACAGAAAACAAAGCCAGACTGACGCCTGGTGACCAACCCACGCATCTGATGGGTGCACAACTCACTAGTTCCCTGTACAGTACAGGTTGACAACCCTTTATCCGAAATCCGAAAGTTTTTTTGTGGGTCAATTTTTTTTTCCTTTCTTTTTTTTTTAACAGGGATTAGCCCACCCGGGCATAAATCACTGACTCACATCGGGGCCTGGTGGGCAAAAATGTGATAGTAATAATAATTATAATAATAATAATTATTCATAATAAATAAAAAATTTAATTAAAATACTGTACACCAAAATAAAATAATAATGATAACAATAATAATAATAGTAATAATAAAATATAATAATAACAATAAAAAAATACAAGAATGAAAAAAAAAAGATCTAACGTGAGAAATGCGACGTAGACCTATGAATTATTATTACAGTATTATTATTATTATTATTATTTTTACTACTATTATTATTATTATTATTAGAATATTTTCGCCCCCCAGGCCCCGATATGGATCAGTGATCTATGCCCGGGTGGGCTAAAAAAAAAAATCTGAAAACCGAAAAATTCCGAAATCCGAAATGCCTCTGGCCCCAAGGATTTCGGATAAGGGATTGTCAACCTGTACTGCATATATTATCAATATGTTAAATAAATGTTAAAATGACTAATAATTTTAATAGAAAACATGCATAAATATTATAAACATAGAACAGATTACTGAATTGGCTGAGTACCCCCTCAGCTGATCAGCTGATGTTCAAAACAAAACGTGATTTTCGTAAGGGTTTCGTTAATCGTTTTTTTTGTTCGCTAACCGAATTGAAGATTCTTATGGAAGATAATTCGTTAACCGAAGCGTTCATTAACCGAGGGACCACTGTATTTTAAGTGTCTTGTTTTTATATTACAAGCAGCATATTGTATCTAATGATATTAAGTTTGTCGCCGAATGGGATTGCAATTGTCTAACAGCTCTCTCCCCCCTCCACCTCTTGTCTCCTACCCACCCTTCCCTCATTTACCTCTTCCTCTCCTTTTCCTACGTCCTTTTTCATTTTCTATACCTACACTTGAGGAAATGCAGCAATCTTATCATAATGCATTTGAACAATTAAACCATCACGAAGATGTCCATCAGTATGATGCCTTAATATTATTTATAATGGGTAATGTCTGGCAGCTAGGGTTATTTCAGTCAATCCCAGTTATGACCAAATCTGACCTGACAACCCTCCCCTTGACAAAGTCTTCCCCTCTTCCCAACCCGCCAGTCCCTATCCTCCACGCTCCGTATTACCCATCCCCACTCACTCCAAATACATATATTGTTTCAATCGATTGAACAGTCCCATACAGCATTGGAAGGTTCAAACTTTAGAGGAATTGTGGCTGAATTCTGCCATGGCCATAAGAGACTCGCAGTGTTTCATAATTTATCAAATGTTACAAATCCTCGAACCGAGATAAGTTTCATCGTGCGTCTGGATGCACAGTTCCAATGTTACCAGACCATTTACGGGCCTTATACTGTACCTACAATTTGTAGACTTATTCCTGAGACCAACGGTATACACATATCATTATATACTAATCATTATGTTTTTATTGTTATTGCAGGTTGTGGATGCCAGAGCTGGACCAGGTACCAAGTCCCTCACAAAATTCAAGAGCAAGAAATTAAAAAAGAATATTGTTAATCCAGATAAACCAATAAAAGAGAAGATAAAAAAGAAACATCGGTAAGGCCACCATGTCTTATTTCTTATATTATCTCAGGGTGTCCATGTTGGGTACTGACAGTACATGTCAGGTATTGCAAATAAAGGCTGTGGGTTTCCTAAATTCTTTGTTCAGCTCAATGAATATATTGATACTACAAGTAATTGTTTACTGTAGACGGTATGTAATTGTTTTAGCTTATTGGACAATACATTATTTAAAGACTTTCTGAAAGGTAGTACTGTACTGTACAGAATATAGTAGGAGAGAAAACATTGTGTTTACTAACTCTTTTTGATATCAATTTATTATCTACTTATTTAAATAATTTTAGGCACAAGACTTTTATCACAGGTTCGCAGTACATTACTCTGTTTATTCTGTTTTCCTTTAGCTCAACATTTACGTTATGTCAAGATGACTACTTCAAGACTTGCTGTGGAAATTATGCCTTCAAGTCCCCTAGCCCCTTAGACATAATTTTTTATTTTATAATACAGTTCATGATTTTCAAACCTATTGAGGAATGTGTTTTAATTTTAATTTTTTCTTTAATCAACAGATATATTCGAAAGGTAGGCAGAGAGACTTCTCCAGGAGCTCTGAGTGATGATGTTGCTGTTGGCGATGAGAGATTGAGTGAAGGTTCAGCTACATCAGTTCCTGGCTCCTTGGCACCCTCCCCCTACCCCTCACCTTACCCCTCTGAGGATGATGCTGACTCACAAGATCGCACTCTAGTCTCTGGTGCTGTTAAAAGGAAGAAATCAATCCCAAAACAGTATCAACTCAGCAGTTTTGTTGATTTGTCATACTGGAAACAGTAAGTTTAATTTTGTAAACAAATTTTAAATCTTAAATACAGTCTAATGGTTTTCTTTTGATGCTGCCAGTTTTTAGTTGTTTGAAATGGAGTCTCAGGAAACTCAACTATAGAGATTTTTTTGTAAGAATTGTAATAGGAGTGAATAGCAACTTGTCAAGAATGTAAGCCATTGGTACCCAATTTATGTACAAGATTGGCTTGGAGGAGGGACAGAATTTAAATTTTGTTATGGGGTGTAATCAATTAACATTTAAATGTATTTTTGGGTTGAATTTGTTTGAAATTCCCTAACTGAAATAGTGATCAATTATCTGTTATCACCGAACATCCTTTCATTAAGTGACTTGTTTTGTACTGACCATGTCAACAAAAGTAAATGAACTAATTCTTGAATATATTTTGTCCTCCCATCAGAGTCAAGTTTTAGAAGCAAGTCACCATTTATATAAGAACACAATAAGTAAGGACTTGTATAAACATGCATACCCTTCCTTTGGTTGGCCATATTAGTCACAGGCATTGAATCAATTATCTAATCTTAATTTTTACTTTACTAATGTTACCTTTTAACTTATTGCCTTCTGTCTTGAATGCAGATTGTTGCTTTTAAGGCTCCCTTTCAGGGATATTTTGTGATGTAAAGATATAACTACTTCACAAACCAAATACTGCCACTCATGCCAAAGGATCTCCTGGGTTTCATCTTGGCTACTAAAATACATGAGCCACTAACTTCATGGTAGGGAAGAAGATAATTATATAGTAAAATATTGCACAGTACAGTGGGGTATGCTATAACGAATCTAATTGATTCTAGAATCTTGTTCGTTATAGGATTAATCCGTTCCAGGCCCCCAAATACAACCACTTAACACTGAAAAATATAATATAAAATTGTAAAAAAGTGCATACATATGCATCTAAACCCCTGAAATAAAGAATATCATTAATACTTGTAATAAAAAACAATAAATTAGTAAAAAAAAAAAAATTTAAATAATGTTCGTTGTAGGAGTTTCGTTTGTTATAGCATTCTCAATTTTATAGGTAAAACCGTTCGTTATAGGAATATTCGTAGTAGGATCCGTTCGTTATAGCGTACCCCCACTGTATTTCAGTAATGTAGCAAACTATTTTTTCCTGTTTCAGAGAGAAAGTATGCTGTGGATTAATTTTTCGAGGGGACTGCGGTGAAGTTCTCATAGACCCACGGTTCTTCCATCCATGCTCATGTCGTATGAAAACTCTAGAATTGTCACCAACTCCAACACCTGCCTCAACACCTCTTGCTTCATCTGGAGCTTCTGATGGCGGTAGTAATTATGATGATGAAATTTTAGAAATGATGTCAGAAGCAAATATGAATGAAGATGAAGACTATCAAGATTCTGATTCACTGGATGATCGACTTGATGAACCTTATTACTCATCTGCCACTAATTCTCCCTCAGGCCCGCTCATGACGCATTTATCAACGGGAATTGCAAGTTAACTATAGTGTTAATTAGTGGGCAAAAATTATGACTAACTACCTATTTAATATTGGTAGATACGTACCTTTTTTATTATTTAGATATGACAAAAAATTTCCATGATCAATATTAGTGTGTTCTGAATTTTTATTTATTATTCATGGGTCCAAGACTTGTATTTTTCAGGGTTGATAGATAAATTTTGAGAAAAAAAAAGAAAATGTGGTTTTTTTATATATATATATATATATATTTGGCACAGAGCAAGGCTGCAGCCCCTCTCAACTTTTTTTAGTCTTGTTATGACAATCTGTTTCATGGCAATACTCGTCTTGCTGCACCAAATACGCCGTCCACTTCTGCAAGCAGTGAACCAATTGTATGCATTGAAAACTGAATCGGTAAATAATTGAATACAAAACCATATTTTATAACTGCTATTTTTTACCTTTGAGAGTCTTTATATCAGATTAGGAAAAGCTTTGGTCTTTTAACTGCATTCAGTTTTTATGTAAAATGCAATGTAACACATGTATTTGAATCCAGCTCAGTCTTTGGAATATGAAACCTTGAAACAACTCCCATGCAAGCTTTAAATAATACTTAAACTGAATGGTGTATGGGTTGTTAAAGGTAAAAGTTCCCGGTGCTGTGTGTGGTGCTGCTGCTGATGACGGTCCGGTGCGGCGGGACGGTTCTAGGATCTCCATATCAGGGAGTGGGCTCGGCTGCCTCTTGTCCTCAGGTCACAAGGCTCATGTGCTCAGTCCACCAGTCACTGGCTCCTCACTCTTTAATCTCACTGTAGCTTCCTCCCTCTCATGCAGAGGGTTTGGTACCACCATCCTTTCCTACTGTCTTCTGTATTAGATATATGACTATTCTACAAGTGAATATCAAATGAGCAACAAAGTGCATATTTTAAAGTCTTGGGAGGAATGGTGCAAGTAAATTGTGCCCCCCATGAAAGACATGTAAAGTGTATCATAAAAGCTTTTTTGCACAAGTTAATGAATTGCAATATTTAAACTGTGCAAATATTTAATTTCATATTTGAAAAACTGTATATAGTTAATTTTCATTTAGTAGAAAGCAAAGAATATTATATAATTATCTGAACCTAGCAAAATTACATATTTAATCTTAGAGACGAGAGACAATAAGAGGCTATCTTCATGCCTCCCTTACTAAGGCTCTATGCTACACTGCACTTGTTCCTGTGTATCCTCCCTATTCCTCTTGATTTGGAGGTGGGGGGCAGTACAAAATCATTGTCTTGTGAACCTACTCTCAACTTTGTTTTGTTACTCAACTGTGACTACATAATTTCTGAAGAATTTCTACCAAGTAGGGATTCTCTTTTTATATATAAAGCATAAAATAAGTATTTTTAGCTAATTAAATATTTTTAAATGATTTTTCATATATGCATAATGTGTTGTGCTCAACCTGTATTTTTCTTTATATATATATATATATATATATATATATATATATATATATATATATATATATATATATATATATATAAATTTTTACAAATTTTTATTCTAATATGGAGCCAGATGACGGTGTAACCGACTTGCCTGCCATATAGCAAATTCAGATGAATTAATCCCAAACCTGAATCTAGTCTTCAAACATTTTTAATGTTAAGGACTTGATAAAAAACATAAAAATTTAAAAAAAAATTAAACAGATGGCCCTCAGTATTACAAGGTACAAGTTAGCTTCTTTTCTATTGCCACACTATGCGCTTGTTAGCACACATGAGCGGTGCTGTCCTGATGCTCGCTGCAATATGAATCTCTAGCATCGTGGATGGTAACTAGAAGGAGAACAGGCGATGTTATAGACGCATGTGTACGGATGTCTCTTTGGATGACACAGGTTTATAAAATGGATAGAAATGCTTGGTGCCGAGTTGGTTCCAGCACTTGTGTCAACCAAGGAAACTGTCCAAGGAATCAATGCAGAAGCCAAGGACCACTCAGTGCAGGATTGGAATAAGCTTATGGCTCAAAATGGAATTCTTTGTTGTGCTGGTTGTAAATTTGTTTTCACCCTCAATGGCTGCAGTTTTATAATGTGGTCTTTAAATTATTATTATATCTGATATTTTAATGTTGTTATGTTTCATTAACACTAATATGATTAGTGCATTAATTAGAATTTTTAAATTGACAATTTTTGACTGTTACTGAAGATCAATTTTATAACTGAGTTGCTATACTGTATTTGGTGAGCTACAAGCATCCTTGTAAAGGTTTCCAATACACTGCACTGAGTAAGAAAACATTGTCAGCCCTAGGAGCCAAAACTCTCCCAAAGACTGTGATTATTTTCAATATTGATGGATGTTTTAAGGTAAAGTGAGATTAGAGGCATGTTTTCTATAAAAATGCAATCAGGAAAAAAATTTATACATGCATTGCATTCCAAAGATTGTTAAGTGTATAATATTATTAATATCCCTTAATAAATATTTACAATAGATATGGACCTGACACTTAACTTCCTTTTAGTGTCTTTGACCATTGCATTTCTGATTAATGATAATTATTATTTATTGTTTAATTTAATTCAGGTATACTACTTAAGTGGGTAAATTGCAGTGTGACAGGCTTCAGTCACATAGCATATGCCTGTGACATATGGCAGGCATATGCCTACACCCACAGATTCTGACCACATAATATGTATCTGAACACTTGTTATGGTGCCCTTGTTATTTTCTGCAGCTGTTAGCCATATATAACATTATAATTTTCTGTGTAACTTGTGTAGAGTGTGGCCTAAACTACCTGCTCCAGTCAAGTTTTGGTAGGAGTGATGGGCCATTCTCTGAAGCTGCAATGTGGTTAAGCTGGGGGTGGGGCCAGTTCCAGGGTGAAACCACACCACACACTTCTGGTGCCTGCTTGATTGTCATGGTCATGGTATTAGCACAAATGAAACTGCAACTGTACAAAGTGCTATAATCCATGTAACAGTGCTCTTTGTTACCAATACTCTTTCACAACATTTGTTTTAAAATGTATGTGAAAACTACATTTTGATAATGTGATAGATGTATGTTTTTTACATAAATTTATGCATATATATATATATATATATATATATATATATATATATATATATATATATATATATATATATATATAAATGCTGCTTTAGGTTGTATTTAAATTATTATTTCTGAAAGACCTGTACTTGGACTAGAGCACTTTATGAGTAACAGCTGCAGCAAGTTTCCTACTGCATCTCATAAGTACCTGGGAGGAGTCAGGGCGATTGTCACTTGAGTTGGTAATTTGTAAATTGAATGGCTGAAGTTTTGAGTGGTATGAGTGTATCTAGGGTAACCTGTTTGCTCATTCAATCAGGTGTCACTGTTTGAGCTTATGTGATAATCATAACTTTGAGCTGTGACCTTTTTGCTTTTATTGTCGCCCGGATCCTCGTGGGTGTGTATGGATGGTCAAAGGACAGTCAGAGAACAGGTTCTCTCCTTTGTTAAACAAGTTGTTTTGTATAATGACAAAGATCCACAAATAAGCTTATTGTTTGAGCTTAAGAAGTGTGTCCATTTCTCTGTTCACTTATTTAATGTTCTGTAGTTGTGAATGTAGTTATCCTTTAAAAGTTCAGTACAATAAAATATTGTCTACTACCTCATATTTTCATTTATTCCTATGTATACTGTATTGTGTTAAATGTAAACAACTGATTCAAATTAGCTTTATGGAACATTTTATTTCTTTTACTTTTCTGTATATTTATAACTAGCTTGACGATAACTGTTCATCACACCAAAACTTTACTATTTATACACAATTTCTTTTAATATACTATAATACAATACAGTACAGTACTGTTTATCTGTTGACTGGAGAAGTGCCAGGAGCTGAATTTTCATAACCAACACATCTGGCTGCAGAATCAGTTTCTAGCAGATGAAACTCCAGCCGGTAGTCCCTAAAACTGGCTACTAGTGCTAGCCAAAAGTGAAAATTGCTGGTGCAAAAGCCCATGTGATGACCAACTTGCTGCCCAAAGTAAAAAAGAAAAAAAAAAGCTGCATATATGGTAGCCTCCCCTACCAAGAAACTAGATAACTAGCCGAAGCCAACCACACTGGCGAACCATTATCCTGGAACACGATCCAAAAACTTATTGAAATCCAGGTTCCTAAAAACCCGTGTCAGTTTATGGTAGTGCACTGTTCTTTGGGTATTAGAAATGTGTAAAAAAAAAAAAAAATCACCCAAAACCAACATGACCTAATCCCCTGGTTAGATAGAACGGTGCATTAACATAAGACCAAAACCCACTATAATCCGATAAGATGTTTGAGAAATTGAATCATAAGTCAATGGGATAAACTACTTAATATTGACCTTAGAATATATCCTAATATCCAGTGCATATGGCCTGAAAAAAGTCCCTGAAATTGTAAAAATTTCAACGTTTTCTCAGGAGGCTTACTGTACATCACTGTATAGGCTAGCTGCGCTTGCCCCCGGGCTACACCACTAGTGCGTTACCTCACTATTGTAGCTACCACTGCACCACTGCAGTATCATGTATCACACTCGACAGTCACTCACTATCTCAGCAATGAAAGAAATTTCTTGTTTACCAACACCTGATACACTGTCACACACTATGGGGGAGCCCTCTGGCTCTTCAAAAAAACAATCCCTGGTTACTACACAAAAGAGAGTTGTACGGACAATGACCTACTTGAAAAAAACAAATCACAAACAAAAAATTTGCTAAATTGAAAATTTTTAAATTCGAAGATATTAACACCTGCTGTGCCCTTTTTGTTCACAAATCCATCAATCATTTGCTTGACAATACTTATTTCCAGTTCCAGAATAATCAGAGATACAACTTAAGGCACCCAGAGCTACTAAGACCACCCCCCATGTGCTCCTCTTAGTCCCAGACCTCCATAAAATATCATGGTGTGAAGGTGTGGAACGATTTACCTCCACCCGTCCGAGCAAAGACTACCTTCCTTTAAATCATCTCTTAAAAAATATCTATTGTCTAAGTAATAATATTTCTTGTAATACTTACTATATTTACTGTACATGCTTTTATTGTACCATCAAAACCGTTTTATCGGAAATTATCATGTAACATACGAAACAACCTGGTAAAAGATTGCCAACACGGTTTTATGCCGGGGCCCTCCTGCTTAACACAATTGCTCAGGGTATTGGATATTTGGACCCATATTCTGGAACGGGGTGGTAATATCAACAATATTTACCTAGATTTTGCCAAGGCTTTCGACAGTGTACCCCACGAAAGGCTGAAAATCAAACTGGAAGGATACGGAATTCGGGGAAATGTCCTAGCGTGGATAGAAGACTTTCTACATGACCGCAAGCAGTGTGTGGTGATTAATGGCACGAAATCGTCATCTGTACCTGTCACAAGTGGGGTACCACAGGGCAGTGTATTGGGCCCGCTGTTGTTTGTTTGTTTCATAAATGACATGCCTGACGTTGTACACTCCTCCATACAAATGTTTGCCGATGACGCCAAATATTTCGGGAAATTAAGAACCAAGCGGACTGTGAAGAGCTGCAGGAGGACCTCTGTGGGCTCCAGGAATGGTCGAAGAAATGGCTGCTGAGATTCAATGTCACGAAGTGTAAGAGGATGCACCTGGGGCGCACCATCGGTAAGGAGGCGTACCATATGTCCCAACGGGATGATAAAACTGCACTAGTTGAGGCTGTATGCGAGAAGGACCTAGGTGTGTATGTTGACAATGAGCTGAAGTTCTCGGGCCATTGTGAGAAGAAGGTAAATCAGGCAAATAAATTATTGGGTCTTATAAGAAGGTCGTTCAGATATCTAGACGGTCCGTCCCTCGTGACGATCTTCAGGAGTGAAGTGCTTCCCCATCTGGAGTACTGTCACCCCATCTGGTCCCCGAGATATGCTAGGGACTGTCAGTTGGTTGAAAATGTTCAAAGGAGGGCCACCAGACTGGTGCCTGCACTTCGGCACCTCAGCTACCCTGAGAGATTGGAGCGCCTGAACTTGCCTAGCTTATACTACAGACGGGCAAGGGGGGACCTAGTTGAGGTTTATAAGCATCTCAGGGGGCACTACTCAGTTGAGTGTCCTTACTTGGAGCTGGCGGACGCTCGCCCCACAAGGGGCCACAGCTCAAGATTGAAGAAGCCGCAAGTCCAGAAAACCGTGAGGGCAAACTTTTTCGGAGTGAGAGTTGTAAACTCTTGGAACAATCTACCAGAGAGTGTTGTGACGGCACCGAGTGTGAGCTCTTTCAAGAGAAGACTTGACCAACACTGGAGCGGGTTCAGGTACATTCGGAAGCCGGTGCATGCCCAGTATTTGCCAACAGTGCGTGACAGACGTGACCGATCGCCCGGGCGGCTAGCGAGCCGATCAGTGGCGAAGAGGATAAAAGTAAAAGTAAATGTCAACATCAATTGCATTAAATACATATAAAGGCCTACAGGAAGCGGCGGTCCCTGAATTTAGAGATACTTGCGTTTTTTAAAGTTACAACAGTGTGTATTCTTAAGGGCAGGCAAATTCTAATTCATTGGTCATGTACACCATGATTGCAGTTCCTTGTCACTATAGCTACTGGGGTTGTTACTTTTGTTGAATTTACAATATCGATTAATTAAGAAAAAATATCTCAAGAAGTACAGAACAACACATAATAAGTTAAACAACGTACTGTGAATGAAGATTCCATATAAAATAACACAGTACTATACGCTATAATTCGAACTCGTTCAGTTTACATAGAAAGAGTGTGAATGTGCTCACTCACTGCTGCCACATATACCTGAAATGACTAACTAAAATTGGCAATTGTGCATATAATTACAGTTACTTGGTCATTATATATATATATTTTTCTATAAATTAAGTTTAGTATTTACCTAATTTTGATTGGGGGACATTTATGAAGTTAGAGTATATGTTATGAATGTAAATGATAACCATGGCACATGTGTCAAACCACCAAGTTCTCTGGTGTAAACGTCAACACTCGTCGACCTCACAGTGAAAGGCGCCGTATAGTTTTCCTTATCATTTTTCTACTAATATTTACAGGTACGTAATGCAATCACACTTTAATATATATAAAGAACTGTAAATTACATTACCTATGTTGAGGCATAGAGATTGTCAAGGAGTTTGCAAGGAACCTTGACCCTAGTTAGAACGTCACTGTTTTGGTGAGTAAATTTGTGATAGTAAATGAGTAAATTACAACAGTAATCTTAATAATATAGGATAATAGTTGTTTTTTTCGTGATCCACCATCACCTTTTTTTCACATGAAAAATATATTTTTCGCTATTTTTCTTGCTGTTTTATATAATTCTGACATTTATCTCTGGGGCAAATCACTTTTTTTATAGATAGGTTAGGTGAGGTTAGTTAGTTCGTATGGTGTGAGAATAGGTTATTTTTAGTGTATTTTACTCAAATCTGACCTCCATTTTTGTGCAAATTAGCGGTTTCAGTATTATTTTACTTTCAGACATAGTGCCCCCGAAAGTTATAAATCCCTGAAACATTTAGATCTCGCTATTCTGAGCATTTTGAACCCCATATATACATGGCGGAAATGGATAATAGCGACACAATTGAATTTAATTGATTTTAAGTAGTTTTCAGTCTTTGTGAGAAGTTATATGCCCATCACGCATACACAATGTTGACTGACGTCATTGAGTCGTGACCAATGAGGAATCGATATCATCACGCTAATTTTTTTCGACCAATCACATTTGATTTTTTTCAAAGGAAGCAGCCTGGGTATGATTTTAATTTCATTGACCAGTTTCACAATGGCCATGGTAGAGGTTGGTTGTCTTTGTGCTCCTACGATTATTAATTTATTGCTGAGTTTTACGAGAAAGACGATTATTCTATCCAATTCCTACGCATCCCTGGTCCTTCCACTTCTAACTAAGGTATTGTACTTTCGGACATGGCGCGCCCCAAAGTTTTTAACTTATGAAACTAGGTTAGTTTAAGCTAGGCCATCCGGGGGTCTGGGAGCGGAGCCCCCAGCTAGGAGTTAAGTTAGGTTTTGTTAGGTCAGATGACTCGTTTTCGTTTTCTCCCCCACCCAAAAACCCCGATTTTGCAGGCTCCCCCATTATTGTTGGGGTGGGGGGCAAAACTAGTAATTTCCACCCAAAATGAAGGTCAGATTCGTTTAAAGTGCCAAAATACACTGGAAAAAACATATTGGTCAACTCCTAGGGACTCCTGTTCGAAAGTAAAAATTTACTGAGGCTTCTGTTAAAATGAAAATGTTAAGTTTTTGTCCCTCAAAATAATTTTCACAAAAAATGAAGGTAAATTTATAGTAGTTCACACAACTCTGTTAGACAGTCAAAACTATGATTTTCTAGGGTATTTTTGTGTGTTTTGATTGGTTCTGACTTTGATTTCCGTCGGAAATTGTCTGTTTTTTAGTCATCGCCCCCTTCTTCCCCCAACAAGATAGGGCATCCTGGGAACCAGGGTTTTGGGTGGGTCATTTTCCGACAAAAATCATGACCAAGTGAATACAAAATTCACCAAAAAACACTAGAAAAACATATGAACCTTACCTTTTTTGGGATGACCTCGCCTGACCTAACCTAGCCTGACCTAACCTAACCTAACCTAACCTATCCTATCCTATCCTATCCTATCCTATCCTATCCTATCCTATCCTGACCTGACCTAACCTATCCAAACCTGACCTAACCTTACCTGACCTAACCTAACTCACTGTGTTTTTACATAACAGACTCTCACCACATGAGGGAATCACTGTTATTTCTTACCTTATTCCATATTAGAATCTTTACTGAGGTTGGGAGAACACCATGAGATCTAATAAATGCTATTTCTTGTTTGTTTTTCCCAAAACGCACAATTAACTCCATATAATTGAAGTGACACTCATCACAGACTTCCATGGTCGGAAAAGAATTTGAATTTCGAAGCATGAGAGACCCAAAATCACAATCGAATCTGATTGGGCAAAAAATACCGCGAATTCTAAAAGCAGAAACCACAATTCATTTTAATTGGTGGCCAAAAAAAAAAAAAAACTTGTTTGGCCGCATGACGTATAAGGGAACGCATGTGCATGATGATTTATGAAGGGAACACGCTGAGTGGTAGGTCGGGTAAGCGATAATGGCTGAAGATTAATGGAATTAAAGAGAGAAAGATTTGGCATGCACTATCTCTGTTATTATACGCTTCCAATGGTAATGTAATAGAAGAAAATTATCTTAAAATTAGAAGTCTTTTTTCGAATATGATATAAGATTACAGGTAGGAATGTTGTGTGAACTAATATAAAAATATCATTTACTCTTCACACTCATGCTTTTAACTTTGGTAATACATAATGAGAATGGTACAACCTAAACTCCTACTTGTTAGTTCCTCGGTAAAAAAGGTTTACTTCTTTGGAGAATTTCCTCAGGTTGGTACTAAGGCGTGATTACTCTTGTCAAGTATCAGCCTTAACTTGTAATGTTACATGACACCCCTACCTACCATGTTACTGTAGTGAAGGTTCACCATAATGTCATGAGTAGTGTCTGATGTTGGAAACACAATTACTGTACAGTACTGGTCTAATAAGTGGAAGGGTCAATATTTAGAAGTTGCTACTACCTAATTAACTTTTTAAAATGGGTTTATATAATGTAAATCATTGTGTTAAATACAAGTATGACCTTCATCGTTGTCGGAAATGAGCAGTAGTTGAGATATTGACAAAAAAAGTGGAAGGTCAAATAATGTAAAAACCTAAAAAAATAAAATCATTAAACCTAACCTAACTTAACCTCACCTACCTAACCTCTCCTAACCTAATCTACCTAACCTAACCCAACCCATAGTGTGTAAGAAACTTGCCTTAAGTAAGAGATAGCATAATGTGTTGTCTGATGGAAGACCTTGCTGCCTTATGGCATCACAAAAATTGTGACAAAGTCCCAGGTTGCTGATCTGACTTTCTGCCCCGATGTGGGTCAGTGACCTGTGCTCGGGTGGGCTATCCCCTTAAAAAAAAGGATAGAGTGATGCGACTTGAATGAGCAAACGGCCGTCAGTTTCTGTCTCATCACAGTACCACGCATGGTGATCTACGCAGTATTGACACTCTGAATTACATCTGTTTTTGGCTGTATCACTGTCAGGATAATTATTAAATAAACCAAAGGTAGAATATTTATAATAATAAACTCTTCATTGCTATTTAAGGTCATGAGATGTTTCCAAATTTTTTATATTTGTTTTAATAATGAAGAAAATTTGATGTGAGAATCTTCTGGCAGCTGTGGTTGTAGTTGAGTTGCCAATTAATTAATATAATTTTCTTCATTATTTAAGCAAATATAAAAAAAATTTGGAAACTTCTTATGACCTTACATAATAATGAATAGTCTATTATTATAAAAATTCTACCTTTGGTTTGTTTAATAATTATCCTGACAGTGATACAGCCAAAAACAGATCCACCAATCACAATCACCTTTACATACAGCCTTCCTTTACCAAGTGTTGCCAGGTAAAATTGCGAGCACAAGACACATCGGCACTCACGCTGATGGGCCAAGTATTATAAAATAAAAGTTAAAATAACTCAAAACTATAAGTTTCCGATAGAAACATAATAGAATAAATTATTTTTATTTATTTTTTTCTCTATCTCCCCATATATGACTTGTACAGTATTCATTTTTTTTTTTACGGGGATTAGCCCACATCAGGGCCTGGGGGGCGAAAATTTAATAATAATGGTAATAAAAATAATAATACAGTAGTGTAATAATAATAATAGTAATAATAATAATTGATATTTTTTTACTTTTATCCTCTTCATTACTGATCGGCTCGTTAGCTGCTTGGGCGATCGGTCACGTCTCTGTTACGCACTGTTGGCAAGTACTGGGCATGCACCGGCTCCTGAATGTACCTGAACCCGCTCCAGTGTTGGTCAAGGTCTTGAAAGAGCTCACACTTGGTGTCATCACAACACTTTCTGGTAGATTGTTCCAAGAGTTCACAACTCTCATTCTGAAAAAGTTTGCCCTCACAGTTTTCTGGACTTGCAGCTTCTTCAATCTTGAGCTTTGACCCCTTGTGAAGCTAGCATCCGCCAGCTCCAAGTAAGGACACTCGACTGAGTAGTGCCCCTTGAGATGCTTATACACCTCAATTAGGTCACCCCTTGCCCGTCTGTACTATAAGCTAGGCAAGTTCAGGTGCTCCAATCTCTCGGGATAGCTGAGGTGTCGAAGGGCAGGCACCAGTCTGGTGGCCCTCCTTTGAACATTTTCAACAAACTGACAGTCCCTAGCATATCTCGGGGACCAGATGGGGTGACAGTACTCCAGATGGGAAGCACTTCACTCTTGAAGATCGTTATGAGGGACGGACCGTCTAGATATCTGAACGATCTTATAAGACCCAAAAATTTATTTGTCTGATTTACCTTCTTCTCGCAATGGCCAGAGAACTTCAGCTCATTGTCAACATACACACCTAGGTCCTTCTCACATTCAGTCTCAAAAAGTGCAGTTTCTTCATCCTGTTGGGACATATGATACGCCTCCTTACCTTTTGTACGCTCCAGGTGCATCCTCTTACACTTGGTGACATTGAATCTCAGCAGCCATTTCTTCGACCATTCTTGGAGCCCACAGAGGTCCTTCTGCAGCTCTTCACAGTCCGCTTGGTTCTTGATTTCCCGAAATAACTTGGCGTCATCGGCAAACATTTGTATGGAGGAGTGTACAACGTCAGGCATGTCATTTATGAAACAAACAAACAACAGCGGGCCCAATACACTGCCCTGTGGTACCCCGTTTGTGACAGGTACGGATGACGATTTCGTGTCATTAATCACCACACACCCGAATTCCGTATCCTTCCAGTTTGATTTTCAGCCTTTCGTGGGGTACACTGTTGAAAGCCTTGGTAAAATATAGGTAAATATTGTCGATATTACCACCCCGTTCCAGAATATGGGTCCAAATATCCAATACCTTGAGCAATTGTGTTAAGCAGGAGCCCTCGGCATAAAACCGTGTTGGTAATCCTTTACAAGGTTGTTTCGTAGTAGATATTCCATCGCTGCATCTCTGATAATACTCTCAAGTACTTTGCATATTATGCTGGTCAGGCTCACCGGTCTATAGTTGTTCGTGGAGTGACGATCGCCCTTCTTGAAGATAGGACTCGCATGATAATAAAGAACCATAAAGAAATAAAAAAATGAAAAAAGATCAAAAGTGAGAAACAATATATGTATGTTGTGTTGTCAATAGTAAGTGAAACAATTGAGACCCTGCAATTGTGTGTAAATGAAGCAGAAAGTCAGATCAGCAACCTGAGACTTGTTCACAATTTTTGTGATGCCATGTGGCAGCAGGGTCTACCAGACAACACAGTTCGGTGGTGGTAACTTCTAAATATTGACCAGTGTAGGTTGTTGAGTGCAGAAAAGGTAATCTCATGGAATACATATGTTTGATAACGAGAATTTTTTTCCCTGTGACTTACTGTAAGGTGAAAATTTGTAGCAGTTTATTAAGTTCTGTTCTGACTGAAGTTTAATATGATGTGACATATTAGTGTTAATTATCTGGAGATACAGAAACCAGGGTCTTATACTGTATCAATATAAGTTAATTGACCATAAACTCAAGTGTACAGTACAATATAGCTTTAATATTTTGATAATACTGTACTGTAATTGAAATACAGTATTTGATGTCAAGTATAATAGAGACATAGTTAGTGACTCATGGTTTTATGAAATGGTAAATTCTGGATAAACTAGCTATCAGTTTTGTGCACCACCACCACCACCACCCATACACACACACCGCACTTGAGGTAAGTGCCCTCCTCAGCTAATATCGACGAGTAACCCACCGATGCATTACAGTATTTGTTTTGATGTTTATATTTTGCTAATAGTCGCCAGTGTATGTTTATGAGCCACATTGTCCCGGCAGCTGCTTTCATGTCCACAAAAATATAAAATTACACCATATCATAGTAAGTTCTTTCTGTTTAATATACCGTGGGGTCCAGAGGGTGGAGCTCACGGCTAGGAAGTTAGGTAAAGTTTCTTTGGTAGGTAAGGTTAGGTATTTTTCTTTGGTTAGGTTGGAGAGGTCTTCTAACAGTGCTTCTGCTGCTTGTTTTTCTTATCAACTAAGATTAGGTTTAATTTAGAAATAACCATTTTTAACACATGTCCCATAACTACAACAGTGTTCACTATAAAACACAGTGAAATTGCAGCATTTTTAAATGGCAGTGGATATTTTGCTGTGACCGGCTATGTTCCTACTAATGCTATTTTACCGTGATTGCACTCTGATTGGCTAATCGTCCAATTCCAGCAAACAATGCGAGAACTATATTTGACTGTGACGCTGGCAATTAGTTTAATAATTATGGTAATAAACACTACAATGAATGGTAAGTTATCTGAAGATCAAAGTGAATTTAGAAGAGGAATTAGGAAGGTAGTACCTTTGGTTTGAGAATTTTAAATGAAAGGGATACTGGTACTGTAAAAGGAATTTTTGATAATGATGGGGTTAAAACACAAACCTTTTTTTTATTATCATTTCCACCACTTGTCAGATTATTAACCATTTGGGCAAATGGTCTGTTCTTTGTTATGCCTTTATTGTCTAGTTTTAATACAAGAGGAAACTGGAGTACCCAGATAAAACCTGCAAAATTTAGTAGTGTCACACTTGATAAAACTCTTCTCACATTTGACCTGGGAATTGTACCGGTGATGCAGTGGTGAGAGGCAATTGTACTACCACTACCTCTGTACAGTACAGGTATCAACTACACCCCAATCACGTTTTTTTTTTTTTTAAGTCAATCATTTTCATTACTTATAGTTTGGTAAATACCTCCAGTTTATTTTTGTTAGATACCACATTTATTAGATGAACTTATATTTGTTCTCCATTCTCTATGATACTTTGTGTGAATCAAGGAAGGTGCGTTAAAATTTTTATACAAGTTGAGAAACTTTAATTATTTATTTATTTTTTTTTTTTTTTGAAGGAAGTTGTCAAGATTTGTGAATCATAGATAAGAAATGTTAGCTATTTATTAATTTACCTCTTGCCATTTTCAGATGGCACCCAGTTTGATGCTACCCAAATTATTTTCAGATGGCACCCAGTTTGATGCTACCCAAATTAACAATGACGCCATTTCGTGTAATGGCATTGGTAGCAGGTGTGGCTGCAGTTTGTCTTGTCTTCTCTGCTCTGACAACCACTGGGCGACAGGCAAAATTAGGAAAAGCCTTTGAACAAGTTTCAACACTAGATAAGGTTAGATTTTTATCAGTGATAGACAAACTTACTGTAGAATTTTCAGAATTTTTTCTGTATACAGTAACTAATTAAAATCTTGGTAAAACCACCTTCCACCAGGTGGTTTGAGTACAGTATAACACAAGCACACCATGCCATTGGTGTAGATTCAGGACACTCCATAAGTGCAGTATCTGGCACTAATCTTCTTGAGTAGTACTGCACGTCAGTCCTGTAGAGTCTGAGTTGAGCCAAGAATTTTTTTTTTTATGTGTTATGCTTGTTTTTATGTTTTCCTAATTGATGGGATTATCTGATACATTACAGTATAGTGCATGGATTTTCCATTCAGAAAGAGGATGGTGGTTGCTACCAATTGACCTCTTGATAAGCACTATTTCATAGGCAAAGTGTATTGTGAGTCTTATAGGACTATGGGTCCCAGGTTAAGTTGTTAAATATACAAGAAATCTACAGGTGGTGATGGGAATTAATTGTGTAAGTAGTTACTAATAAAGGTGTTACTTGATATACAGTAGCTGATTTGCATATTCGTGAATTCCAGTATGTTATTATAAACCCCAAGAGCATTAAAAAATTCAGAAAATTTTTGAATGAAATACAAGACTGCACAATATTACCTGTATGTTGTTGTCCTGTTTGTAAAGATGCTTTCCCCTTAATTTTTTATTTGTATGGGTACTTTATTTTATCTAATATACTGTACAGTATAATGTTTATACCTATACTGTACTGTATTTAATTTTTCTTAACTTTGAGTGTCCTAACTTAAAATTTATTCTAAGAATCTCCAGGGTAGTGACATTACGGTCATGTTGAATGGTTGTAACTAAACCTACAAGTCATGGTGATTCATAATGATAGTTGAAGTCAGCCATTGTTGTCAGTAAGCCTTGCAACCATATCTGTGGTAGCCAAAAGTAAGCTCAGTGTTTCCCATTTTATCTTCACTTTATGTTGTTGAATTTTGATAATCCTCTAAAAATTAAATTATGTACAGTACAGTACTTGGTTATTAGTCAGAATCATTCAGCAACAGCTTGAAATATGACTAATTACAGTAGTTTGTTCAGTTATAGAATACAGTATGTGAGCTTTGGAAGCTGTAGTTGCAGTGCTTTGAAGTCGGCACTGAAGTCTCTTACCTTATTATATAAAATTCAACTACAGTACCTTTAGTAAAAAAAAAAGATTGTCAACAAATAAGAAAGCATGCTTTAAGTAAGAAATTTTTTGAACAGACAGTGTATGTTATCAGGAAGACTTGGCCTTGATTGTGATAAGATAGTTAGATGCCGATAGATAGATTTTCACTAAATCGTATGGTGTGTGTGTGTGTGTGTGTGTGTGTGTGTGTGTGTGTGTGTGTGTGTGTGTGTATATATATATATATATATATATATATATATATATATATATATATATATATATATATATATATATATATATATATATATATATATATATATATATATATATATATATACACACACACACAATGCAGGTACTGTATACATTCCAGCATGTACCCATATATGGCAAACAGTTTTAATTATTGTTGCATTACTTTTTATTTCACTACCCATATTAGTTTTATATTTACTAATTACAACTAATAGAGTGCAAAACAGTACAGAGAATAGATTTTTAGATAATGTCCACAGCTCAGTTTGACTTTAGGCAGCTCAGTCTGACCCTGTATATTAGTCTCCCTTCAGTATTAGAATAGTTTTTCTCTTAATTTACTTGGTCCTTTTCTTATATATGCAATACAGTCTCTCCTCGACTTACGACGGGGTTCTGGACCGAAGACCAGGTCAGAAGTCGAATTGGTCGTAAGTCGAAAAGGCGAAAATTATACATGGAAAATCTAAAATGGGTGTCTCTTTTTCTTCTCGGCACCACGAGAACTTTCAATTTTACGCTTGCCAGCCATTTTAAAGGGAATTACAAAAAAAAAATTGCCAGTACAGTACACAGCGCGATCACTAACGTCGGGACTCAAAAATACGTAATTTGAAAAATATTTTATACGACTGCGGCGGTCGTATGTCCAGGTGGTCATAAGTCGAGTAGGTCGTAAGTCGAGGAGTGCCTACTGTATACTGTACTTTGTTAAACATAATTTAAAATTCTTATTTTAATTTGATTTCTTGTAATTTCACAAGTATTTTTAGTAGTCCAGGCTTTGGATATGTTTATATTGTCTTCTTAACTGATTTAAGAAAACACGTCTCGCTAAGGTATCCATTATTCTCAAGTGTACCGGTAATTCTAAGGTCATACAAGTATCTGATGTTGTGTATGTATTTTATTCTGTCAGAAAATAAGGTATACAGTATTCTTATATGTCCAGATACAAGAACAAAGAAAGGTGCAAAGCTTTGAGAATCTGAACCTAGAAACATAACCTTATTTTTTCCATTAGTACTTCAAGTTGTTTGATGTGGTGTTCAGTTGAAAACCACACCATGGTTTATCAAGAGTTTATTGTCCTTTATTAGTATGTTACGGCCTTTTTGCAAAAGGGCCAATTTTGCAAATAGGTCAGGCCCCTAACTTAACCATAGTTTGGCATTTAATGCCATCAAACAAAAAGGCCAACTGGTTGACTTTTTGCAATAAGGCCAAAATAAAAAAAATAGCCATAATATAAGTGTAAAAAATTCACACCATAGAACAAATATCATATTATTATTTTTATAAGCAGCCTAATTTCATTGTCATAAATTTTTGATATGTACTCTGATATATCTCCTCTAGCGTGATCTCAGTGGGAGAACAATGGCTGAGCCCAACTTCTGGCGTAACTTTGACTTCAGGTCTGAGCAGATTCCCTCCCAAGTTAATGAGGCTGCTCAAAAGGTTCACGTCACCAACCACACCATCAACATTATGGTAAGTACTTATGGTACCTGAATAACACCGGATCCTTTTGGCTAGAGAGTTTGAAAGTTGCCCAAATCCATCTTTATGATGACTGTTTTAACTCTCAAGTGTGGGCACGTGTGTCCAGTCCTGGAATTTTGTTTCACCACCACTTCCCTCATGCGAGCCAACTGGCAATGGGGTGGCAGAAACCATAACCAGGCAGCTTAGAAACCTTCTTTCCTCACTAGTGTCGGTGATTAGTCAGCTAGAACTGAGTAGAATATAGTGGATTAACTTAAATCAAAGATGACAGACAATATACTTTGGCATGTTGTGTGCTGATTCGACAGACTCATCTGTTATGAGACTTCAGGACAAATACTCCAAACCTTGTAAGTTACAATATTGGTGATATTGTAACTGACTTACAATATTTCAACCTTACAAACTGCTCAGAACATTGTAGATCTCCCATGCTCAAAACTTTTTGCGATGGTGTAAGTGTATTGTAACTCGAATATAAACATTGTAGAGAAAGTCTTCGTGCAGGCCAGTCAATCACAGTTCCACTTTCAAAACATACCAACCAATCACAAGCTAAAGATATCAGATGGCTTGGGGCATGAGGTTTATAAACAAAAGAAGTTTAAGAAGCTGAAGATGGAAGGCCCAGCTCTCAAAAAGATGCCCAAATTTTTCAGATGCAGAGGTTTTAGCTAGAAGAGGTGAAAAGGTGGAAGAATGTTTTCTGGGGAAAATTTGACAACAAAGTACATGTCAGAGTGAACAGTAATAATTAGGACTCGGTTTTAAGTGCAGTGAATTTTATGGCTTGAGTACCAAGAGATATTGGTGAATTTCAAAATAGGTTCACCAATAATAAGGACACCTTGGGATTTTATTTACATTTCTTACTTATTTTCCACAAACTAAACAAAACCATAACTATATTTCACACCAAGATTACAATTAATATTAAAATAGAAAAAAAAGTAAAATTTACAATAAAAAAAATGCATATAGCTACACTATTTAACGATTCAAGAAACTAGTACAGGTTGTACCTTTCTAGTCCGGCAACCTCGGGACCTGACCGGTGCCGGACCATGGAAATTCACCATTTTCCTGGATAGATAGTGACTCGTGCTTACGCTTGGAAGCACTAACACCACTTTCACTGCTTCGTGGTCTCTTTGAAGACATATTGAAGGGTTAAATGTTGTACAGTAGGTTCTCAAATTTCGCGAGTTTTTAATTCGACGCTTTTTATTTGGACACAAAAAAAAATACACAATTTAAAATTTCGACGGTGGAAACTCGAATTTCAACGGGTTTGAGGGGCCTGCCAATGTTCAGACGTGCACAAATCGTGTAAACAGCGTCATTTCTCTTATGTACAAAAGATTCATTATTGTTTATTACTGAATGTCTTTTTGATTGACTTAAAGTTTGTGTGCAAAATGAACAATACAATTCATTAATAATACGTAGAATATTAAAACACGAGGAAACGAGACGGCAATGTTTTCGTTGATTATAAAACCAGTGACTGATTGGTTCTACATATAAAACTAAAGAAAATAAGACCCTGGTTGTAGCTGTAGTAAAATTAATGTAAAAAATTAATATGGTTGTTTTAAGTAATGGTATTTAATGTTAATAAATGGAACAATATAAGTAGCTAACCAATAATGGTAAAGAAAAAAAGTGAGATCACCTATGTAAGTGCGCACACGTGAAAACATATCGTCATCATTCTGCATAAGAATATGAAAGCATCACTTATACTGTTCATACATATTTTAATTAATGTTTCTGAATTTAAAAAAAAAATTCTACCCACCAGTGGTAGTAAAGTTGAAAACATAAAGACAGCCAATGTTGTTGTGTGTGTTTTTACCCAGATGACGAAGTTGCCAAGTCATCAGGTTCAACTCTAGCTGAAGCTGTAGAACATAAGAACTTTTCCTGTGTTGTTTTTTGTTTTTATTTAACTTTATCTGTGTTATTTTCGTTGGTTTATTAGGATGTTGCTTTATTACAGGTAGTAATTCGCCAAAAAAGTTGGGTAAATAAGGCAAAATTTAGCCAAACATTGAAAGTACCAGACTCAAATTAATTTTCTTCATGGGCAAACTAAAATCGTTCCGGACCACAGGAGTTTCTGGACCACAGATTGCCGGACTAGAGAGGTACAACCTGTAGCATAGATTAAAATAAAGTATCATGAAAAGTGCAAATAAAAATCACCAAAAAATGGGTGCATACCGGAACAGCATATGCCCTCTTCGTTCTCTACTGTAAAAAGGTGTCTAATTCCTCATATAGCATAAAAATTTCACAATTGTTCATCACTCATGTTAAGGGGGTCCAAGGGGGTCTCGTTACCTTCTTTCGCGTTGCAAAGCTCGATCATTTAAATGTACTGTACATTGATCAACTCTCTCTTGCCTGCTAAAATATAAACAGCCACAGCTGTTTATAGGATAATTTTTAACTGATTAGATTCTATCCTTTAATATCATATTCTATTGAAATAATATATGAAACCTATTTTCTGCAGTATTCTCTGACAACTTTAATGAGGTTTATCATAGCTTATAAGGCATAGACTGTTTATGCAATCTGGAAATACCTGTATACAGCACAGTGTACTATACTGTACTATGTCTGGGGTTGATTCCATTACAAGAGTTCCAGGGGTCTTGGAAGTTACACCCTCCAAGTACAGTACATAATGTCACAAGATGGTGGATATTTTGTTTGGAGTATCACTAGAGATTGGACTTACAACTTCGAGAATTGATTTGCAATGGCAGGTGGCAGATACAACATTGTAAATTCTTTTGAATATCTGGCCCCTAGCTTCTAGAAGGCAGCTGTTAATTTATCATTTTTACTACTTGCCAGATTATTAGCTCTTGCACAGTTACTCTATTTTCTGTTGTGAACTTCATTGTCCAGTGTTAGTAGAGGATGTACTGGAATACTTGGAGAAATCCTGCCATGTTTGGTAGGATCACACTGGATAACACCCTTTACACATCTGACCCAGGGATGGAACACCTGACCACTGTTAGAGAGGCAGGCACTATATTCCTGTTCAGTACCACGAAGTCTTCCTCTTTTAAGGTAATCATGTGATGGAGAGGATAGAATGATTGGAATATCTAGAGGGATTAACAGAACAATCTTGGCTGATGCTTTCGGGGTTGTCAGTAAGCTCGCTACAGGCTCTGCCAGAGAATGGATTTTAGGTTGAGTCTTCTATGTAATACTGTACTGTAGATATTAACACGAAAGAAAATATAGTATCATATACCTCAAATGTATTAAAGGAATACATATAAACTGTGTATTTGTTGTTATTTCTCATACTAAAGTGAGATGTCTTCTGTTTAAGATGAAATTTTTTAACTTTGATCTCTAAATATCTCATCCTCAGGGGTCAAATACTTTCTATCGTGAGGCTCAACCTCCAGAGGGTGTTGCTAGTAGTGGTGAAGTTGTTGTGCTACTTCATGGTGCTGCATTTAATTCTAAAACATGGTTAGACCTGCACACCATCGACCTTTTAGCAGGAATGGGACATCGAGTTATTGCTATTGACTTGCCAGGTGAGTTTGTTTCTGGATTCTCATAGATTGAATGTTTATATATTAAGCTTGATTTTCTTGTCTGCCATATTCTATAGAGAGGGACAGAAATGGTAGGTACCTGTGAGTGTGTGTCCCTCTCTCTGTCTGTCTGTGTGTGCATTCAACTTTATGAAGAATAACTTGAATGGATAGTTGTGGATTGTAACCAAACATGCTAAAAAAGATATATATTGCTGTCAGATCTTAGATGACTTTCATAATCACTATTCCCCATCATTATCAGCCTGAGGAATGTTTATTGTACCTGTAATACATGTGTAGGTGTAAGATGAAAGGAAGAGAGGAGAGGAAAGGATGTACGAATGAAAGATTGTGTTTGTGTAGGTGAGTGAATGAGAGTGAGTGAGTGAAAGAGAAGAGAAAGATAAATGGTGGGAGGATAAAAAGGATTAATGTGAGTATGAGGGTGTATGAAAATAGCTGTCTGGGTTAAGATGTAATTTTCCTATTTATGTCGCAAATACTGTCAGCTTCATGATTTACACCTGTTTAAAATATTAAAAATAGACAAAATGTGAAAAAAGAGGTTATGTCAAATGCTAACTCAAAACCAATGTACAGTCCCTAGTTAGGCACTCAGGAAGATAGATTATTTATTGACTGCACCAATAAGAGAAATAATAAAAAAAATTCTTTATATAGTATTTTGCCCTTCTGTAAGTCAGCCATGGAAAGTACTGTAGGTCACAAAAATCGCCAAAACTGATATTTAAATGGGCATCACTACAGTATTACCCCACCTAACGCGGTTTCACTTAACGCGTTTTATCATATACGCGGTGCCTCGCCAGAGCTGAACTTTCACTTACGCGGAATTTTTCATCATATACGCGGGAAGCGGCGCGGGCACGATGCGCACAAGGTCGCCCAGTCATCAAAACATTACCGAGTTCTTCACCCGCCACCCACCACAGCCGGCCCAAGTCAGTGATAGTGATAATTATAGTGAGGATATGGACTTAAATGGCCTTTGAGGGGTTTGACAAAGAGGCCCTGCAAGCCTCTGTGGTGGATAGTGATACAATTGATACAAGGGATACAGGTGAGGGCCAATAATTTGCCCTCTGCCTCGGAACCAACCCCCCATCCCCGTGTGCCCAGCCATTTTTTCTACTAATGCAAGTGTTAAAAAACCTAATATTATTGATATTTCTCTTAATTATTAATTGTGTGTGCATACCATCATAAAGTTAAGATAAAATTTTTACTACAACATAGTTGTGTGTCGTCAAAAAGTGGAGTTTGGGGGTCGGGCCAGTCTCTATTGGAATTAATCCCATATGTTCTGTTGTTCACTTAACGCGGTTTTCACTTAACGCGGTACCCTGTGGGTTCAATTGACCGCGTTAAGCGGGGTACTACTGTATAACATTAGTAGAATTTAAAGTGAATGCTTTGTGTGATACTGTATTGTCTTAGTTGCAGTATTAATGTTTCATTCTCAATCATTCCTTCTTTTATTGTTTAATTTACTTTTGTAGTATTTTGTCACAACTTGACATGTGTTTTTTAAAGACTTTCTATGTGCAAATCATTAACATATGATAACGTGTGCTGAAGCCAGTCACAAACGTTCATACTGTACTCACATGCTTATTTTTCCTTGCATCAACAATATTCTGTTTTATCACCTAATATAGACCCAGCATATATATATATATATATATATATATATACATACATACATACATACATACATACATACATACATACATACATACATACATACATACATACATACATACATATATATATATATATATATATATATATATAATGATTTTATATTATATTTTCTTATTGCATGTACTGTATTTTTTGTGTGATTTATTTATTTACCACATTTTTTTTTTTTCATTATAAAAAATACTTGCCTGCTCTTTAGTAGTGAATGTAGATGTGTATAGTGGTGAAATTATTTACTGTAGTGGAAGTTGCAGATGAGCCACCTGATACTAATTAGGGGGAAGAGAAAGGGATTTTAGGATGCAATTAAAGTCCAATATTTTGTAGATTGAAAAGCATGAAGGGTTTATCTCATAAACTCATCAGTCAGAGAAAATTTGAATACGTATTTAATCAAAATTGGGTTTACATTTTATTGATATGGAGTAAGCATTCTCCTGATTTTAATGCAGTACAAGCTCTGATGATTTTCTTAAGAGTTTTCCAATGAGATTTCTCTTACACCTGTACCTGAACTCTTCGCCTGAATCTACACTTGTACCCAAATGCTTCACCTTACTACACTTATATCCAAACTCTTCACCTGCATCTACAGTACACAAACTTGTACTTGAACTCTTCTCCTGAATCCTGCTGGCCTGCCTGTGTCTTTCTTCCTCTTTGTACACTCTCACATTCTTGATAGATTTATTTTTTCAACATGACCATATAGCCTCACTACTTAACCTTGTACAGGACTTATTACAGTATCACACTTAACTCCACCTCATCCATTCCTTCAACAGTCTATCCTGTCTGCTGTGCTCTTACTGATTATATTTATGCTTTACATGCATATTTATAATGTCAAAAGGTTCAGTTAAACTAGCCTGACAAATTGAAGATCATAATGTAAAATAAACATTATACAATACAGTACAGTACATGAGTTTAGGAAGATCACAATAACTTGGTCTCTGAGTCAGATTAATTTTATGAATTAGATAGATATGATTTGTGATTATTTCTCTAAAGCCATTGTTAGTAACTACTGCAGAAATTACAATGTATAGTATATCTGTTAAAATTCATATCCTTGATTGAAAATTAGGCCCAATATCATTTTATTTATTTTTTTCATCTTACAGCCTTTTGGAATGGAATGATTTTCTTTGAATGTTGAAATACAGTACTGTAGTTTAATTTTATTTGTTTTTGCTTACACAAATTTTATGTTTGATACACAAGGCTTTGGAAAGACCCCAGGTCCACTGACAGGTGACAGAGCTGATTATCTGCACTCCTTACTGAGTAACTTAAAGGTCACCCATCCTATACTGGTCTCACCCTCTATGAGTGGTCAGTTCTCCATCTTATTCATCAACAAGTATCCTCAAGACCTTGCTGGCTTTGTGCCAGTTGCTCCTGTCTCTACACAGCTGATCAAAGAGAAGGCCCCAGAGCTGAGGGTAAGTAAGAAATTTAATTAGGGAAATAGTAAGGGTATACAGTAGAGTTTTTCATAATAACAACCATAGAACTAGATTTATTTGCAAGTTTTATAGTTATTAGTTTGCATCTCACACCATAATGACTGAAATATTAGTATGCATTGCCATATTACAGAAATTTGTGAATGTTAAAAAGAAAAATTATGTAAATTCTTGTAATATTGACTGATCTTGAATAAGGAGGTATTCTTTGAAAAGGAATTTAAAAATAAAAAATTCTATAAGGAAATACAGGTCATCATAATGATAGAGAATGGAATGAAAATTTTTGAAGAATATGAAAAAGAAGATTGATCATCAAATTTGCCCTTGTCTACATAAAACTATTGTAGGCTGGGAGAACCTGGAACATTAGGTGATGGAGCATGGAAGGCCAGCAGTGCCATATAAGGGCAAGGAAAAATATCCCAAGCAAATGGAGACCACTGCTTCTTGGAAAATCTGTCAGGGCAGGAAAAAGAACATTCTATGCATGTAGGGAAAAGCATTTTTCTGTGAAGTCGTATCGAAAAAGCAAGGGTGGATCCAGGGGGGTCCTTGAGTCTGGACCCCCCACCAGAAAATTTCAATACTTTTTCTTTAATGCAGTATTGTTACTCAGGCATTTTTGTATAGTAAACAGTATTTACTATTGACTTCAGAATATCCCCTAATATCAAGTGCGCATAGCTGGGCTAGCTATGCTCGCCTTGTTCTTCCCCAGCAAAAATTTCTTGGACCCCCCCGATATTCCTGGATCCGCCCCTGGAAAGGGTGGCATCAGATTGACCTCAGTCCCCAAAATTTACTAATTCAGTATATAGTACAGTACTCCCTTGTATCTATTTTTTTATACAAATTGTTTACAGTTTTAGATGGTCTTTGTTCCTGAATGATGCTGAGGTCAACTCAGCAGATTTCCTGCAATATTTGTGATATGAGGTTACTTTGAACTTTAGATGCTTCATATGCCATTTTATGACGAATGTTGCATATCTGGACGGATATTAATTAGGGATTGGATGTTGCCATAATTGCTGATGTAGTATGGATATATATAACTATTGCCAATGACATACTGAAAATATGGAACCTTTGTTAAAATTATAGGAAGCTTCTCAGGTTTTTTGGTACAAATTAGGCACATGGTACATATTTGCAATAGGTCTAACATAATTGCTTTTTATAATACTGAATTGTATCTATTCATATACCTTTATATGTGACAGTTCATGCTCCTAAATTTTGAGATCACAACTCTTTCATTGGTTTTTGCACCAGTGGGGGAATATTTATCGCAGACAGCTCTAGCATATCTTTTTAGGTGAAACTGTAAAGGATGGTGATATGTATGTTTCCAATCTGCTTGTATCCAGGTGAGCAACTGATATGTAAAACTGATTAAAGTGTGGCATTGAGTCTAAGATCACTGACCATGAAGTCTTCAGGGTAAAGGTACGTGTGACCATGATTGGTGACCATAGAGGGACTAATAAGCATGATTTTTTTTTGTCTTCTTATTGTTTAGTTTATCTTTTACATTAATATGAGCTTTGTGATGCATGGATGACCTTACCTTTGGTAGTGTGTTGTTTTTCTTCTGTTGTTTTTCTATTTTCATTTGATATACCTTTATTTATTTTTTCCACCGGCAGATGACCTCCTTTGTTATCATTGGTTAGAAAGGGAATGATACCCTTGTTTGTAATTTAATAATCAAAAGAAATAATTGGGTATGCATTATTGTACAGTACTGCAGTCAAACTGAATCCAAACATATTGGTTATGTCGCATTGTCGCGCAGTTAGAATGGATATAAGATTTTGCTTAGATTTTTGTTTTGTATATTGATAAGAGTTGATAATCCATAATTGTATGTGGTAGGGAGGTTTATTTTTCATATACCCTGTACTGTATATAAAACATGGGTGCTTGTTAAAAATTTGATAGCCACTTATAAATGGAGTTAACACACAAAACTGGGTAATTTTATCATAATATTATACAGGAGGTCCAAGACTTACAAACACCCACATATATGAAAGGGGTTAAATTTGAAATTTAGTCTTTTATTTACCTGGTGACTTATTTTTTACTTTCATTTACTGTATTTTGTCATTCTATTTCTTCTTTTCTCATAAATTAAGTGATTTTAGATGTATATAATGACTTAGACTACGGTATGATATAATGGGATTTTCAGCATTGTTCTGTAACTACGGTACAGTAGAACGTCGATTTAAAGCGATTCAATTTAAGAATATTGATTTAAAGTGATACCCACAATTAAGGACAATGTTTTAATTTAAAGCAAATCTTTCCCATTTTGCGCGAGTCAATCTGGCGCATCATATTTTAAAATTCGCACCTAATGTTTCTCTGGGCACGCTACACTGTCCTTAGGGCAAAGCTGTACTGTACATGTACTCAAAATAATGTACTTAATGATTACTAAAATTTTTGTCTAGTGCAAACTATAGCATGATTACCGGGTATATTAAAATTAATCACTATCTTATAAGAATTCCAGTAATGTAAATTATATTCTCCCCGGTCACTTCTGTGAAAAACAAAAACTCATTCTAAAGGATATAAATAAACAAATAAATACTTCACTAGACCTTCGGTGCCAACTGTCAAACATGTCACTGTCAACCCCCCCCCCCCCATCTTCCCAGCCAAGGTTGGGTGGTTATAGGCTTACAGTTTTTATCTTATATAATATCACAGTCTAAAGTTAGGAGAATATAATTTGCATTGCTAGAATCCTTGCAAGACAGAGAATAATTTTAATATAAACGTCATATATTTTGCACAAGAGTTAAAAATTTTAGCCCTCTATAATAAAATTAGTTAGAACTAAAATTTGTATGTCTGATGTGAACTATAGCATGTTTATTTTCAAACTAATCACTAACTTATAAGAATTCCAGCAATGTTAATTATATTCTCCCAGGTCAGTTCAATGACATTTTATAAGAGAAAAACTTAGTCACTCTCAAGGACATAAATAAATAAGCACTAGACCTTGGCATCAACTGTCAAACATATCACCACACCTCTCTCTCCCCCCATCTTCCCATCAGCTGATCAATAGTAAACAGACACCATTTCACTTCCCATATTTTTAGCTGTGTTGATATATGAGTGTTGGTTTTAACATAACACTAAAAAAAAATAATGTTTTGTTTATTCTAGGCGATGGGTTGAGGTTCATCTGGGTAGACTCTCAGTCTTTTTAGTATTTTGTGCTTCTCTCAAGTACCAAACTAAATTATTCCATTGAAACAACACTTTGATTAGTGCAAATTCGGTTTAAAGCGACCTCTCTTGGAACGTATCTCGTGTTATATCGACATTCTACTGTATGCCTATAGCATGTGTTCCGACTTACATACAAATCCGACTTAAGAATGTCCTCAGGAACATAACCCGTTCATAACCCGGGGACCCCTGTACATTGAATTACACAGCAAAATATTGAACAAAGCGAGTTGCTTTGTCATTGTTTTCTGTATTTAGTCTTTGCAGCTGTTAGATTTGAATTTTAAAGATAAAATGCTCACAGTGACAATCAATGAGATATTTAGCTCTATTGTCAGGCAAGTTATTTTAGTGATGTATGTACAGTTGCCCACAGGTGTTCCACCCCTTGGTGGCAACATCGGATTCACTTTATGAATAAATTTGTAATGTGAGGAAAGCAGTTGTTGGCCACTGAGGGGTAGGTGGACCACTATACCTGTAGGTAACTGTACTCAGTGGTGTCATTTCAGATTGTATGGGGTGATTCACTTGCTGGTGGCCCCAGAGTTTTGCTAATGTAACTATTATCTATGAGACAATCAACAATAGATAGAAACATTTGAGAATATAACATTAAAAGCTTTACTGAAAATAAAGTACTATTATTGTATTAACATAGATAATGGATATACAGTACTGTATTAGCAACACTCTGGGGCTACAGTACTGTACAAGCAAATGAATTGCCCTGAACAATCCCAATTCGCCTTGACATGAAAGTAAAGAATCTGATCCTGTAAATGTGTTGAAGGAACTGCCTATGAACCTACACGACTTTGACCATCCTGTTATATTTTATTTTGAAATCTGTAAGAGGATTCCAGATTCAGTGAAACAATCTGTTCACATTTTCAAAATATATCTGTACAGTAGATACTTTCAGAAGAAAGTAGGGAGTGTGAGGGTGTTCCTGATGCTAAATAAGATCTCTGTTGTTATCATCCTCCTCCTTACACAACCAAATGCTTCATATTAATGGAGTTAAATCTTACTCTAACTTCATTAATATGCTTGTACTGATATTGAAGCACTCCAGTATTTACATTTGATAACTGCTTTTTTTTAGAATTATGCTAATGATATTAATGCTTTATTTTAAGGGAAATGCATTTTCTTAGTGGCTTAAATATGCAGGGTTTGGGCATAGTGGTCGACAAGAGTTGGGTCCTGAGCTGAGACGCACTTGGCTTCAATCTTTTCTCATCGCGTTGGACCTCCCTCCCTGTATTGTGGTTTCACCTTCCTTCTCTGGGGTTTACTCACTCCCCTTGTTGGCACTTCAGTCACATGAGTTAGATGGCTTTGTACCTATAGCTGTGGATGCAACAGATGAAATACCTGTGAACTTTCTGCAAACCTTGATGGTAAGTGGAAAATTTTTTTACCAGTGAGTTAGTAGTTGCAGCAAAAGGTACCATGGTTTATAAAAAATTATTCTTATGGAATTTGTAAGTCAGATTAAAGGTAAGAGCTTTTCAGTAGGCAATCTTCTGAAGATAGAAGTGGGTTTGCTTAACCTGGAGTTGTAGTGATGCATAGTAAGGCTTAATTTAACCATTTTAAGAAAGAAAATAGTAAATATGTCTGTATAAGTAACTTTGATTTGGTGAAATCTGCACACAATATTTAAGGGTTGGTGTTGGACAATTTGCCTGGGTTTGCTATTTAGGAAGGTGTCTCATAGTTTTGCTCTTTCTCTCCACCACTCATTTGCCAACTTTTATCTTAAGCCATAAGTGATTGAATTCAAAACTTAGAAATATATACCAGAACAACAAACAAGTGTTCAGTAAAGTTGTGCCATAATATAGCCTGTATTTTATGACATATAAGACTCACTTTTTGGTCTGATAATGGCAAAAAAAATACAAATCAGCCTGTGTCCTATGTATGTGTGGAGCTACAGTCTCCTGGAGGCTAATGAATCCCCCAATTGCTGTCTTCTCTAGGCTAAATTCTACTGGTATATAGCCCAACTCCAAAAATAAATTTGTAGTTATTGCTTACTTAAACACAATATTATTACTTTTAATTAGTTCATTAAAAAAAAATATTATAAATATAAAAGCTGGATATATAACTACTGTACCAATGATGATACCCTGAGATGATTAGCGTCTGTACGGCAGGTACCCAATTCTTCAGAGCCAAGCAATAACCATTTCTGAACTCTTTCATTTCTCAAAAAAAGTAGTGACAAGTTAGTTAATACGTATAAGCGAATTTTAGTATCAAGAGCGTTCGTATTATGATTGCTACCTGTACAGGGTTCCCTGGGTTACTGAAGGGTTCCTTTCCTGAAAATCTTTCGGTATCGCTAAACCATTTATCTCATTGACTCCCATTATATGAGTTGAGATACGTTTCTATGGAAATTTTTTGCGGCCCAAAAACTTAACACTGTTACTTGTCAAAGGAGTAAGGCTCTTAACAAACAAAAGATGAATGTATTTAAAGAGAATTATAATATATGGTTCTTAAATTTGTATCGAGAACAACTCCAACTACGGTGTAATGTATGGATTGAATGCAACCCCTTTTAATAACTGAATATACTTGATGATTGGAGTAAAGAAACTTAAATAAAATGTATAGCTATATTTACAAACGCTTACCACAAATAACAAAGAAGTAAAGCTAATCACATGAACATACTAGGTTACTTTAAGGTTGCCAATATCACTGACAACTAAATCAATACACGATTCTAGAACAAAAATACATAAAACACCAAAAACAGCCAGCGAGCCTCAACAATGAATACCAGGAGTACATCACCCAATCGAAGACAAAAGTCAACTGACAACGCAGGTCAGTGGTGGAGGTCCGAAGACTACCCAAACTTGAGTGCTACTAATCCGGCTCTGATGCCCTCGGCTTTTAGGGTTGTTTCGTGCAAACTGACCTAAACAACGTACAGTACTTGACATAACATGTCATTGTTAATGTTCTTGCAGTATTACTGAATTTAATAATATAGACTATTCACATACAAATAATGTAATTCTAGTCTGAAAAAAATTATAATCATACAATATATATATATATATATATATATATATATATATATATATATATATATATATATATATATATATATATATATATATATATATATATATATATATATATATATATATATATATATATATATATATATATATATATATATATATATATATATATATATCAAAAATACATACTCAGTTGCAGTATGTCTGGCAGGGGAGTATAGCTCATTTAGTAATTGGTTGTTAAGGGTAGTTCTATCATGATACCTTGCACATTTATAAATGAAAATAGACACATTCAATGATTCATTCATGATGTAACTTGACAATAAATGCATAAACTTGAATGTAACTCCCCAGAAACGATGTTGAGAGCTGCAGGAGGTGGTGAGGTGGTACGATTGGAGTTACTTCATTAAAACATCATGTTTATAGCTCAGCATAATTCTTTTGTGAAATCTTTTATCACCACTGCTTTCATTTGAACTTGATTGTCTTTTTCCACTCATCTTGAATAAACGAATACAGTAACACAGACACAAAACTGAACACAAATTAGGGAAAGAATTGAAGCTGAGCAGCCCCATTGTTGTGGTGGCTACTGGCAGCGTGAGAGGTGAGTTGCCCGCCACATGAAATAAGTTTTATAATTCAGAAAAATCTTAATAAATTTCCATAATTCTGAAAGGGTGAATACAGTCCTGAACACAGATGCATAACTGAACACAAACTGGGGAAAGAATTATATCCGAGCAGGGCCATTGTTGTGGTGGCTGCTGACAACTGTGTTGGCAAGCCTGGCTGCCCACCAGTGGTCTTTTAGCTGCTACCAGAATCCACACAAAATAAATTTTATAATTTCTGTAAAATTGTTTGTTTATAACGTGGTTTTTTCTTTTGTAAATTTTATTAAATTAACCATAATTCCATAAGGGTGAATACAGACCTGAACACAGATGCATTCCTGAACACAAGCTGGGGTAAGAATTCAAACTAAGTGCTGTAGTGTCATTGTTGTGGTGGCTGCTGGGGAGGTGAACCACCCTCCAATTGTCTTGTAGCTACCACCAAGAATCCACACAAAATAAATTTTATAATTTAAGTAAATTTCTGTGCTATATATCTCAATTTTTATGTTTGAAAATGTTTAAAAATTTTGTAAGGGCGAATTTTTTTATCATAATTTCAAAATTCCGTAACCTGGAATTCCCTATCTCGGGGGTTGCCTGTAATTGTCTAGGCATCATACACAAACACACTTTTGCTCTGCGGTGGTCTGTGTGTCCAAGTTGTGAATATATCTGGATTAAATTGAGCTAAACTCAAATTTTGGGTACAATGTGGGCCTTGCATTTTAATCTGAAAATCAGTGTTTTTGCTCCTTATTTTGGTTTATTGTTTCAAACTTCTTCTCTTTTCTGAGGGTTCACCTGTAACTCCCGAATGTGAGAACTTGAATACCAATGAATTTTAGGGGCGGATCCAGGAATATCAAAAGTGGGGTCGAAGTTGTGGGTGGGGGAACACGGCGAATGCAGCGAGCCCACCTAGCTGGGGTGATTTTTTTTTAGATTTGATCATTATCATAGCCATTTTGAAGCCATGTGCACTTGATGTTAGGGGAGACAGTATTCTGAAGACAATAGTAAACACTCTTTACTATACAAAAGCGCCTTTGAATTTTAATGAACTTTGGTAGGTGAAGATGTCTTAATATGGTCTTGATGATCAAAATTTTCCCTCCTTATTTAAGACATGTACAGCCTACTCCACTTTGGTGCAAGTAGTCTTGGATTATCAGTCATTCTGTAGTAGCATCTTATTTTCTTATTTCACATGATTATCTTAAGTAATCCTACACTGATAGCTTTAATTTGAATTTTTGGCAGTTATACAAAATATCATTCGATACTCTTATTATACTTCCTTACCATTGACTTTGTAATTAGTTCTTTCGTAGAAATATCTTTGCCATGATACAGACATACTATATAAATGTGATGAGATATCTCCATGATTACTTATCAGTGACTGAAGTATCTAGAAGGTAGACGTAGTAGAGGAACTATTACTGTACATGAGGATACTGTCTTGACCATCCAGTTTCTTATATGGTTTATCCTGTGTATAAAGTTTTGTGAGAAATATTATACCTCAGTGGCACAAAGTTTTTAGTTAATATATGATAACTTCTAGCACTTGGAGTTTAGGCATGTCCTTTTTTACTATCTACAGTACTGAACAGATATCCGTTGTTTAGCAATCGGGATGCGTTCCTGAAAAACAGATCGCAAAGTGAAATGGTCACTAAGTGAACAAAACCAAAATAATAACCTAAAAAGGGGATAATGAGGAATTATATCTGTGGAGATGGCACATAATTATGTAACCAAGTTGCTGACTGGCCGACTCGCCACCCAGTAGCACTTAAAGCGGGTGAACTATGTTATTGTTCAACTCGTAATTTCGGGTAGATATATGTAATTTTCTTCATTTTATTTGGTCTTTTACATGCACACACAATTGTTCATACAAAATGTGCAAAAAAAAAATAAAATAAAAAATATATCATAAGGTCAAAAACGTAAAGGGAATAAACAGTTCTTACGTGGTCGGCAGTTAGCCAACAGAGCGGAGGAGGGAGAGCAAGGAACAGTGTGGGGATCTCTCAGCTGTTCTCTGCCTTGTGTCCAGTGAATTGAATGCCAAATGACAATGCAGAGTTTTTTCTTTTATTATATTTATTATTATTTTTATTTATTCCTCACATTTACTGGTACAATATACACGTATCACAGTTCACATGGGCATTGACCAAGCTGACTCAAGAGACTTGTCTGACTGTTGCCTATATGCCATGACGCTCACATGGGAGGGGGTGGTGTGGGGAAGAGTGCCGCTGGTCACAGTCACTGCCTCAATACAGACCTTCACTTCCCATACATTCACACCCATGCTCTTCACATTTTGTAACTTATAGTACAGTATACTGTATATAGTAAAGCCTCAAATAACGACAATAATGTGTCCTCCAATATTGCAGTGTAAAGTGAATCATCGTATCATGAATCGTTAATTACCATTAAAATAAAGCAATAATAATGAGATGTATTCCAAAGTCTGATCTTTTCATATCTTTTGTGTGGCTTTTTACCCTCTTTCCCCCAAAACAATAAAATTAATGAAAAATGCAAACTATATTCTTTAAATAATGTTTATGAATGCATCTTATACAATACGGTATAAATCAATAATAATTTGGTCACACAAGAGGAGATGGGATGCCATTGTTGTTGTCAGTGTTTACACCCATAATGCCAGTTATCCATCTGAAACTGAAGAAAATAAGACCATGTTTGTTGCTGTAGTAAAATTAATGTAAAAAAAATATGTACTTAATGTTCTGTAAAAGTAACCACTGATGTTAAAGAAAACAAGTGAGAGCCTGATAGTGGAATGCCAACGTATACGTGTGCACTCATGGAAACATAGCGTCATTTATCTTATTAAGAATATGTACAAAAGATTCATTATTGCTTATTACTGAATATGTATTTGATTGAATTAATGTTTACCCAGTATATATGCGAAATGAACAATACAAATTCATTAATAATTTGTAGAATATTAAAACACAAAAGATGAGATGAGACAGCATTGTTTTTGTGAGTGTTAACGCTTGTGATGATGGTACTACATAAGAAACTGAAGAAAATAAGACCCTGGCTGTAGCTGTAGTAAAATTAATGTAAAAAGTTAATACAGTATACAGTTTATGTTTTAAGTAATGTTATTTAATGTTAATAAATGGAACAATAGAAGTAGCTAACCGCTAATGGCAAAGAAAAACAGCAAAATGGATTGGGAACGCCAATCTATGTAATTGTGAAAACATATTGTCATTTCTCTACATAAGAATATGAAAGCAACACTTATTATGGTTCATATATGTTTTAATTAATACTACTCACAAGTGTAAAACAAAAATTCTACTCACCAATGGTGGTAAAGTCTAAAACATAAGGACAGCTAATGAATGTTGTATGAGTTATTACTCAGATGACAAAGTCATCAGGTTCAACTCTGGCTGAAGCTGTAGCTTTCCATAAAAATGTCATAGCTGTTGCTGAAACTGTAACTGAACCTGAAGTTGTTGCTGAAGTTGCTATGATGCTGAATTTGATGGTGTAGCTGAAGTTGGTGGCTTAGGCCTTTGAATAATAAAGCTGTCGAAAGAACCTTGCACAGCTGCTTTCTTTTCTCATTATACATCTTTATTTAGAGGTCATATGCGTTTTTCACGTCCCTGTTAATTTTAATGCTTCGTTCTGTTAATGGATCCACTTCAGAAAATGTGTTCATTGCTTGCTCCAAATAATATCCACAGACCTCTCACCCTTTTCATATTGTTTTAACACATCTAGTTTCTCGGCTAAGCTTATACACTTTCTTTTAACTTTTGATCCAGCACTACCATCACTTGCTCTCTTGTTCATGTTGAATTGGGACAGAAATGCTGTAAGAAACCTGAGAAAGTATTTCTATTCCTGTTCAGATGCATAAAAACAAAAGGCCCACCAAGCTGCAACTGTTTACGGTACACTAGTGCTGGCGTCCACTCACAAGCCCGGCAGCCTCCGTGCGCAAGGCATGTTTTTTTTGTGTATAATACATATCGGGATTTAGTTATTATTTATATGAAGATGTAATTTTATTTTATTTGTATTCTATTTTCGTCGTAAATACGAAGAAAAAAAATGGTGTAAATTGAATTGGGTCCAAAATTAACCAGGGTTTAAATATGAATAGTTGTTAGTAGAACAATCGTTATCTAAGACTTTCCTGTTCAATACAGTATTAGAAAACTGTAAGATACTGTACTGACTGTACTGTATACAGTACAGTATTTTCTTTACTTCTAAGCCACATAACAGTATTGTAATGACGTGCTCTTCGAGCACTGAATCTCCAGTTTTTCCAACTTTCCACCCAAATTTTTCCCAGTTAGTCAAAGATAGCAAAACTTAAAATTAAAGATCGTAAAATAGCAAAGGGTGTTAAGAATTTTAAATCGCTAATAAGAAATCTCGCTAAATAAACGATCACTAAATGACAGATACCTGTACAGTATTCCTGCTTGGATCTCAATTAATATTTCCTGTTACAGTGTACTGCCTGATTTTGTAATAAGACTTGAAATATTTTGCTTTATAGAACCATGATATTCCATATAGTACTCATAAAATTAAAGTACTATACAGTGCTGTATACACTTATTCCCTCGGAAAATTATTAGTGGCACTTATTCAAGATTCGCTATCGTAATTCATTTATCTGTGAGGCTGTTTGAACTTTTTTGACCGATCGTTGGCAGATGCGCATCCCCCACACACACACACACACAGGTTAGTCGGTTCTCTTGTGTGTGAGGCATCGTCCTCCCCATTCTCACTCTACCCAATACATTGATGTGGGAAGGGAGAGTACTGTAGCACCCTGATATTTTGGGTATAAGGTACTTTACATGGCACCAGAATTAATATTAAGCACCCTTTGGTAAAAGTTGGTTCCTGCGGTACTGACCTAGTAACACCCAACAACCTCCCTCATTCTTGTCAGACCACTGTATACAGAACATCTCAACTTTTACAGTAAACCCAATGTTGTAGATTTGATTTGATTTACAGTGCAGTTCTTTTTATCCAAATTCCAACTACAGTACTGTATCTGAATCTTACAGCATTCCAACACTCCAAAGGCAACTGAAGTCATTCATTCATGTCTGCCAGTAGTGCCATAACTGCTTTGTTAAGAAAAATTGCTATGATAAACTATAAAATTGATACATAGTACAGGTACTCCTCGACATACGACCTACTCGACTTATGACCACCTGGACATACGACCGCCACAGTCGTATAAAATATTTTCCATATTACGTATTTTCGAGTCCCGACGTTAGTGATCGCGCTGTGTACTGACAAAATTTTTGTTTGTAATTCTCTTTAAAATGGCTGGTAAGTGTAAAAGTGAGAGTTCTCGTGGTGCTGAGAAGAAAAACAGACCCCCATTTTAGATTTTCTATGTATTATTTTCGCATTTTCGACTTAAGACCAATTCGAATTACGACCTGGTCGTCGGTCCCTAACCCCGTCGAAAGTCGAGAACTGACTGTATATATAAAATACAATACGGGTAGCACATATTTTATGTATATAAAATACCTCCTTCCACACTCAAACCATCATTAAAGTGCAACCACACAGTTTGGTCAGGCAATCAATCACCTAACTGATCTTTTTTTGTGTGTGTGTGTGTGCCGTGACGTCACACTGGTGGGAGGGACGCAGGCGAGTCAGCGGTCCTCTGTGACGCAGTACAGCTCACTGCCTCCACACATACACACTTATGCCCTTCATTTTTTTCTTATTTCTGTGCCTTATTAGATTACTGTATTGTAATTTTTATTCCTTTACTCTGTATTAAAGAAAACAGTTTTAGTAGGGCAAGCTATAATATTCTGAGTGATATAAGTTGTATGTTTATTTACATAATCAGACTTGAATTATGCATAGAGAAAACAATTATGTTTTGTTAAAATTTATTAATTTGTATTACAAAAACCCATTTCATATAAACATGAACACCATCTCTGAAACATTTATCATTTCTAACCCCAAATATTATGACAAAATTTATATTATTGGTAGCCATGGTACCAAACCCAATTTTTTCCTTAAGTTATTAAATTCAGTATTTGCAAATTCACAAAGATTTCCAAGAATGTAACCCTAGCAAATACAGAGGATAAGTGTATACTGAAGGTAATATATGAGTAGTACATAGACTTTAGTCTTTATAGAATTTTTATGAAAATGTTTTAAGTACTGTACATAGTACAATATTCTAAAATAATTATCATGGGCCATTGTATTTTGCCCCTATGGATATTGTGGGTAATTATAGTTCTGTTGAACAAAAAATTTATACATAGCTAAAGAATTTATCTTGGTGCAACATATTTTAGAGGAAATTAACTTCAATATAATGCAGTACAGTACCTGTATTTACATTATGTATTTTAGAATACTGTAGTGAAATTTCTAAAATTCAAACCTCAAAAATTCGGATACATCTAAAAGTTGAATAGTATCTCATTAAAAATAAGTGCCAAAATTTTAGGTTTCGAATTTGAAAATATCGCCATAATAATTCAAGACCACTGTAGCTAAAATTTTCGAAATATTTTAGAATAAATGTTGTTGAATATAAATACAGTACAGTCATACTTTTAATTTATTATAACTATTGCTTATTGACAGTTTTTAGATATGTAAATAATTTTTGTAGCATGTTTTGATACAGCAATTTGCTCTGGCACTTCCATACATCTAAAATTTTAATTTTTCTTAAATTTGTGTACTTCATGGGCCCATGCAATTCGAATTTTCGAGGTTGCACTACTGCACAGTTTTGTAACTGAATGGATTATACACTGTACTGTAAATGTAATATGAAATTTGGTCTATCTAATAACTTTTGAATGTCTATTTTCAGGTCCCCACTCTAATCATCTATGGAGAGAATGATCGCACTCTTGGTCATTCGTCCCGAGATGACTTGCTGCGAATTCCCACATCTCAGGATATAGAGATACCTCAGGCAAAGCACCCAGCTTACCTTGATAATCCCAATTTGTTCCATACTCTGCTCTATAACTTCATCAAACAAGTTCATGCACATAGAGCATCAGCTTAATGCATTCCCCATGATATATTTAGAGTATGGGAACACTGTCCTCAATATTTATGCAAAGTAAGATCAACATTTGTTTTAACAAGGAAAACTCTTTTTTTTCCTTTTGTTGACAAATTATCAGTAACTTTCCAACATGATTTAATTAATGATTCAGTAAAATTTATGTGGATTGCTCAAATGTATCATTCTTCAACACAAAACAAAACTTAAAATGTAGTTACATTTTATTTTTGCATTTTCTGTATTGCATCATTATGTACAGAGTTTAGAATCTTGAATTAATGGTCTAGAGTCCAGACCACGAAAGGGTTTTGCCTTGTTGAAGAGTATTAATTTTAATGGAGAAATCGTGAAGGCTGATGATGGATCTTAGTGAGCATAATCAGAAGATTAGTTATAAGACAGTCAAGAAAGATGAAAGTTTTGATTCACTTTAATGCAACAAAAGGGTAAAGAGATTAAATTTTTAGTTTCCTTTAAGCTTGTTGCATCTGTTTCACCTTGTGTCACCATTATATTTGCAATAAGGATTGTAACCACTCATATAATGTACCTCCATTATGGTAGTTTTAGTGCATTACATTCACCGACCAAGAATATACTGTACCTTACAATAATTTAAGTAAAAACAACAGACTTGTTTCCTAATAATAAGGAATGATAATTTATTAGCATGGGATTACAGTATATATATGTAACTACACTGTAGGAATAAAATTGTGGAAGCTGCTTGGAACCTACACTAGTAACCTCTGACAATGAGGAAAAATCATAAATTAAATGTATGCTATGATATAAATAAAATAAAAAGTTTAATAACTTCAAAAATCTAAATTAAAATACTACTTTAAAAGTCACATGCACTTAAGTACCCATATGGCATTTAATTTGTTTTCTCTTTCCCAGAGGTCAATAGTGTCTGTTCCATACGGTTGTCCATGACTTTAGTCCTAGAGTGTACCATAGTTGGCCTCTTCAGATTTTCTTTTGACACTGCTACTTTTGGTTTGAATTTTAATTCCTATCATATGAAATACATAAGAAATATAAGTCTAATAAGACTTTTTACAATGCATTAATGTAGTCCTGGGAAATACCACACTCAATAACCAATTAAGAATAATAAGTGTATTCAGAAGGGAAAATGGGGTTAAATTTAGCCCACTGAAAATCTCAGACCTCCCCATAGAATTTAATTTTTTTTTTACTCCTGAATCACATCAGTACTGTAATAAAACCACACTATATTCTGTATTGTACTCTACATTGATATGTATATTGATGTATTTACAGTACAGTACCGTATATCATTTTGTAGTTTAATGTACAGATTCTCAAAAAGATATCTGTCCACACACACTGTGCGAAACATTGAGACAATGAATGATAGATATTGGGACATGCATTTACTTTGGTATATACAGTAGCTTAACATAAATAATGCATTATGTATTTATTTCGGTATAATTGATATGATGTTTGGTTACCAAATGTAGCAAGATCAGTATGCCACAGAGCCATGCATACCAGCCCTCCCAGGACATAATGAGTTGCACGTAGCATTTAGGAAGTCATTGAACTTATCCTGGCAGATAATTTTTTGAGATACTGTACATATGTTAACAGTGAAGGAACAAAAATATTGGTAGTGTTGGCATCTGGCAACTCTTGTTGCCTATGCACTGCCG
This sequence comes from Homarus americanus, assembly GCF_018991925.1. Classification (NCBI taxonomy): domain Eukaryota; kingdom Metazoa; phylum Arthropoda; class Malacostraca; order Decapoda; family Nephropidae; genus Homarus; species Homarus americanus. The sequence continues at coordinate 6,527,588 of NW_024745073.1, forward strand.
TATTGGCTGCTACTCACTTAGTCCTGCTGGGAGACCAGTAGTGGTAACATGTTCATATTGCTACTTGTCATTATATATTATAATGTAGTTGTATCTATGTTGTATATGCTGTACTGTATATCCTTGTTGTGTACAGGCAGTCTCTGAGTTATGAAAGGATCGCATTCCCAAAAAATCTGAAAATAAAAATTTGGGCCTCTTAGACTAATGAAACCTGTAGAACTATTTCCTGGTATTGGTTAAACTTTTCATATTCTATTATTTCTTAAATACTGTAGTAATATTGTCTCCTTTTTACCCATATTTTTCTTTGAACAGTACATCAATGATGAGGTAATCACCAAGTACTGAATATGATTTTGTTCCATGGTAAATACCATATACTTGTTTGCAGATAATATGTGGCCTTAATAGTATCTTCTAAAGTTAAAGTAGTGTACATATGTCAATAGAGTAAAGCTATGTACTGTATATTAATTAGTACAGGTACAGTACTTGTACAGTAGTATATTACAGTATTTAACTTTATAACTAATGTACTCTATATTTTCTTGATTCATGAATATATATCATTCATTAATTTAAGTTTTTATAACTTATTTCATGAGAACCATTACCAGGGTTGTTTTAAGAGATGTAGCAGCAAGTGTAATAGAATTTTTAAGGTAGTACATGTACTGTAGGATTGTAGTAGTAGATGTAAACAATGGTTTCTCAAATTTTATTGTACAGTTGCGGAAGAATATTCTACCCCACATGGCTGTGGCCAGTGGAGACATCCTGCAACTCTCTGAGTAGTAAAAAGGGCACTTATCAAACCCATATGAATGAACCAGTCTCGAACTCTAGTGTGGGCAGCGTTAGGATGAAACCATTTGCTTCAAAATATTTATTTAATGAATGCCTTAATTTTGCCTCTGATTCATAAAAATCTTATTCATGAGGTCTCACATTTTTTTCATTATAAAAAAGTCATCATTGCTGTTGTTCATAATATTATATGGTGTGATAAGTTTGTGGAGGACCTGATAACGACTCTTACGTTGTTTATTTACCCAAGTGGTGTTAATTCATACGATTTGTGCTTTGACGTGAATTATTATTTCAAGGGGCTAAATAAATGGAGGTTATAATAAAAAAAACTCAAATACTTGTCTCGTATATTTAACCTGTCCAACAAAAACCAATCATATCATGCATAAATGAATTTATACAACAATTTTAATACAACCCACCTATTTGGCTCACCTAACCCATCCAAAATAGAGCCATATACAGTGATCCCTTGGTTAACGAATTACCTTCCATAAGAATATTCAATTCGATTAACGAAAAAAATTTGGTTAACGAATTCCTTACGAATTTTTCCCAACGTTTTCGCCTGCTTTCGCCTGCTCACCAGCTGTAGTATTAGTCCGCCAATACAGTAATCGGTTTTAGGGCTTAAATTCGTTACCATTTGAGTAAATATCAAGAAGGTTGTACTATTCAATATTTTTCCAAGTCTTGTATTAAAATTTTTAGTAATTTTAACCAATTATTTAACATAATTGAAGTACTGGGAACTAGTTTTTAGCTTGCCAAACAGCCACTTGACTCACCCAGAATGGCGTCAGTTTGTGTCTGCTCAGTGGAGGAAGCATCTTGCTTGAGACTTTCTTGAACATAAACTATTTTTATGTTTTTACAGTACAATTATTGGTCATTCTGAAATTTATTTTACATATTGACAATATATAATGCAGTGCAGTGTTGATTTAAAGAAAATTATCTTGAATTACACCAAGTGAACTTAAAATTTTAAGGGTGAAATGGCAGCATGAAGCATGGGGTGACTTCTCTTCCACCCCTACTGCCTTCTCTTCTCCCTTCTCCTCCACCCCCACTTCTAATTCCCATCATCATCATCATCAACAACCAGGAGCCTTCTACATGCACACATCAAAGTAAGTGTACTTTACTGCATTTATTTTTAGTTTGTATGTAATTTTCGGTGAGCTGGAACCAATTACCCAAAATCCCATTGAAACAATGGTTTCGGTTAACGAACGACCTTCTGGAACGAATTGTGTTCGTTAACCGAGGGACCACTGTATAACAAATACAACCCAATTTACCAAAATAACCATACCAGTCACCTGTCCATCCTCCACCGCTGGCAATTACCTCTTGCAGCCGTTCAGGAAATGACACCACATGCCTGTAAGTAAAGGTTTCCTTCGAAACACTTTCTATTCTCTTTGCGCATGTTGTATTAACTGGCGAGAGGTTCGCTCTTGCTCCCACACATTTGGCCATTTTTTTAAACACTCGAGTTACTCAGTACAGTAGAACGTTGATTTAAAGCGATTCAATTTAAGATTATTGATTTAAAGCGACACCCACAATTAAGGACAATGTTTTAATTTAAAGCGAATCTTTCCTATTTTGCGCAAGTCAATCTGGTGCATCATATTTAAAATTTTGCTCCTAATGATTCTATGGGTATGCTACACTGTCCTAAGGGCAAAGCTGTACTGTACATGTACTCCAAATAATGTACTAAATGATTACTAAAATTTTTGTCTCATGCAAACTATAGCATGTTTATATTCAAATTAATCACTATCTTAAGAATTCCATCAATGTAAATTTTATTCTCCCCGGTCACTAATGTGACATTTTATAAGAAAAAAACATAAACTCAAGCTAAAGGACATAAATAAACAAATAAATACTTCACTAGACCTTCGGTGCCAACTATCAAACATGTTGCTGTCACTTCCCCCCCCCCCACCCCCCCATCTTCCCAGTCAGGGTTTGGTGTTTTAGGCTTAAAGTTTTTATCTTATATAATGTCACAGACTAAAGTTAAGAGAATATAATTTGTATTGCTAGAATCCTTGCAAGACAGCGAATAATTTGAATATAAACGTCATATATTTTGCACAAGAGATAAAAATGTTTGCTCTTTGTAAAAAAAATTCTTAAATTAGAACTAAAATTTGTATGTCTAATGTGAGCTATAGCATGTTTATATTCAAATTAATCACTATCTTATAAGAATTCCAAACATATCACCTCACCTCCCTCCCTCCCCCCATCTTCCCAGCCAGTAAACAGACCATTTCACATTCCCTTAATTTTAACTGTGTCGATTTATGAGTGTTTGTTTTAACATAATACTCCTGTACTACAAAAAACAATATTTTTTTTATTCTTGGAGATGGGCTGAGGTGCATCTGGGTGGACTCAGTCTTTTTAGTATTTTGTGTTTCTCTCAAGTGCCAAACTAAATTATTCCATTGAAACAACAATTCAATTTATTGCGAATTCAGTTTATAGCGACCTCTCTTTGAACCTATCTCGTGTTATATCGACGTTCTACTGTATCTCGAAAGCGCCCTCCAAGCCGTAATTAATTTTTTAAACCAAATTTTGTCGGGTTACCATTTAGTAGTCCAACAATATTATTGGAAAGTTCCGGATGGGTCCTCGGGTGTGAGTGGGCACCCGAAAGACTTATCCCGAATTTTCAAACTAGTTATATATGAATTGAAAGTCTCTGAAATACAATTTATGGGAGTAAATATCTTTTTAACCGCTGCATTTTCCTTCCATAGTAATTGATATCGTGCTTGAGCAATTGCTTTGTGTTTGTAATTATACATATTCAACTGCAGTTGTGACAGAATCTAAAGATCAATTATACAGAGTACAGTACAGTACTTTCCTCATATCTTCATATCTGTGGGTTGGCGACTACAGCCCGAGAATGTTTAGAGTGGAGGACTCCTCCACTCTAAACATTCTACGGCTGTTTTTACCAATCCTCTGAGGTTACGTATCTCTCTGGGAACCCAGTTATTAACTTATTTCATTCATCCCAGTCTCTGCCTTCCCCTGTCCCCTTGGGCCCTCCTATCCTCAACTTTGCCCATTGGTATTTGTTATTATTCCCTCATCACCTAATTATATGACCACGTATCTCAATATTCTTTTTCTGTACATTTCAAGTATTTCTCTTGAAGTTCTTGCTAATCTTGGTACTTTCTTCATTTGTTTTTCTCTCAGTTTAGCCTTTTCTTAGCATTCTCCTATAACACCACTTTTAAACAACCTCCAACTTCTTTCTGGTGTCTGCTGAAAGTGTCCACAGATTAGGATGTTAGATAAGGCTAGGTCAGGTTCTAATAGGTTCTGTATATTCTTGTTTGCATTTTCGTTTTCAGTGTCATGCAAATGGTATCTCCAGGATTCTTGGTTCTGATTCATAAGTTACTTCTGGTGGTAACTGTCTCCTCCACCTTTACCAATAATATTTGAAAGTGTGTTATGTTAATTAGTTATGATACTCGTACAATATTACTTTTTCTTAAAAAAAAAAAAAGGATTGCCTTCAAGAATGATATGAATCTGTGATTGTCATCTCAAAGTTTAATGTTTAATTCTTTCACTTCACTATCAGCACAGCAGATGTGGGTGGTGTTGAATCATGTTAAATCATTCTATGTATTTCAGTGGGAAATCTAAGGTACAGTATGGGACTGCAGCCCTAAAACATACACCCCAAATTCCTGGACCCTTAACTGCACATTACAGATCTGTGGCTAACTTTTCCATGCACAAAATATTTTGGTCTTTGAATTTTAAACTTACCTTATAAAACTTTTAACATGTATACAAATTAAAAGGAATACACAGTACAGTACTGTATAAGACAGAAAGGTCCCCCCCCCCTACCTAGTTTACTGCACCTTGTAATAGTGGGATCACCTGATGAATCTCCACCCCAGTTTATTTCACCTCAAGATTAACCACCCAAATGCTAAGCTATTCTAACCTCATCCCCACAAATAGCATTAAGGTGGTTAATCTTTAGGTGTAATAAGTTGGGGTAGAGATTCTTCATAGGATCTGAGCAAACCAATACCAGTACTGTACTGTGCAGTGTCCCAGTAACTAATGGAAGTTTTTCCTCTGTATTTCAAAGATTATTTCATATTATTATTTTTTAGTTCCTTTAATGTGAATTTCCATTACTCAAGCTTCTGTACCTTGAGGGATGCCTGTACAATATTTCACTAACTCACTTTTTATTGTGACAGAGGAAGGCAAGGTCGGGGAAGTAGACTGAGTGGACCAACCAACAAAGATGCATTAGAGAAACTGTCAAAAGTTCACCTACTTCCTTCACTCATCCTGCAGTGGCCCAAGATAAACTCATCTCTTATCAAGGTAAAACATATAGCATGCCACGTCCAATATGTTCACTTGTGTGTTGTTACATGTTTTCCAGAAGGTTGGTTCATGCAGTATCTCTTCTTTAACATATTTATTAGACATTTCTATTCTCTCCTCCAAATTTACACCTATCATACACACTCCTCATCTGTACACTTCCCTGTATCCAGTACCTTTTAAATATTTTTATTCATTTGATATTACCCTTTAAAACCATATTAACAACTGAACACTCCAGGACACTTACTTTCCTATATGATTGCTGGAGCCTTGGTGGGTGGAGAGAGGCACTGCACTTTGGCTAGTCTGACATGCTTAACATTAAAGTAGAAATATGTACAGTACTGTACAGTATTACACCAAACTTATTTCCACTAAACTTAAATGTACTGTACTGTATTGTACTGTACTGTACTGTACTGTACTGTACTGTACTGTACTGTACTGCACTGCACTGCACCGCACTGCACTGTATTGTATTGCACTGTACTGTAGTAACTATATTATCACTACAATCAGTGCTAGATGGAGGGCTGTATTAAGACATGCTGAAGCCCTAAGCTCTTGTCAAGATTTAGAGGTTCCATACCATAAAAAAAATGAAGTACAGTATATAATAGTGAGAAAGGGTGTATTACATTCTAACATAAAGGCCAATAATTCTTTTTTTTTATATAAAACTATATATTTACATATACTGTACAGTATACATAGGCAAAGATGCAATTAACAACTTATAATCTAAATAACATATACTGTACATCTTAGAAAAAGCCTTATTTGCATAATAAAATACGTTATGATTTCCAAACTAACAAATATGAAATAGAAGACTTTTAACACAAAACATTGCACAGATCAACCCTTGTATTAGCCCCTGTCTTATAGGAAGAAGTATTTATATAAGTGTGGGTTAATTACATTAGACTAGTCTAACTATTACCCCCTGTAACTTTTCACTAGCTATGAGGTTCATGTTTAGAGCACGTGAGCATGTTCAGAGCAGGTGTGTCCACGGGAAGTCATGTCACTTAGTGCTGAGCTAAGGGATAAGTATCTGGCTCCCTGGCCACCTATTGCGGGCAGTAGCTTGATAACCCTGACGAGAGGAAGACATTATTTAGAGCCATCATTGATGTGCTTCCGTCTTTCCTCGAGGGAAGACATCGGATATATTTCTGTTCTCCCTCGAGGGTCCCTACTCAAGATCACTCCCACTCTCACATCAATCGGACGTATTTTAGAAGAGCTACTTTAAGATAGCCTCCGTCCTCATATAACACTTATAGCAACAGTGATTAAGTTACGATGATAATCCTTTTTGAAAGTGTACATAGAAACCTTTTATAATAAATACACAAAAGGAACCTATTGGATTACAGTAAGTTACTGAAGACCCAATAAACTTTGATCTATATTTTAGTACGTCTAGAATATAAAGTAACATGTTTCACAAGTGATTGTTACAAGTGGTGACAACCCAAGAAGGTTGTTACATGTATGATAGCTTCACAAGTAGTTGTTATACAACAAGTAACAGTCACCCAACAGATATACAGTTGGTGAAGGTAGAGATATTATGTTCTCCCCATTACTGTGTTATACTGTTGCAAAGAATATATTGTTACTGTACTTAGTTGGCAAAGCGTAGCTTAAGAGGACCGAGTCTAGGAACAGTCTACAGTTTACAGATAGTCAAGTGTACTCCAAGTATACGTGACAATTTGGGTAACAGAAGTTATTCGTCACACTGGAGTTGAGTAACAGTTGAGATAATTTGTTCTCCGGTTACTCCTACTATTATATAAATAAATTAAACAGTTTTGCCCTTAGTAAATGGAATCAGTAATGCAACTGGCACTGTGTCTTCTGTTTGAATATCACATAAAATTTAAAAAATTTTCTTTAGTAGTTTCCCCAAGAGCAAAGTCATTGATGAAGTCGTCCAATGATAAGCTCCAAATTTTTCACTTTCTATTCACATAATGCTTAATGCAGAGAACTTTTCCACAGCATTGATGTCCATAGTTCATTCTTAATCCTTTTCAGCTACAGAATTTACCTTTCTCCTGAGCAGTATGTTACTATTAGACTGAAAAGTAGCCACAATATTGCTTCTATATTAGGGAAAGCCAAATGAATCTTATCTTGGAAGATGACTTGATAGAGGTCCATGCAAAGGCTTGAACTTTGGGATATAAATCCCTTGCCAGCCTAATCAGGATCTTTTATAAGGAAAGTCAAGAACCATGGGTTTCCAAGGGGTAACAAACAACCGTTAGAGATTGACATCTCTTTACTACGAAAATAATCACATTAATTGACACCACTCACACAAATATCAAATAAACAATTAATGGAGTCAAACAATTATGGGAGTCAAACAATTAATGGAGTCAAACAATTATGGGAGTCAAGCAATGAACTGATATTTCCTACGGCTGCAGCCCGGTGGAATGTTCCGTTGATGCGGTGGTACGCTCTCAGGGGGAAGGTCCAGGGCAGCTTCCTCACTTGGCGCCGGCGTTGGTGGGCGATGTCGTGCCACGCAGGAGAGACGCCAGGAAATGGACGGTGGCTGGGCGTGGAGGAAGTGGCCATGACGTGGCAGCCGCGATAGTAGCTGGAGCAGGTGTCCGGAGATTGACAGCCAAATACTGTGAAGGACTGGGGAATCAGCACACGAGCCTCGGATGAGTACACGAGCAGAGTTTGAACGAACAGCGGGGTGCAAGTACAGCTGTGTTGACGGCTGGGTAGTGTCCCTATGTGACGAAGCAGCAGCGACCTTCTCACCTCCGTCTATCCCCCCTAGTGGAGCCGCGGACAACCATCTCACTTGTTACCGCCCTTACAGTCCAAGTGGCATAAATATCCTTGATTAGAATAATTTTTCTTGGTATAAACATGAAAGTGCTTTACTTCCCCAACAAGGTTAACATCAATATCATCAGGATAGTCTTTCATTAGAAACTTTACACTGTCACACAACTGTTCTTCTAAATAAAATAAAAATTTATTTTTATTTTTGCAACATTATTGTACTGTACAGTATATGACTGACTTTTTTCACATTGAATTCAAGGGCATCCATCACGAGAATAAAGGATTTTACTCAAAATTTGTCTCTTGGAGAAAGCCTGTTATCATCATTTGCTACATCACCATCACTGACTTGTTTTTTCTCACTCTCTTTTATTCACACACTTGTAGTCTACATCAAGCAGGTCTCCTTTTGCTTTGAGTCCAGTTTCATCAAAACTTTATAGGATTTATGTCAAGAAGTTAGTGAGCAATGTGTAAAGCTTTGTACATGTGCTAAGGCCAATCTGTGGATCCTGTAGGGTCTTGTTGGTTTGTGGAAATGATCTCACCAATGAACATGAACACACATTCCAGTTCCTCAGTTTTTTCAAGAAGAATATCAGCTTTCTTCTTGTTTCACCCTCTCCACTGTCATGAGAACATTAGTATGGACATGAGTAAAAGCATCATTACAGTACCTAATTGAATTACTGTACAACTCACCTATGGGCATATGGCTGAAATAGCCTTTGCATGTGCTTCCCACTTAGTTTAGTGTCAGAAGATGTTTTGGTACTGTAGAGTCAGAATTCAAGAATAATTTGAGTACTGCCCAGGGTTTTGTAGAGGCTTAGAAGAAAGTATATATTTGTTACACAACAACAACAACAAAATTTACTGCATCTAGGCAGCAATTAACTGCCCCACAGCTAACATGAGTCAGTGAATGGGTGAATTGAAAAACTAATTAATAAGGTTTCCAAATGATAGTTTAAAATTATAAACATTATTAGACTGAATTTTCTGACCTGCAAATGAAATAAGTTATTTAAGCCTGGGCAATTTGATTCATAACAAGTCTTTTTACTTACTGTATCTCAAACATATTTAGAGGGCCCTCATAATATGAGGCCCTAAGCTGTAGCTTACTTACCTTGTGCCTAAATCCAGCACTGGCTGGATGCCATCACATTATCTGGCAGTTGGTGAGAGACTGGTGTTGCGCCACACGGCCAATTACACCTCGGCCTATTACAACTCGGCATGTGCACCAGTAATTCAGACTGAGTCCGACTTTGGGGAGTTTTACTACAATGTGGGAATGAACCTGTCTCAACTGTAAACTCAGTGAAATACCTTGGACTAACTCTTGACTTTCTTCATCTGGAGAATAAATTGTAGATAATATAATAAGTAAAACTAATGTTAGGATAAACAATTTATTTATAGAAATGCCATATGTCTCAGCTGATGCCCATAGCAACCTTTGTTCGGCACTCATACAAAGTCACTTATACTATGTCTGATCATCATTACACTCTGCCTTAACACAGAAGCTGAAAGCCAAATTAAAAATTATTTAAAACAAGGCAGCGAGGTTTACTCTTGACCTGAATACAAGAGATCACATTGGTCTCAGTCTTACAATCACTGAAAACGTTAAGTGTGACGGATAGAGTGAAGCAACTGAGTCTGAATCACTCTTATAGGATATTCAACAGACTATGGCCAGACTATTTAACACCAAATTTTGTAAGGATTGGGGATATGAACCGGCAGGGCACGAGAGGGAGGGAACATAATTTTGTGGTATACAGCACTGTACCTGGTGTTTGCCGTCAAGCAAAAAACACTTTCTTCTTCACAACTATAAAAGACTGAAACGAGTTACCAAACTACAGTACATCAAAACCAGTAATAGTGTAAAACAATTCATAGCTAAAAGTAAAAATTACATAACAGATGAAGCTGTTTCTGTATTAACCACAAAATATTATATTGTTGAAGTGATCTGCCAACCTCAGTTAGTCCAAGTGCAATGTAATGATTGTTAAATTTATCAGAAAACTTTCACTATTTCTCCTGTAGACATAGTATTACTGACTAGAGACCGAACCTAAGCAAAGGACCTTACTGTTAATAAGTATCTGATGGCTTTACCAATTAGTAAGTGTGTGAACCTATCTATTTATCATTAAATCTATATAACTATTTATATCATCTAACCTTACAGAAGTGAAGAACAAGGGACAGACTGATGACAGAGGCTACATCACCACCACCACCAGATGACTTAGGCCACATCACTACCAACACCAGATGACAGAAGGCTACATCACCACCTACACCAGATGCCTGGAGGCTACATCACCACCACCACCACATGACAGGAGGCTACATCACCACAACCACCAGATAACAGAAGGCTACATCACCACCACCACCACATGACAGAGGCTACATCTCCACAACCACCAGATAACAGAAGGCTATATCACCACTACCACCACCAGGTGAGAGGCGGCTATATCACCACCAACACCAGATGACAGAAGGCTACATCACCATTACCACCAAAAGACTGAGGCACCACCACCAGATGACTGAGGCTACATCACCACCACCAGATGACAGGAGGCTACATTACCACCACCAACTCCAGATGACTGAGGCTACATTACCAACACCATCACCAGGTGACTGAGGCTTCAGTACTACCACCAGCACCAGATGACTGAGGCTACATTACCACCACCACCAGCAGATGACAGGAGGCTACACCACCACCACTATCAGATGACCACCACTACCACCACCACCAGATGACTGACGCTACATCACCACCACCCAGATGACTGACGCTACATCACCACCACCACCAGATGACTGAGGCTACATCACCACCACCAACACAGGATGGCTGAGGCACCACCACCAGATGACTGGGGCTACATTACCACCACTAACACCAGATGACAGGAGTCTACATCACCACCACCACCAGGTGGCTGAAGCTACATCACCACCACCACCACCAACAGGTGACTGAGACTACATCACCACCACCAGATGACTGAGACTACATCACTACCACTACCACCAGATGACTGAGACTACATCACTACCACCAGATGACTGAGGCACCACCACCACCACCACCACCAGGTGACTGAGACTACATCACCACCACCATCAACCATACCTAGACCATGGTTATGCACATCAACCTCTCCTCCGACATTGTCCCACCTCCTTCCATTACTCTAGGTCCGAACACACTCCAGGTTGTAGATTCCACGAAGCTCCTCGGCGTCACCATAGACAACAAACTAAATTGGAAACCACACATCAGTGAAGTTGTCAAATCCTCCAGTTTCCGTCTCCACCTCCTCCGCCGACTCAAGTCCCTCGGAGTTCCTGCACCCGAGCTCCTCAGTGTTTACACAACATTCATACTTCCCAAGCTCACCTATGCCTCCCCTACCTGGTCTTCCTCCCTAAATGCCACACAACGTAAACACCTAGAAAAAGTGCAAAAGAGGGCATGCAAGATTATTCTCTCCCTTCCTACTCCACATATCAAGAAGCGCTCAACACACTGACCCTTTCGACTCTCACTGACCATCACCACGACCTCATCTGCAAATTTGGTAAGAAGCTTCTACACCATCCTCGACACCGGCTCCTACTACCACCTGAGATCCCTAGCCCGAGAATTGCTGTTCGACACCACAACCGCATCCAGCCCATACGTGCACGAACTGATCGCTATAAGAACAGCCCAGTCCCAACCATTGTAAAAATTATCAATAACTTGTAATAAACCAGTGTATTTACTCCCAGTAAACACTACTCCTTGCACTGTCACTATATTGAAATGAACTGTAGTTTGAGCTTTTCCCCATCTAGTTATTATATATGCTATTTGTATCACTTATGTTACTTGTATATTATTTGTAATTCGAAACCCATTCCCCAAATATGTAACTGTATATTTTCAGCCTTCTGGCTGCCAAGCTCTTTCAATAAACCGTTAATTATTATTATTATTATTATTATTATTATTATGACTGAGGCACCACCACCACCAGTTGACTAAGGCACCACCACCATCAGATGACTGAGGCACCACCACCACCACCACCAGATGACTGAGGCACCACAACCACCACCACCACCACCAGGTGACTGAGACTACATCACCACCACCAGATGGCTAAGGCACCACCACCAGACGACTGACTAACCACCACCAGATGACTGAGACTACATCACTACCACTTCACCAGATGACTGGAACACCAAAACCACCACCACCACCCAGGTGACTGAGACTACATCACCACCACCACCCAGATGACTGAGGCATCACCACCAGATGACTAAGGCACCACCACCACCACCAGATGACGGGGCACCACCACCAGATGTCTGAAGCTACATCACTACCACTACCACCAGATGTTTGGGGCACCACAGCCACTACCTCCACCCAGGTGACTGAGACTACGCCAGCCACCACCAGGTGGCTGAGGCACCACCACCCAGATGACTGAGACTACATCACTACCACTACCACCAGATGACTTAGGCACCACTACCACCACACGCCACCAGGTGATTGAGACTACATCACCACCCAGATGATTGAGGCACCACCACCAGATGACTAGGCACCACCACCCACCAACAGATGACTGAGGCACCGCACCACCACCAGATGACTAAGGCACCACCACCACCACCAGATGACTGAGGCTACATCACCACCACCAGATGACTAAGGCACCACCACCAGATGACTGAGGCACCACAACCACCACCGGGTGACTAAGACTACATCACCACCACTAGATGACTGAGGCACCACCACCACCAGATGACTAAGGCACCACCACCAGATGACTGAGACTACGTCATTACCACTACCACCAGATGACTGAGGCACCACAACCACCTGCCAGATGACTAAGGCACCACCACCACCACCAGATGACTGAGGCACCACAATCACTACCACCACCACGGGTGACTAAGACTACATCACCATCACTAGATGACTGAGGCACCACCACCACAACCAGATGACTGAGGCACCACCACCCGAGATGACTAAGGCACCACCACCCACCACCAAATGACTGAGGCTCACAACCACTACCACCCACCACCGGGTGACTAAGACTACATCACCAACACTAGATGACTGAGGCACCACCACCCACGGCAGTGACTGGTACCACCACCCAGGCGGGGACTGCGTCACTACCACTACCACCAGATGACTGAGGCACCACAACCACCACCAGGTGACTGAGACTACATCACCACCACCAGATTACTGAGGCACCACCACCGGAATTACTGAGGCACCACCACCAGATGACTGAGAGTTGCATTAAACATCACCAACACCAGATGACTGAGGCTATATCACCAACACCAGATGACTGAGGCTACATCTCCTCCACCCCCAGCAGATGATGGGAGGCTACATTACCACCACCAACACCAGATGACTGAAGCACCACCACCACCAGATGACTGAGGCACCACCACCACCAGATGACTGAGACACCCACCACCCAGACCAGCTGAGGCACCACCAGATGACTAAAGGCACCACCACCAGATGACTGAGGCACCACCACCACCACCAGTGACTGAGGCACCACAACCACTACGCCACCACGGGTGACTGAGACTACATCACCACCACTAGATGGCTGAGCATCACCACCAGATGACTAAGGCACCACCACCACCACCAGATGACTGAGGCACCACCACCAGACGACTGAACTACGTCACTACCACTACCACCAGATGACTGAACTACATCACTACCACTACCACCCAGATGACTGAAGGACACATCACTACCACCACCACCAGATGACTAGGCACCACCACCACCACCAGATGACTGAGGCACCACAGCCACCACCAGGTGACTGAGACTACATCACCACCACCAGATGACTGAGGTTACATTACCACCACCCAATACCAGATGACTGAGGGGCTTTTGTACCACCATCAGCACCAGATGACTGAGGTTACATCACCTCCACTACCAGCAGATGACAGGAGGCTACATTACCGTCACCACACCAGATAACTGAGGCACCACCACCACCACCAGATGACTAAAGGCACCACCACCAGATGACTGAGGCACCACCACCACCAGATGGCAGGAGGCACCATCACCACCAGATGGCAGGAGGCACCATCACCACCAGATGACTGAGGCACCACCACCAGATGACAGGAGGCACCACCACCCCCAACACCACCAGATGGCAGGAGGCTACATTACCACGAACAACACCAGATGTCCGAGGCTACTTTACCACCATCAACACCTGACTGAGGCTACATTACTACCACCAACACCAGATGACAAGAGGCTACATCAACACCAGGTGACTGAGGCTAAATCATCACCACCACATGACAGGAGGCTACATCACCACCACCAAATGACTAAGGCTACATCACCAATACCACCAGATGACAAGAGGCTACATCACCATGAATGAAAAAATTACAAATAGATGCTTATGTTGTTATTTGGGAGCTACTATAGTATGTAGTCTACAGAGTTGGAGCTACTGTAGTATGGAGTCTACACAGCTGGAGCTTCTATGGCATGTAGTCTGCAGAGCTGGAGCTACTGTAATATGCAGTCTACAGAGCTGGAGCTACTGTAGTATGCAGTCTATAGAGCTGGAGCTACTGTAGTATGTGGTCTACAAAGCTGGAGTTGTGTCTACCTTGATATTTACACTGTAGCATCCACTAACATAAGATAACCTAGGTTATGTTAGGTTCGTGGATGCTACAGTGTAAATATCCTGGTAGACACAGTTCCAGCTCTGTAGACTACATACGACAGCAACACCAGTTCCGTAGACCACATACTACAGTAGCTCCAGCTCTGTAGATCACGCCTGCCTGCCTCGGGGCCTACCTGTTTGCCTGACAGCCTGCCTTCCTACCGAACGCTCGGCCTGCCTACCTACTGGCCTACCTCCATGCCGAGAGCCCGGCCTACCTACCTACCTACCTACCTAATGGTTGCACCTCGTGTAAAGAGGATGGCCGGCCCAAGGTTTTAAGGTGTAGAAGCTGTCGCCAACACAACAACCACACCCTAAGTTAACGAGCTGCATGACCCAGCCCAGGGTCAAGGAATAGTCCGAGAAGACCGGACAAATCGCCAACTGCACTGACTATCCATTACCCCGGAACACATTCCGCATATCGATTAACATCCAGGTCCCCAATTACTGCCGAGTAGACAGAGGCAACCGTGGTAACATTATAAGATGTTCTTATTACTACCATGCTATTGTACTATTCCAGATGATACTAAATGTTACATAACACTTCTTTGAGATAAATGTATAGTATATATCAGGTGTCTCAACGAGAGCTCAGGTTCTCAACTGGCTCAGCTATGTTAATATTGTTATTATTATCCACTCTGTATCTGTGATTTTCTGGCTAAATAAACTGTTTAAATTCAATTCAATTCAATTCAATGCCTACCTACCTAGCTATCTACCCAGCCCCCTACCTACCCACCCACCCATCCACACTCCTACCTACCTACATACCCACCCACCTAACTACCTAACTTCCGACCAAACTACCTAGTTACCTACCCATAAGTAGATTATCTATTGTTCGATAAAGTAGAATATCGACTTTAAGGGGAAGTAGATTTTCGACTTTTGGGGAAATATTACCTAATTTTGCAAAGTAGATTATCATAGAAAACGGGAAATTTGTATCATAGAAAATGGGAAATATCTACTTTCCGGGAAAGTTGGTTATCTACTTTCCCGAAAAGTAGATAATCTTATCTACTTTTCGAGAAAGTAGATTATCGACTTTTTGGGGAAGTAGATCATCGACTTTTGGGGAAATATTACCTAATTTTGCGAAGTAGATTATCATAGAAAACGGGAAATTTGTATCACAGAAAATGGGAAATATCTACTTTCCGGGAAAGTTGGTTATCTACTTTCCCGAAAAGTAGATAATCTTATCTACTTTTCGGGAAAGTAGATTATCGACTTTTTGGGGAAGTAGATCATCGACTTTTGGGGAAATATTACCTAATTTTGCGAAGTAGATTATCATAGAAAACGGGAAATTTGTATCACAGAAAATGGGAAATATCTACTTTCCGGGAAAGTTGGTTATCTACTTTCCCGAAAAGTAGATAACCTTATCTACTTTTCGGGAAAGTAGATATCGACTTTTAGGGGAAGTAGATCATCGACTTTTGGGGAAATATTTCCTAATTTTGCGGTTTAGATTATCATAGAAAACGGGAAATTTGTATCACAGAAAATGGGAAATATCTACTTTCCGGGAAAGTTGGTTATCTACTTTCCCGAAAAGTAGATAATCTTATCTACTTTTCGGGAAAGTAGATTATCGACTTTTTGGGAAGTAGATGATCGACTTTTGGGGAAATATTTCCTAATTTTGCGAAGTAAATTATCATAGAAAACGGGAAATTTGTATCACAGAAAATGGGAAATATCTACTTTCCGGGAAAGTTGGTTATCTACTTGTATTTCCCCAAAGTAGTTGATCTGCTTCCCCGAAGTGTGCGTCCTACTTTCTCGAAAGTAGATAAGATTGTCTACTTTCGGGGAAAATGAAACTTTCAACTTTCCCGAAAAGTAGATATTTCCCACATGATACAAATTTCCGTTTTCGATAATCTACTGCAAAATTAGGTAATATTTCCCAAAAGTCGAAAATCTACTTCAAAGTCGATAATCTACTTTCTCGAAAAATAGATAAATTAGCAGTAGAAACAACTTTCGAGTGAGTATTCATTTTCTATGATACAAATTTCGTTTTCTTGATAATCTACTGCAAAAATTAATATTCAAAGTCGATGATCTATTCAAAGGTGTCTACTTTCTCGAAAAGTAGATAAGATTATCCACTTTTCGGGAAAGTAGATAACAACTTTCCCGGAAAGTAGATATTTCCCATTTTCTTCCGTTTTCTGATGAGTAGATAACCAACTTTTAGAGATATTTTCCATTTTCTGTGATGCAAATCCTCCGTTTTCTATGATAATCTACTTCGTAGGTATTTACAAAATGTGTCTTCTCCGAAAAGTCGATAATCTACCGAAAAGTAGAAAATCTACTTTTCGGGAAAGTAGATAACCAACTTTCCCAGAAAGTAGTTATTTCCCATTTTCTATGGTAAAAAATTTCCGTTTTCTATAATAAAATTTGTTTTCTATGACAATCTAATTTTCGAAAAATGATGTAATCTAATTTCCTGAAAAGTAGATTTTCTACTTTTCGGGAAAGTAAATTATCGACTTTTAGGGGAAGTAGATTGTGGGGTTCAGGATATTTTGTTCACACTCAGGATGGAATGGAGAAAGGAAACTCACAATGTGCTCTCTATATACATGTTGTATTGGATGTACAATGCAGCTTGGAGCTGGGAAGGCAGCATGGTTACAAGCGTGATGTAGAGACAGCTGGTTGGTGAGGACGCTCAGAGAAGGACAGCTTGTGGGTCGCCATGCTCGCCAGCGAGAGAGGACCGCCAGGCAGGCGGAGGAGGAGCTTGTCGGCTGGCAGGTAGAAAGAGAGATCACCACGAGGCCAGGTCTTAAATAGCGGGGGTAGGCGTGGCTTAGCAGTTGACTCCCGCTCCGTGATGTATGGCGGCGCTGGTTGACCCAGACCACGAGGCATACACTGGGGAATTACATAAGAACATAAGAACATAAGAAAGTGGGATACTGCAGAGCCGACTGGCCCACTGGGGGCAGATCCCTTTCACACCCATCCCAGCACTTCCATGTGCCTATCCAACTTCGTCTTGAAGCTCCCTAGCGTCCCCGATCCTACTATAGCACTCGGTAGCCTATTCCACATATCCACAACTCTATTACCAAACCAGTGCTTGCCTATATCCTTTCTGAATCGGAATTTATCTAATTTAAAGCCATTTGTTCTAGTTATTTCGTTATTACTGAGCTTCAGAACATCTTCCATTTTACCCTTGTTAATCCCACTTACCCACTTGTACACCTCTATCATATCTCCCCTAACTCTACGCCTCTCTAATGAATGTAAGCCTAAGCTTTTCAGTCTTTCTTCATATGGAAGGAATTGGTGGGGTCGGCTAGGCAGCGACAAACAGCGTTTGTAGGGGAGAAATCCACTACAAGATTATCGACTTTTTGGGAAATGTTACCTAATTTTACGAAGTAGATTGTCATAGAAAAGGGGAAATTTGTATCATACAAAATGGGAAATATTTTTTTCCCGAAAAGTCCAGTGGATAAGCGTTTTACCTGCCACTCATTGAGGCCCGAGTTCGAGTCCCAGCATTTATCTCTTTTCCTTTCTTCTGTTTTTAGTTTTTTCGTCATGGGACACTATTTTCGCTGTATTATATCCTAAAAGTTAATCAAAAGTGAAATTGGGCCATAAATTTGACGTTTTTAGGTATTTTAGTGTATATTCATATTCGAAGCTTCGAATGCTTCAATGAAGCATCAAAATGATTCAATGAAGCTTCGTGACGTCACTCTCAACCTTCATATATAAAGTCTTGACTAACTCATTTTCGCCCCATTCTTCACCGACCATCACCGCTCACTGGGTGCAGCTGACAAGCAGGATAACCTTTGCTGCCCCACACCTCTAGTCTATAATCCTCCCTCGTTTATAGGTCGACCTTGATTTTTTGACCAAGAAATCGTTAATTTATGATATCCCTTGTTTCTAGGTCGACCCAAGTTTTTGAGGGTAATGGAACAACAAAACCTTCAGTAAAAACACTCTACGTCCTATAAACTGAGGCTGACCGTGCCTGAAGCACCGAGTGCCGAAGGCAAATTGTTTACCATTTATTATTAAGATGTTACCGTAATCGCTTTTCGAATGGTTTTCAGTTAAAAAACTGTTGTATTACAATAATATTCTATTCTAATTCACTTGTGATGAAACAGTTTTTAACTGAAAAAGATTCGAAAAACACGTGTACCGTCTTAGCAGAGCCCTGGTCGCGGAGGCTTTGTGTTTGCATCGGCCCTTCTTAATGGCACGAAATCGTCATCTGTACCTGTCACAAGTGGGGTACCACAGGGCAGTGTATTGGGCCCGCTGTTGTTTGTTTGTTTCATAAATGACATGCCTGACGTTGTACACTCCTCCATACAAATGTTTGCCGATGACGCCAAATTATTTCGGGAAATTAAGAACCAAGCGGACTGTGAAGAGCTGCAGGAGGACCTCTGTGGGCTCCAGGAATGGTCGAAGAAATGGCTGCTGAGATTCAATGTCACGAAGTGTAAGAGGATGCACCTGGGGCGCACCATCGGTAAGGAGGCGTACCATATGTCCCAACGGGATGATGAAACTGCACTAGTTGAGGCTGTATGTGAAGACCTAGGTGTGTATGTTGACAATGAACTGAAGTTCTCGGGCCATTGCGAGAGGAAGGTAAATCAGGCAAATAAATTATTGAGTCTTATAAGAAGGTCGTTCAGATATCTAGACGGTCCGTCCCTCGTGACGATCTTCAAGAGTGAAGTGCTTCCCCATCTGGTCCCCGAGATATGCTAGGGACTGTCAGTTGGTTGAAAATGTTCAAAGGAGGGCCACCAGACTGGTGCCTGCACTTCGGCACCTCAGCTACCCTGAGAGATTGGAGCGCCTGAACTTGCCTAGCTTATACTACAGACGGGCAAGGGGTGACCTAATTGAGATGTATAAACATCTCAGAGGGCACTACTCAGTTGAGTGTCCTTACTTGGAGCTGGCGGACGCTCACCCAAGGGGCCACAGCTCAAAATTGAAGAAGCCGCAAGTCCAGAAAACTGTAAGGGCAAACTTTTTCGGAATGAGGGTTGTAAACTCTTGGAACAATCTACCAGTGTTGTGATGGCACCGAGTGTGAGCTCTTTCAAGACAAGACTTGACCAACACTGGAGCGGGTTCAGGTACATTCGGAAGCCGGTGCATGCCCAGTATTTGCCAATAGTGCGTGACAGAGACGTGACCGATCGCCCGGGCGGCTAGCTAGCCGATCTTTTGGTGAAGAAGATAAATGAAAAGGAAAAGTAATCAGAGACGTGACCGATCGCCCAAGCGGCTAACAAGCCGATCAGTGGCGAAGAGGATAAAAGTAAAGTAAAAGTAAGGAAAATGATTTTGATGGATTTTAATGAAAATATTCAGAAATATGGTATCGTAGTATTTATTCAAGTGAATTAGGATAGAATATTATTGTAATACAACAGTTTTTTAACTGAAAACCATTCGAAAGGCGATTACGGTAACATCTTTTGAACTACGAAAGAAAGCGAAACTCATTGTTTTCGTCACGATTTTATCCCACTTTCCACTATAATACGTACGTCATTTCGGCAAAAATATTACATTTCCATATTTATTTCTGAGAATATATTCATTCAGACAGTTAAGGTAAAATATACTTGTGATGTAATATTTTAATGAAAATGTTCAGAAACACGGTATCGTAGTTTTCTTTCTTTTTTCAAATTTAATAACAAAGATTGATGTTTCAAATTTAATGAACAAAAATTGATGTATCTATAAATAAACTTTTAAAAATGAATACTTTATGTTTTACATCGTCCTGTTCTACCATACCATGCATTTGGCCACTTTGGGCTTGCTATGATGACGCAAGAGATCTGCCCTGGCAACTGTACCAACACTCACAGCTATTGGTGTGTCGTTTCCATTGTTTACTGGTAGTAACTGGTAAATATTTTTCAACCTAACAAAAGTATTACCTGTGGAGAGGTCGACCCCCAATTTTTTGCCAAAAAATTTGGTCTTAAAAACTCGAACTACACACGGATTTATATCATCTAACCTTACAGAAGTGAAAAACAAGGGACAACTGACGACAGAAGTTACACCACCACCAGATGACTGAGGTTACATCACCACCAGCACCAGATGCCTGGAGGCTACATCACCACCACTACCAGATAAAAGAAGGCTCCATCACAGCCACCACCACCACATGACAGGAGGCTCCATCACCACCACCACCAGATGAAAGAAAGCTACATCACCACCACCACCACCAGATGAAAGAAAGCTACATCACCACCAACACTAGATGACAGGCTACATCACCACCATCAGATAAGAGAAGGCTACATCACCACCACCACCAGATGACAGGAGGCTACATCATCACCACCACCAGATAACAGAAGGGTATATCACCACCACTACTACTAGATGACCGGAGGCTACATCACCACCACTACTACTAGATGACCGGAGGCTACATCACCACCAACACCAGATGACAAGGCAACATCACCACCACCAACACCAGATGACTGAGGCTACATCACCACCACCACCACCAGATAACAGGAGGCTACATCACCACCACCACAAGATGACAGGAAGCTACATCACCACCACTATCAGATAACAGGAGGCAACATCACCACCACCACTAGACGACAGGAGGCTACATCACCACCACCAGATGACTGAGGCTACATTACCACCACCAACACCAGATGACTGGGGCTACATTACCACCACCAACGCCAGTTGACTGAGGCTACCTCACCACCCCCACCAGATGACAGCAGGCTGCATCACCGCCACCATCAGATGACCACCACCACCACCAGATGACAGCAGGCTACAGCACCACCACCAGATGACAGCAGGCTACACCACCACCACCACCAGATGACTAAGGCACTGTAGTGGATACCCCCCCTACAAACGCCGTTTGTCGCTGAGTAGCCGACCCCGCGAATTCCCCAGTGTATGCCTCGTGGTCTAGGTTAACCAGCGCCGCCTTACATGATGGAGGTCAACTATTAAGCCACGCCTACCTCCGCTATATAAGACCTGACCTCGTGGTGACCTACCTCTCTCTTTCGACCTACACCAACCAACAAGCAACACCTCCTCCTCCTCCTCCGCCTGCTTGGCAGTCCTCGCTCCCGCCGGCGAGCATGGCGACTCACAAGCTGTCCTCCTCTGAGCATCCTCACCAACCAGCTCTCTCTACATCACGCTTGTAACCATGCTGCCACTTCCCAGCACCAAGCTGCACTGTACATCCAATACAATATGTATACAGAGAGCACATTGTGAGTTTCCTTTCTCCATCCCATCCTGAGTGTGAACCAAATATAACGTGCCCCACAAATGGTGACCCCCGGAGATTCTTAGTGGATACCTCCCCTACAGCACCACCTCCAGATGACTAAGGCACCACTACCTCCAAAAATTTAACTGCTATACACAATTTGTTCTTACAACATTCTTAGGGAAATTTTTTTCCCACCTTTAAATAAATAAGGGCAAAATTAAAGTGAATCTGGTAGTTGCCAGATACCACTTTCTGGTTGTTGAATGTTTCTGGAAATCAGAAGATCATTCATTTGAGTGATTGTATACCTGGTAAATAGCTGGTCATCTTTGTTATATTTTATAGTCGTAATACTAAAAATATTGTGGGATGAGGGAAGAGATGAGGGGTATCAACTGGCCTGACTTATTAAGGTACAAGAACGCAGACACTACGCTGAATATCATAACTAGTAAAATGACCCATTTGATCGATAAATATATACCCAAGACCAAACCCAGTGTTTCTAGGAATACGAGGGGATCCCTACACATGAACCATGCGGTGGTCGACAAAATTAAGAAGAAAATCCAGAAATTCAAGACGTGGGTTGGGTCAAACGATGAGCAAGACAGGAGGATGTATGCAAGAGCCAGAAACCAAGCAAAGATAGAGTGTAGGAGGGCTGAAAGGGAGTTCCAGAGGCTGGTTGCACGCGAGGTCAAGTCAAACCCAAAGGCGTTTTACCGCTATGCAAAGTCGAAATTGAAAACGCGAGTAGGAGTATCAGACCTGAGGCTTGAAGATGGTAGTTACGCAGATTCTGACCAGGATAAAGCTGAGGCATTGAACAGCTTCTTTTCCTCAGTGTTCACAAGAGAGGATGCAACTAACCTTCCTGCGTTTGAGGACAGACGGTTCGACACAGCACTGACCCACATTGTGTTCACAGAAGAGGGTATTAAAAATAAACTGTCCAGGCTAAAGGTCCATAAGAGTCCCGGACCTGATATGGTGCATCCTAGAGTGCTAAGAGAGCTGTGCAACGAGCTTGCAGAGCCCCTGAAGACTCTGTTTTGTAAATGCCTGGATGAACAAATGGTCCCCAGTGAATGGAAAGTGGCTTATGCGAGTCCTATCTTCAAGAAGGGCGATAGTCACTCCACGAACAACTATAGACCGGTGAGCCTGACCAGCATAATATGTAAAGTACTTGAGAGTATTATCAGAGATGCCGCGATGGAACATCTACTACGAAACAACCTTGTAAAAGATTGCCAACACGGTTTTATGCCGGGGCGCTCTTGCTTAACACAATTGCTCAAGGTATTGGATATTTGGACCCATATTCTAGAACGGGGTGGTAATATCGACAATATTTACCTAGATTTTGCCAAGGCTTTCGACAGTGTACCCCACGAAAGGCTGAAAATCAAACTGGAAGGGTACGGAATTCGGGGAAATGTCCTAGCGTGGATAGAAGACTTTCTACATGACCGCAAGCAGTGTGTGGTGATTAATGGCACGAAATCGTCATCTGTACCTGTAACAAGTGGGGTACCGCAGGGTAGTGTATTGGGCCCGCTGTTGTTTGTTTGTTTCATAAATGACATGCCTGACGTTGTACACTCCTCCATACAAATGTTTGCCGATGATGGCAAGTTATTTCGGGAAATTAAGAACCAAGCGGACTGTGAAGAGCTGCAGAAGGACCTCTGTGGGCTCCAGGAATGGTCGAAGAAATGGCTGCTGAGATTCAATGTCACGAAGTGTAAGAGGATGCACCTGGGGCGTACCAACGGTAAGGAGGCGTATCATATGTCCCAACGGGATGAAGAAAATGCACTAGTTGAGACTGTGTGTGAGAAGGACCTAGGTGTGTATGTTGACAATGAGCTGAAGTTCTCGGGCCATTGTGAGAAGAAGGTAAATCAGGCAAATAAATTATTGGGTCTTATAAGAAGGTCGTTCAGATATCTAGACGGTCCGTCCCTCGTGACGATCTTCAGGAGTGAAGTGCTTCCCCATCTGGAGTACTGTCACCCCATCTGGTCCCCGAGATATGCTAGGGACTGTCAGTTGGTTGAAAATGTTCAAAGGAGGGCCACCAAACTGGTGCCTGCACTTCGGCACCTCAGCTACCCTCAGAGATTGGAGCGCCTGAACTTGCCTAGCTTATATTACAGACGGGCAAGGGGGGACCTATTTGAGGTGTATAAGCATCTCAGGGGGCACTACTCAGTTGAGTGTCCTTACTTGGAGCTGGCGGACGCTCGCCCCACAAGGGGTCACAGCTCAAGATTGAAGAAGCCGCAAGTCCAGAAAACAGTGAGGGCAAACTTTTTCGGAGTGAGGGTTGTAAACTCTTGGAACAATCTACCAGAGAGTGTTGTGACGGCACCGAGTGTGAGCTCTTTCAAGAGAAGACTTGACCAACACTGGAGCGGGTTCAGGTACATTCAGGAGCCGGTGCATGCCCAGTATTTGCCAACAGTGCGTGACAGAGACGTGACCGATCGCCCGGGCGGCTAGCGAGCCGATCTTTTGGTGAAGAATATAAATGAAAAGAGATGTGACCGATCGCCCAAGCGGCTAACAAGCCGATTAGTGGCGAAGAGGATAAAAGTAAAAAGTAAGACTAGTATGGAGGTTCCCTCCCCCCATCAGAAACTGATGCAATCACCCAAACAACAGCTAAACATACTATGTTCTCACAGGAATCTCTTGCATAGAGACCTGAAACACCACCGAGTTAGCAGATGAAAAATTTTGAGCCTAATACAATTAGGTGGACAGTAACCAGGCTCAATGTTCTTTGCAGAAACTGTAAGTACAGTATACTGTACAGTGGTCCCTCGGTTAACGAACACAATTCGTTCCAGAAGGTCGTTCATTAACCGAATCCATTATTTCAATGGGATATTGGGTAATTGGTTCCAGCTCACCGAAAAGTACATACAAAACAAAGTAAAAAAAAAAATGCAATAAAGTACACTTACTTTGAGGTGTGTATATAGAAGGCTCCTGGTTGATGATGATGATGGGAATTAGAAGTGGGGTGGAGGAGAAGGGAGAAGAGAAGGAAGTGGGGATGAAGGAGAAATCACCTTTCAGGGGACCCATGCTTGATGCCGTCATTTCACCAATAAAATTTTAAGTTCACTAGGTGTAATTCAAGATTATTTTCTTTATATCAACACTGCACTATATATTATCAATATGTTAACTAAAGTTCAGAATGACCAATAATTTCAATGAAAAATGCAAAAATATTCAAGACGCCAACAAAATAGATGTTCTCTCGACTGTAAACAAAGCCAGACTGATGCCTTGTGACCGACTCACCCATTTTAGACAGTAATTTATTTTACTTGTATTGTATGTGTGTGTGTGTGCATAGACATACACAAAACACATACAAATAAAAAATAATGGGAAAATCCTCTCACAAATAATAAGAAACAAAACAAAATTTAGAAAAAAAATGAGTCTACCCTCAAAATATCTCCATATACAAGAATATGGCCTCAAGAAAACACCAAGGCTAAAGCCTTGGTATTCTGTTTTCCGTCACAAAACACAAACATATGGTTTTAACAAAACACTAAAATACCGGTACCCCCCACAAAAAAAGGCTATTATAGTTTTAGTATTTTTTTTCTCAAAAAATGCAAAGGTTATATACAGTATATAGCTTCGGTATTTTTTTTCCCCCAAAAAAGAAAATATTGCCTAAATATTATGACTCCCATAATAAATACATGTATACAGCACATTACTCCAATATACAGTACTCTAATGTAATAATATTCAACTGGACATATATTCAGGTTTGTTCATACCTATGAATGTTCATAAGCAGAGGAGCACCTCTATTGTTTAAGTACAGAATATTCACCATGCAAAAATTTGTAAACTTTTCACACAGCACAAGAAAATGTAATTTTACAGATCTTTATAAAGAATCTGCCTGTTCTCTAAAATATGGGTTTCATTAAATAAGAGAAATAAGTTCTGTTTATTACCACCAAATGTAAAGTTCAAGGATCATGGCTACAAATAAGTTTGAGCATTACATCATCCTAATAGGTTTTTCATATCCATAATTAAATTAGTCCTTCGCATTCATATCATTTGGATGTCTGCAGAATATATTTTAATACATTTTCAGCATCAAAGTTGGCAGGACATTATAGCTAAAAACAAATGTGAAGACACAGTAGTTAATGTTTTGCCAAGATTACCATATGTAGATTTGCATGACAAAATCATTGGAAGCACTTAAAATAAATAATGTTTTTTCACGTACAGAAACTCCCGGGGTTATGAATCGGTTCCATTTCTGGATGCTATCCGTATGCCATAAGTAGCCCTTCCATAGGAAATAAGTGAATACACATATTACACAATGTATATACAATTACTATACAGGTATGGACCATTTATCCAGAATGTGTGGCCTGGGTGTGCCAGTTAGGGTTTTTTCCGGAATTTGGAGCACCAGGCTTAAAATATACAGTAAACCCTCTGTAACTGGGTGTGAAGACTGTTCAGATCTCTAGATTCACCCCTAAAAGTAGCTTTAGCTGTACACTGTAACATTTAAAACTTAAAATTGTAGGTATATAAACATCAATAACAAAAACATATACTACAAGTACTGTAAATAGTATTAATGAAAGCATAAAGACAGCAAAAATGATACAAGTTAGTTTTCAAACTGCACTGCAGTTCCCTCTGGTGCTCGCCTAGCAACCTCCATAGGTTCACTGTGGAAACCTGTAGATATGTAAAACTTTAAACCTTATAATTATTAATAATTTTTGTGTTTTCTGTATGTAGGATTGTGTGTGAGAGAGTACCAAAAAAAATAAATGAATAAATACATATGACATATCTACTCACTCACAAGTTGAAAAATAACCATAACATAGCGGAGCTCACAGATGGGGTGTGGTTGGAAATATCCCTGCTTTGCCCAGGAAATACTTGGTGCCCATTTTAAATAGGACTTAGGGTGAGTATCAAAAAGTCAGACATCTGTAACCCGGGGAGTGTTTGTGATTGTATTACACTAAAAACATGATAATGATAATTTCTTTTAATTATAAAAGTTCATAAATTTTAATTTGCAGAAGTAAGTCTTGGTTCACATACAACACAAGCATGGAATTACTGTAATACACAAGAGATGATTAGTTTATTTAAGTTAGGAGTACTGCATGCTGATGTACATTCATATAGTTTAGACATGAATAATTATTACCTATACAGTAAATGAATTTCGCTGGAAGTAAATTTGGGTAGAAAAATCACGAGGTGCAATAAAACTCACGGTTGGCAAAAAATAAATAAAAAATAAAAAAATAAAAAATAAAATATAAATAAATAAAATAAAAATTATTATTCCTTTGTACATATAGTCTGTTCACTTCAACCTTGCAACTGAGGCCATGGGTCAGTTTGTAACAAGGCAGTTGATTGCTGGCAAACAGACAAACAAAAAGAAGAGTCACTACAGATCTTCAGTATTTAATCTTTCATATTTATACTGTATTCTGATATCTTCAGGAATAATAACTTTTCTGTGTTGATCCCGGATAATTTCCATACTCGAGGATGTAAAAATTAGTATGTGACATGGACTGTTAACACAAATACTGTATCATAAAGTGAACAAGTAAAAAGATTACAAAATTTCAGTGACATCCTCACCCTTTTCAGCCACCTACCTGTGTCAAAGTCACATAACAAGGGGGAATTTGTCATTAAATTTGTTCCCCTTTTGATATTTTTATTACCAGTATTTCACATGCTAATTTTGACTTCAAGTTTGGAAATTATCAGAGATCAACACAGAAAAATTATAATTACTTAAAATATCAGAATAGAAATACAGTGGTACGTATACTCGTAAGCCGGAACAGTTGGTGCAGAGCACTTCTAGGAATGAGAGATTTCCAAGTAACGAGATGACTCCCAAAGCCGGAAAAAACTCCCCCATCCCCGGATTTTTCCAGATATCAGGAAAATTTTCTCAGAATTTTCCGGAAAATGTGCCCCACGAAAAATCATTCCCAAAGCTGGAATTCTCCAGAAAATTATGGCTTTGGGAACGATTTTTCGAGAAAATTTCAATTCCGGGTTTGAGGGATTCTGGCTAACGGAGATATTACTGTACTAAAGAACTGAAGGTACTCTTCCTCTGGTCCGGATTAAGGTTGTGAGAGGCCTAAGGCCTGTATATACTGCATATACAGGAGGTCCCTGGGTTAAGTACGTCCAACTTACGAACGAGGTTCCATAAAGTTGAACTTTAAATTTACAATATTTTATTTACCCAATTTATTTTTTACTTTCATTTACTATATTTTGTCATTCTATTTCTTTTCTCTTAAATGGAGTGATTTTTAGATGTATGTAAGGGCTTGGGGTGTGATATAGTGGGATTTTAAATATTATTCTGTAAGTACGGTATCAGGATGTCTGTTAGCCAGACAAAACAAAATTACCTGATTTTTCCAGATTTTGCAGATGTAAATTTGAAAAATTCCAAGTACATTAATTTGATATTTATTACAACAGAATTGCAAAATTAGAAGTTTTCAAATGCAATAAGTCCTTGATATACAGTATAATCTTCATTTACACGGTCAATTGAACCCATGGAGGTCCGCATAAAACGAGAAACGCGTAAACGAAATAACAGAACATAAGAGATTAATTGAAATAGAGACTGGGCCAACCACCAAACTACACTTTTTCCAACAAAAAAAGTATGTTGTAGTATGCACACAATTAATATTTAAGAGAAATACAGTCACTGGTTAATGTACATTCAAATAATGGACTCAACTCACCCCCCCCCTCTTCCCACACTCGCTGGCTCCTCCCTCTCTGAGAAATGTTTGGGTGAAAACACTAGGTTTTTAGGTTTAGTAATAAATAATACCTCACACTATGGTTAGGATAATATATTTGACATTGCTGGATTCCTTGCAAGACTGTGAATAATTTTAATATAAACGTCATATATTTTGCACAAAAGATAAAATTTTTGCTCTCTAATAAAATTCTTAAATTAGATCTAAAATTTGTATGTCTAATGCAAATTTTAGGATGTTTATACAGTGATCCCTCGGTTAACGAACTGCCTTCCATAAGGATCTTCAATTTGGTTAACGAACAAAAATTCGGTTAACGAATTTCTTACGAAACGACCTCAACATGTTTTCGCTTGCACTGGCCGGGCAATCAGCTTTAGTATCAGTCCGCCAATATATTAATCGGTTCTAGGGCTTAAATTCCTTACTATTTTAGTAAATATCAAGAAGTTTATACTATTCAATAATTTTAAAAGTTTAATATTCAATTTTTTAGTCATTTTAACAATTATTGAACATAATTGAAGGTAAAGTGACCTAGTTTAATGTGCGGCATCCAGCCTCTTAACACAGCAAACAGGAGTTAGTCTCTCTCTGTTTTCACTGGAGGTAACATCTTGCTTGAGACTCTCTTCAACTAAACGCTTTTTTTCTGTGTTTCCAAGCAAATTATTGGTCATTTTGAAATATATTTTACATATTGACAATATATAATGCAGTGCAGTGTTGATTTAAAGAAAATAATCTTGAAATACAAAACCAAGAGAACTAAAATTTTATGGGTGAAATGGTGCCAAGGGGTGACTTCTCTTCCACCCCAATGCCTTCTCTTCTTCCTTCTCCCCACCCCCATTCTAATTCCCATCATCATCATCATCATCCAGGAGCCTTCTACATACACACCTCAAAGTAAGTGTACTTTTCTACCTTTTTTGTTGAATTTAGGCAATTTTCGGTGAGCTGGAACCAATTACCCAAAAACCCATTGAAACAATGGTTTCGGTTAACGAGCAACCTGCTGGAATGGATTGTGCTCGTTAACCGAGGGACCACTGTATAAGACTTGGAAAATTATTGAATAGTACAACCTTCTTGATATTTACTCAAACGGTAAGGAATTTAAGCCCTAAAACCGATTACTGTATTGGCAGACTAATACTACAGCTGGTGAGCAGCCAAATGCAGGCGAAAACATGTTGGGAAAAAATTCGTAAGGAATTCGTTAACCGAAGTAAAGAATCTTATGGAAGGTAACTCGTTAACCGAAATTTTGTTAACCGAGGCGTTCGTTAACCGAGGGATCACTGTAGTTGTATATGCATGCACTATTTTCTGTATATGTAATGTATTTCATGGGGTAAAGGGTGGCTCAGCAACATAACTCCTGTATTTTATCTATTTCTTATGGGGAAAATTTATTCGCTTAACGTTGTTTCGTATAATGTTGCGTTTTCAGGAAAGTAACCCCGATGTTAAGCGAGGACTTATTGTACATCAACTTGGGTAAACGAGAAAATGGAGGTGGTGGTAGAGGTTTTACATATTGGGTGTTGGTGTAACATCGGCAGCGTCATCAGGGTTGGAGTCCTTATCAAGGAGTATGACATCTTGCATAAGGCTTAATTTTTCGCACATTAATTGAATTCCTGGTAGGAATAAGGCCCTAGTATATGAGTGAATTTGGATATGCTGAACTCGCATATATCGAGGACTTATCTTTATGCATATGTTGGGCTCAGAAACCGAAAAGCGACCAAAACATGTTGTGGTTGTTTTCAAAATAACCAGAAAGCGAAATTTTGCGCTTGATTTTAACCTAACCTAACCCAATCCAAACTAACCTAACCCAATCCAAATTAACTTAACCCAATCCAAACTAACCTAATCTTGTGGTTGCTTTTCGATTTCTGAGCCCAACATATATACTACTGTACAGGTACTCCCCGACTTACGACAGGGTTAGGGACCGACATCCAGGTCGTAAGTCGGAAATGCTTAAATAACACATAGAAAATCGAAAATTTGGGTCACTTTTTCTTCTCAGCACCACAAAACACTCTTTTTTAAGCTTGCCAGCCATTTTAAAGTGAATTACAGATGAAACTTTGTCTGTGTACTGATTTTGGGTCCCAAAAATACATATAATTTGACCACATTTTGGAACAACTGAGGCAGTCGTAAGTGCGGGTGGACGTAAGTCGAGTCGGTCGTAAGTCAGGGACTACCTGTATTGGGAAATTTAAAGATGATAATTGCCACTGGCTACTAGGCTGACTATTTTATTTAGCCAGCAATGATCAGGATAATCATTAGGCATAGTGATGAACATCGGCAAAAACCATGACCCCCCTCCCCTCCATATTTTTCTCCTCGGATTTGCGCGATTCACGTGGGTGGACCTGAACATTACAAAAAAGCCGAAAAAAAAAAAAAAAAATGCACTCCTGATCCACCTACATGACTCATGATAAAAATGTCGAATAATTCACTTAATATAAAGTCACTTAATTATACAAACAATTCATCTCTGGCAATATTCATTGCAGAATTAGTAGGTATAACCTTTAATATTTGGTTATTTGATCACTAATATGAAATATGAGAGGTACACAAACAATTCAGTTATTGGAGTGGACAATTTACTGGAATTTGTTCCTAAAAGTTTAATTATTTGCCTATTATATAATACCTCATTAATTTATGGTAAGATTTCTGTCAAAATAACAATATGAACTGAATTTACATAAAATTCCAAGTTTATTTGTAAAATTCCCTGATTTTTCCAGGGTTTCCAGCCCCAAATAAAATTCCCTGCCTTTTCCAGATTTTTCAGACTAGTAGACACCCTGGGTATGCACATAGGGTATGTGCTTTGACTTAAGAACATCCCCAGGAATGGAACTCGTTAGTAACTCGCATCATAAATAATTCATTAAATCTTCAAACAATTTGTAATATTCATTGATCCAACTTGCAAATTTGTGACAAAGATTTAAGTTTAAAAAACAAAAATTAAAGCCTACACTCGAGGGCCTAAGGGCCTTATTAGCCTTCTGGTTAATCCGGCCCTGTTCTTCGTGTGTCTGTCCGCCAACTAATCAGCAGACCAAGGCCTCAGTTGCAAAGTCTGAGTGAACAGAACTGTATTAGTGTAGCCAGATACATTCAGACACTATATAACACAAGGTTTTTCAACTTTTGAATTCCATCACAAGTATATGATCAAAATATTTAATGCCTTTTATTCTTACACTTGAAGCAAACTATGATGAAGTTGATTAGATGGTTAAATATAAGTATTCTCTAAGTTACCAGGAAATGAGCCACCAAATAACTCGGCAACCCTTCAAGTCATAATACAGAAAAATGATGAATTCTTAACAAAATGTGCAATACAACTATTGTATCCCATTTACAAAAGTACATATTAAATATGAAATATATATATTATTGTGAATTACACTGTATGTACTGTACAATCATGTGCAACAGTCATGCAACATTCTCTACCTGCATATTGTACTTCCACCCACTAGAGGTGGCCAAGCTGGGCGGGAGGGGGCCAGTGGGCTGTGTAGTATCCTTCCATTGTTCTTAATAACTTCGTCTATTTTGAAGTCCAGTACTGTTCTTGATTCCACAGCTTGGGCTTGTACTGTTCCATAGGTCTATAAACCTGTGTGAAGTATTTCTTTTTGTTCATTCTGCTTTGCAACAGGCGTGTAGTTATGTCCCCTCATGTTGGTGGTGTGTAACATCACAAAGAGATGGCCTGGGTTTACATTTTCCACCACTCTCAGGATTTTGAAAGTTTCAATGAGATCTGCCCTACTGTGCCTTGTCTGAAGGGTTGTTAGTCCTAAGGCCTCAGTTTACTTGGATAATCAAGATGACATAATTCCAGAATCATCATAGTCACTGTGTCGCACCATTTCTAAATATGTTAGGTCTTTCTGGAGGTCGGGCTTCATGCCTGTATACAGTAATCCAGACTGGTCCCTACGTGATATTTGTACAGTTGAAGGAACATTTTCCTATCTTTATATTCGAAGGTACACATTATAATTCCCAAATCTCGGTTTGCTTCTCTCACTGCTGTTTTCACTTGTTGCTCTGCCTTCAGTGAATGATCTATTACAATACCAAGACCTTTTTTGCCCTTCTTTTTTTACGGGGATTAGCCCACCCGGGCACAGGTCACTGACCCACATCGGGGCCCGGAGGGCGAAAATGTAATAATAATAATAATTCATAGTAAATAAAATTTATAATATAAAGTAAAATAAAATATTAATGATAATAATAACAACACTGATAATAATAATCAATACAAAGAAATACAAGAATGAAGAAAAATCAATAGTGAGAAATGCTATGTTGTGTTGTCATTTAAGAGAAACAATTGAGGCCCTTCAATTGTGTGCAAGTGAGAAAGACAGATCAGCAACCTGGAACTTGGTCACAATTTTTGTGATGCCATATGGCAGCAGGGTCTACCATTAGACAACACATTATGCTTCCAATATCTTCCCAGGCGGTAGTACCTTCCTGTTTGGTAGCTGCCTACTACCTACAACAGTATCCAGGAAAGTGTTATTAAAACAGATTATTTGTGCTTAGGGTTGTATCCTAGGTATAGGGTCTTGGAATTTGTAATGTTGAAAGCATTTGCCAATCTCGAGACCATTTGAACAGCTCATGCAGGTCTTTCTGCATTGTTGCGAGATAGTCCGACTTGCTACCTTCCCAAATATCTTTGTGTTGTTTGCAAACTTGATAATGTGGCTCGATATGTTTTCATATAAGTCGTTTATGTATAACACAAATAAGACACATCCAATGAACCGTTTTCCATTCAAAGTGTACTTCATTTATTCCCACTCTTTGTTACCTGTTTTTGAGCCAATTGTTAAACCACTTCCAGATCTTGCCATGTGCCACGATCTTAAGAGACTAGTTGTGCATGTGGGACTTTGTCAAACTCCTTGGAGAAATCCATGTACAATGCATCTGCTGGTAAGCTTTGGTCCATGTAGTCTGTTACTATTTCAAGAAATGTGAGTAAGTTTGTCAGGAAGGATTTTCTTTTCATGAAAGTGTTGTGATACTACGATATGATTGTGCTTGGCTAGGTGTTGGATGATGACGTCTCTCAATTTTCTCAATGAGTTTGCATATATGGGATACTAAGCTGATCGACCTGTAGTTTTCTGCTGCACTTTTTCTACTTTTCTTGTACAGTACACTAAGGTGATATTGGCTGATCTCCAGTCCCTAGGTGATTTACCTCAGTCCAAGGATTTCCTAAATAAAGTGTATTAGTGGTGTGCAAATCTTGTTTGCTATCTCCTTTATCACCTTGGTCTGTGGCTGTCCATTCCAGGGGCTTTGAATTCTTTAAAGCTGGGTACTTTTCTTTTGATGATATCTTCTGTAATTGCTATCTCTCTTAATTCATTTTCCACCCTTGAGGTATACATTCTCTTTAAGTACTGGCATGTTATCCCTGCCTTTTATTGAATAATGATGCAAAATATTCATTTAAGGTATCAGCTGTTTGTCTGTCATCCTCCAGGGCCACACTATTTTCATCCTTTAGAGGGGCGACAGTAGCCTTAGTTTTCAATTTACTCCTGGCATACAGATGAAACAACGTGGGATTTCTTAATATTTTGGGCAAGTTTCATCTCAATGTCATTTGGCTGATCCAATTTCCCGATTGACCTCATTTTGGGCTCCTTATTTACACTACCGTACATAATCTGTGGTATAACTAGAGCAATGTAAACACCTCCCTGTGTATTTTAGATTACATTGTCAGAATGAATATACAGAAGTGCGTGTTACATTACTATTGCTTATAACTGTACATTGATATATTCAACCTTAAAGGAAAATGACATGGTTTAGTATTACATTCTTAAACAAACTTTTGGCACCATTGTTTTCATATGTTCTAAGAAGTGCCCATTTAATTACAACATTTAACTTAATGACAACAGATTAATGTTGAATGACATTTTAAATTTATTTACAGGTATCCCTTGATTTATGATGGGGATACGTTCCTGAAAACTCCCATCACAAGTTGAGATATCATAAATCAGGATCATTATAACATGGGGCTCAATGGGATATGTTCCAGCCAGTCTGACAACCCACATATATCAACGATATATCACATGTCCCCTTCAAGGCTAAAGGTGGAGTGGAGATGTCACCCTGACTCCCACACAGCCTTTAGGGAGTCAAGCTTCACCTCCAAGGACATGGTTTTCCTGGGTGCCTTGGCATTCCCAGACATTTTCAAATTTACACTGTTCACTTCACGGTCACAAAAACAGCCCTATTCATCATAATGTACGAACTTTATGAACTGAGATTAGCCAAGAAAAACAGTGTTCAAGCTACTTTGTATTCTTAAGTGTAACACCAAGATATACCAAACAAATTCAAGTATGCTTTCGTTGTTTTTGCCAACTGTTTGTGATTAAGTGTCTAGTATAGTATGTGTACTTGTGTACAGTACATAAGGTCAGAAACCATTAATGGAAGTTCTGAATGTCAATCTATGTGAGTAAAAATTGCCCTGCACAACCAGTTACAGTACAGTACAGTATTTTATTTTTTTTACAGATTTACTTTTACTGCTGAATCATGTCACAGCCATTCTTCACTGTTTTATAACATTAGTTTAATATATATATATATATATATATATATATATATATATATATATATATATATATATATATATATATATATATATATATATATATATATATATATATATATATATATATATATATATATATATATATATATATATATATAATTTTTTTATAAATAAATATAAACATACTTTGCATCACAAATGATAATCAAGAGCATCACATAAAAACTCGCATTTGCCAATTGGTATAATTGACCATATACAGGTCAACCACTGATATTCCGGCAATCACTAGTCCTGTGCACTGTGAGAATTGTTTACTGAGCCGCCGTAGATGTTTTGGTGGCGCTACTAGTCTACCACCCTCCCTCAAAACTTGTTTACATGTGGCAGCTTTATACTTCACATAAAGAAGCAGAAGGAAAACCTTTTAAGGTCTTTGCTGACAGTGATTTTAAGAAGATGTCCATTAGAAAAACAACGAAAGATGGTAAAAATACAGAATATGATACGGTAATGATTCAGTGGTTCCGACTACGTTGTAATGAAGATGTTGAACTTTCATGTGATATGGTGAAGGCTCAGGTTATGTTATTTCATGATGAACTTGGATTACGGTAGACTATGAAAGTGAATACAGTATACAGAGGGCTGGCTTCAGCATTTTAAGAAGCGATATGGTATAAGCTTTCATAAAGTATGCAGTGAAAAACGTTCTAGATATGCCTCGAGCCCCAAAAAGTCAGTCCGATTTAAGGAAGTCTTACTATTGCTCATGCGATGTCATATTGACTTTTCTAGCAGCCCAGAGTGCTTTCAAGTTAGTGTGGGGTGTATAATTATTGGGTCAGAGGTTACAAGAGTGGTAACTCCCCAAGGGCCTCATGAACACCCACGGTTCCAAAATCGCTGGTCCGGCATTGATTCAGCCCCGATAGTGCCAGAAAATAAGTAGTCGACCTGTAACTGATGCAGAATTAAATAATTGATTCTTCTTAATCAGTGATTAAAAACAAAGGATTAGCTTGGTCCAATGATGCTCCCATTGCTATACCATTATAATTACTATTAATAAAAAAAAGATAAATAAAATAATAATATTTGCATATATTCCTAAAATATTAAATAAAGTTTTTACATAGTTGGTGAGCTAAACAGCCTTTGCTCCATTTCTGAACATTTGGAGGAGCAGATTCCAACATGCGGAATTGAAGGAGATTGGAGAGAACAATAAGGTCAACCAATGTCAAGTTCGACCCAACAAGATAGGATTCTTTACCCAATCTGGCATTGAGATCCCGTACATAACCAGCTCGTTCCCTGCAATAAAGAGTAAAAATGAAAAATCTACTTTAAATTAAATGTTTAACAAGCAATATTACAAAGTAATTATCACTGTAAATGTAATTTAAAACTTGCGGGAACAATGTACAGTACAATAATTGGCTTTTTCAAATATCTTAACTTATTTCGAAGATCATCAATTAACATTAATTACTCAAATTTTTTAATTGTGAACCCAGATCCTTAATCACCATGTAAAGTAGTACCTTTGGATGAAATTTAAACAAAATCTATGTTTTGACCCCAAGTATTTTTTAAGTAAATCAAAATTTTTTGGGAAAATGAAAACTAATGTGTTTATATGTGAATACAGTACAGTCAGTTCTGCTATAACACGATAGTTGTGTTCTTGTAAAACATCGTGTTATAGAAATTCGCGTAATAGAAATAACAGGGCTTATGGGGAAAATAGGGTTAGGTGCAGATTACTACTCGAAATCGAAAAAATTTTAGTAGTTAGCCTAACACAAAGGTTAGCACAGTCTAAATAAATGTGACATTCATATCTAATAATGAAATCATACAGTAAATGTAACACTTTACAGTGAAGAAATATGAATATAACTTGATGGGGGAGAAGGGTAATTTTGAGGTTGATAACATCGAGCTTCTCTTCAAGTGTTATAGCCTTTCTTTTACGATCATCACCGGGAATGCGATCAACAGAACGCTTCATGGAGATATTCTTCTTTACCATATTCACAGTTAATACCACAAAATTGGAGAAATAGTAAGCAAAAATCGCGTTACAGCAAACAAGCGTTCGCGTTATACAAATATCGTTCCTCTATTCATAAATCGCGTTAGAGCTAATTCGCGTTGTCAAAACACGCGTTATAGCAGAACTCACTGCATACTCTTAATTTAACAGAATCCGATATAATGAACTTTCGATTTAGTGGAAGGCATTTTTATCATTATTTTCTGCTCAATTTTGTGAGCTAGTTTGCTAAATTGAGATTGATTTCATTAATATGCTCACACCTACGGAGACACCTCAGACACATGATACAGTAAAACCAACTTCAGCCTACGGTGAGATAATCACCCCAAACCTCTACACAGCACACACATTAACAGCACTACTAAACTATTGTCTTATAACATTTGACTTTATAATTTAAATTTTAAATTTAACTGATACACGATGGCTCAATTTGGCTACTCTTACACCTAGACATATAGAAATGCATTACACACTAGTGATGTCACGAAGCTTTACAACTGCAACCATAAGGCATAAATTATCACAAACTGTACTCAAATGTACTTAATTACTAAAAAAAAAATTCTTTTGTGCAAACTATGAGATGTTTATACTCAAATTAATCACTATCTTGCAAGGATTCAAGCAATGGAAGTTATATTCTGCTAAGTCAAGTCAGTGACATTTTATAAGCGAAGAGCTTAAAACTCCTGAGACCCTGACCCCTCCCCCCTCCACTGATAACTACGCACCCGGTAATTTCCAGAGCCTCCTGGATGTCAACGCCCCATCTCCCCCTCCTCCCAGCCAGCAGGGGAGGCGAGATAGCAGTGGATGATAAGGAGTTTATACAATGAAGTTGGTTTTAGGCTTAAAATTTTTCTCTTATAAAATGTCACACACTTGAATTAGCAGAATATAACTTCCATTGCTTGAATCCTTGCAAGATAGCGATTAATTTGAGTATAAACATCTCATAGTTTGCACAAAAGATAAAAAGTTTAGTCCTTGAGCTTAGTACATTTGAGTACAGAGTACAGTAATGTGTTGCTCACAATTATGGCTTTTTAAATGGATAACTAACCCCAGTGGTCAGGATATTATGGCATTGAATGTTATAGAGTATTTCAAATAAATTTGTCATTTAGTTCTGTACATTCTTACTGTAACTCGATAAAATATTGTTTATTTGTTGTTTATTAATTAGTATATATATATTACTGTAATAATTTGAGCTTAATAATACCAGTACTCTTCATATACAATAACAACTTATTTTTACCTTATTATACAGCTTGTCACTTAATTTTTATGCAAATTACTAATTATATATTGTATTTTTTCTATAGTAGTATTTATTATTTTATATTATCAGTGATAAAACATACACCATAAGAGGCTGATCATATGAGAATATATCATAATAAATGTTGGAGGGTTAATGTTGGTGGTGTTGGGAGTGTGTGAATGTGATGTTGAGGTGTGTTCCTGACACACACACTACTATTATTACTACAGGTTGTACCTCTCTAGTCCGGCATTCTGTGGTCCGGAAACTCCCGTGGTCCGGAACGATTTTAGTTTGTCCAATAGGTATATAGGCAGTTTTTTTTTTTTTTTTTTTACTTATCTGAATTATTATTATTATTACAGGAGTATTAAATTTTTGCCCCTCAGGCCCCAATGTGGGTCAGTGACCTATGCCCGGGTGGGCTAATCCCCTTAAAAAAAAAAAAGCCGCGGGAAATTAAGGTTTGTTTACATCCGGCAGTTCGGCTGCTCTCTCTCTCTCTGCTTGTCTATACAGAGTACAACATTTAACCCTTCAATATATATGAGCAGTAAATAAGTGTTGCTTTCATATTCTTATGTAGAGTAATGACGATATATTTTCACATGTGCGCACTTACATACGAGCAGTCTCACTTTTTTTTTTACCATTAATGGTTAGCTACTTATATTGTTCCATTTATTAACATTAAATAACATTACAGGTACTTCAAGCAACCATATTCATTTTTTACATTAATTTTACTGCAGCTAAACTCAGGGTCTTATTTTCTTCAGTTATATATGTAGAACCAATCAGTAGGGTTGCCATACGTCCGTATTTTCCCGGACATGTCCTCCATTTAGGTCTCGAAATCTTCATCCGGAAGGAATTTTTAAAATTCTTCAAAAGTCCGGAATTTCAGCTTCCATCATTTTCTCCACGGAAAAAAAAAACATGAAACTGTAATGACGGGAGAGAGAGAGAGAGAGAGGGGAGGTGGAAACCGTAGAGATCTCGTTCAGTTTTCGTCAGCTGATAAGTCACTTGTACGCCTGTAGGTGTTGTCAACTTAGCTGTCAAATATTTGATTGATAAGGGGGTAGAAGTTGATGATGTGAAGTGTTTTGACCAAGTTAGTAACCTGATGCAGTTTGTGGAAAATTACAAGTGATGAAGAATTTAGTAATCTGCCAACACATAAAAAGCTGACCAGATACTTTGAAAAATCAAAGAACATTGAATGCCACTCAGAATTGCTAAGAATTGCACAGTTCTTCTTTGCTATATCATGTCACAATGCAAATGTAGAAAGAGTTTTTTCACTGATGCAAAGTCAATGGACAAAGGAAAGGAACAAATTAGTGTTGAAACAATGAAAGACATTCTGACCGTACAGTACAACTTCCGAGAAACACCTTGCAGTGACTTCTATACCTTTCTAAAGAGCAATCAGCCAATACTGAAAAAGATCCGATCTACAGAAAAGTATGCATGGGCACATCAAGTCACACACACAGTGGGGGAAGACTGCAGCTAAGGGAATGAAGATGTTCAGCCTTAAGCAAAGTTAATTTTTTTTTAAGATTTCTATACCATGTGTGTTGTATATTAGCCTGTGTGTGCCGGGCAGGAGGGGGGGGGGGATGTCTTCGGGAGCGTCCTCTTTTTTGAATGTTCAGATATGGCAACCCTACCAATCAGTCACTGGTTTCGTAAGCTTTAACATAAACAATGCCGGCAGCCGTCTCGTCTCCTCTAATATTCCACGTATTATTAATAAATTGTATTGTTAATTTTGCACACACGTACAATGATTCAATAAAAACAAATTCAGAAACATTAATTAAAATATATATGAACAGTAAATAAGTGTTGCTTTCATATTCTTATGTAAAGTAATAATGATATGTTTTCACGTGTGCGCATGCGCACTTACATATGCGATCTCTCTTTTTCTTTACCATTATCGTTAGCTACTTCTATTGTTCCATTTATTAACATTAAATAACATTACTTAAAACAACCATATTAATTTTACTACAGCTACAACCAAGGTCTTATTTTCTTCAGTTTTATATGTAGAACCAGTCAGTCACTGGTTTTGTAATCAACGAAAACAATGCTGTGTCATTTCCTCGTGTGTTTTAATATTCTACGTGTTATTAATGAATGGTATTGCTCATTTTGCACACATAAACATTAATTCAATAAAAAAGACATTCAGTAATAAACAATAATGAATCTTTTGTACATAAGAGAAATGACGCTGTTTACACGATTATGCACGTCGTCTGCACATTGGCGGGCCGTTCAAACCCGTCGAAATTCAAGTTTCCGCCGTCAAAATTTTGATTTATTTTTTTTTTTGTGTGTTCCAATAAAATACGTTAAGAATTAAAAACTCGCGAAATTTGAGAAGCTACTATACGACATTTAACCCTTCAATATGTCTTCAAAGAGACCATGACGCAGAGAAAGTGGTGCTAGTGCTTCCAGGCATAAGCACAAGTCACTATCTATCCAGGAAAAGGGTGAATTTCCATGGTCCGGCACCGGTCAGGTCCCGAGGTTGCCGGACTAGAGAAGTACAACCTGTACTACTTTGCTGTCACTCAGAAACGATTATGACGAGAATCCAGCTATGATACAAAGATACAAGTTATTAAGATTGTCGCCTAGGTTGGTGAGTTCTGAGGCGACTAAAGAGGCCGATACGGGACCGGCAGAGTCAATCACAGATGTTGCACATGTGGGGGGGGTCTACACCTAGTGCGGGAGGGGTGGCAGCAGCATCTTTCAAGCGTTGGCGCTTGACTGCCTCGTTACGTAGTCGGGCTAACTCGAAAGTATTGACACCTTCCTGTATGGTGATCCTCCAAGCGTTATGGTGTGAAGTAATCTTCTCCCAGGTGAGGGGGTCGATTTGGCATTTTTTCAGGCACGTGTGTGTGTGTGTATATGTATATATATATATATATTTATATATCCTGTGAGGGTCTTATTGTGCAACTGCCTGGAGGCGAAATAAACATCAGCTGTTGAAGAGCGCTCGAGAACACGGCGCATGTTACCACTCCTTTCCATTCCATCTCTCTCACCACCCAAACCTTTCTGCTTTCTCACTCCATAGTTTAAAATGTTATGTAATGTAATGTTGAAGGGATACAACTTTGCTCATTTTTACTTATACTTATCAAAATCTCCCTAAAAATATTCAGCTTTTGTCTTTATTCAAGACATCTTCAGGTCATGAGACCCAGTAATCCCTCACCCAAGAAAGGATGACCTGACATTCCATCCCTGTAAATTCAGTTGCCTCTGTCTTGAATAAAGACAAAAGCTAAGGTGCTCCAGTGTATACTTAGTTGACCGAGAGCTCGATTTAGTAAACAAACGGCCTCGAGTTGCCAGCTATCTCCAGCAGTGTTCGAAGAATCTTGAACGAGACTGTACATAAAATATGTGCTATTGTATTTTATGATATGCTGTATAACTTATTGTTTTTCATTTTTGACATAAGCAATTTGAAAATTGTTCTACTGAGGCTCACCCTTTCCTCACTAAACTATTTAACTCTGAACCACATGGTTTATATAGAAGTTTGGTGCAAATAAATCAATTGTTTAACATCAAAACCAGTTCAAAGGTGATCGTTTATTATTATTATTATTAGGGGGTACAGGACTGTACTCAGTGTTAATCACCCTGCCGTTTGAACCTGTTGTTCGCCCTACGTGCTTTGCTGTTATCCTCGTTTAGCGATAATTTTGCTTAACGTTAGTTTTTCAGAAAGGCAACCCCATCATTAAACGAGAGATGCCAGTATCATATTACATGGCTATCATTTATGGTATAAATACTAAAAAAAAATCATTTCTGTATAATTCAGTGTAGTAGCCATTGTCCGAGAGGGCCACAGTTAAAGTGATATCCCTTCCCTACTAAACTTAACCACATTTTTCATATATTTCTTTATCAGAAGTTTGGAAAGGATGGTTGTGTCAATTTATTTTGGTGGCAAGGCTGTCTCTAACACCTC
The DNA here is from genome assembly GCF_018991925.1 of Homarus americanus. Classification (NCBI taxonomy): domain Eukaryota; kingdom Metazoa; phylum Arthropoda; class Malacostraca; order Decapoda; family Nephropidae; genus Homarus; species Homarus americanus. Next base: position 6,570,686 of record NW_024745073.1, read on the forward strand.
CTTAAAATGGTTTTCGCAATTATAGGTCTTCTTTCTGTTGATTCTTAAACTAATTTTGCTCCTCCCAGTCAACATCCTCTTCTTGTGTATTTCTGCCTAACCCATCTTTTTCAGCAATAAAAACAACATAAAAAGAAAACAACTCTGATTTATCTCAAGCCTACTGCCATCCTTTATCTTCATATCATCAATCAAGTACTGTACTGTACACATTCCAAAGCTATACTGATGAAATAAAAATATAAAGTTACATTACTTACTTATTATTGCCTAAGGTAAATTTTGAATAACACTGATCCAGAAGTTCATCTACTTGAGTTGTGAAGACAGGACTGGATAAGGACTCATAAAGGTTTATGGATGGTAAGGCAACCTCTAACAGTCTTGACAAGTATCGCCCAATATTGTGTTCACCACACACCTGAAATATGGAAAATTTAAGAAGCCCCAAAGTATTCGCAATTAGAAACATGTCAATGAATATTCATTATTTTTGTGAACAACACAAAAATATAGAGAAAAACTTTCACATACAAGAATTTTTCCACCCTTACATATACAGAGTCAATTATGATCAATACTGTATCTAAGTTCCCCACAGGATCTGACATAAACCAATTATCCAAATGAAATCATTTTATAAAATGGAAATGGGGCAAAGACAGAAAGACATCTATAATATGTGTAAATTAACACCTAGACTGTTTGTTCCAAGACAACAGTTGAAAGCTCCATACAACATAATATCTTTCATTGCATGTAAAGAGAAGGTTCTTTCAACATCAATAAAGGCAAGAGCTCCCTATTCTTCTTCCAGCTATTTCTGACTCTTGCAACTGATCATGTCACCCAGGTAAGAGAACTCATTATCAAAATCCATGAATATATTCCCAATGCTGAAAATTTTTAGTCTTAATGAAGCCACATGATTACCTGCATATAATGCACACTTTAAGTCAGCAACCTCTTGCAGTTTGCCATTTACATCACTGCACCTCTTTTGTGCCTAAGTTTGAAGATGCTTACATTTCATGTTTCCTGCTTCAAAACTTCTATTCCCATTTACATTTATTTCATTCATGCCAAATGCCGAGTGAGAGGATGATGCAGGTACAATTCTTATGAAATTTGACTGATCTTTGTCAGTGAGTGGACTTACCTTACTAGATGCTAATGGAGATACTGTAAGAGTTGGCATTAGTGCTGTGGGCGAGTCTCCATCTTGCCTCCACATGAGAGTTAAACATACATTGCATTGACTACGCTCTATTCCATGGCAAACTCCCCAGAACTGTTGAAGCTTTTCAGACACTTCCTGGCCACAGAAAAAATAATTGGGTTTACATCGTTTCAACTTTTAAAACTCTTACAAGGAATATGAATATAAAGAGAAACCCTGAAGACAGTGGTCCCAACCCAAGGTCGACCCCTGAACCATTTTTGTGGGATGAGGGAAGTACTAGAGGAGAAGGATGGACAGTAGACAAAGTGAATGGTTCATGAAGAGATCACAGCAGTTATAATGAATGAATGAAAACAATTAAAGGGAATGTTTGTTTTTACTTTTGATCTTGGGCACTGTGCAATGCAGAGGAGAGGCTTGCAAGAAAATGAAAGTTTCTACTGATGGTTTACTTTGGTACTGAGAAAGAGGGAAGCTACTGATGCAAGACTAAGGTAAGGGTACTGGAAAACAGAAATCAAGATTATCACTGGAACATTCAAAAGAACAATTTACATACAATACCAGTACAGTAATTATTTC
>NW_024745073.1:6577450-6622450 GCF_018991925.1 Homarus americanus
TACAGCATTCACTTCACCACACTCTCCACCACTGTTTTGAGTACTGTACGTACTGAACTGTATGTAAACTAGTGGTGAAGGTTTTTATTATTATTTTTTACACTACAGTAGTTGTAACATGTACAGTCCTGCATCATATTCAATTTAACTGAACTCACATTTCCTAACTACAATAGAGACAACCTACATCTATCCATACAGTGGTCCCTCGGTTAACGAGCACAATCCGTTCTAGAAGGTTGCTCGTTAACCGAAAAACTCGTTAAACGAAACCATTGTTTCAATGGGTTTTTGGGTAATTGGTTCCAGCTCACTGAAAATTGCCTAAATTCAACAAAAAAGGTAGACAAGTACACTTACTTTGAGGTGTGTATGTAGAAGGCTCCTAGATGATGATGATGATGATGATGATGATGGGAATTAGAATGGGGGTGGAGGAGAAGGGAGAAGAGAAGGCATTGGGGTGGAAGAGAAGTCACCCCATGGCGCCATTTCATCCATAAAATTTTAGTTCTCTTGGTGTAATTCAAGAATATTTTCTTAAAATCAACACTGCACTGCATTGCATTGTCAATATGTAAAATAAATTTCAAAATGACCAATAATTTGCTTATAAACACAGAAAAAAAGTGCTTAGTTGAAGAGAGTCTCAAGCAAGATGTTACCTCCACTGAAAAGACACAAAGACTGAAGCCTGTATGCTGTGTTGGCAGGCTGGATGGCGTGCCACAAACTAGTGACCCTACCTTCAATCATGTTCAATAATTGTTAAAATGACTAAAAAATTTAATATTAAACTTTTAAAATTATTGAATAGTATAAACTTCTTGATATTTACTGAAAGGGTAAGGAATTTAAGCCCTAGAACCGATTACTGTATTGGCGGACTAATACTACAGCTGGTGGACCGCCAAATGCAAGCTAAAACATGTGGAGGTCGGCTCGTAAGAAACTCGTTAATCGAGGGATTGCTCGTTAACCGAAGTTAAGAATCTTATGGAAGGTAACTCGTTAACCGAGGGACCACTGTACTGTACACATAATACTCAAGCTATTGTTGGACTGAATGTCAAAAAATACAACATTCCTCCTTTATATATTGTAATTTTTTCTTAAACATTCTGCCTATATGTTGAACAATATTTTCTATACATTAAAATAAAATTTACTACAGTATAGTTCCTGTACTGTATTTCATTTTTTTCTAACACATTGCTGTTTGCTGAGAAAACTATAAAAGAAAAGTTCACCCTAGATGCAAATTTACAGGTAGAACATTGAATAATTTCTACAACAATTATGAATACTATGACTTTGTAATAAATTAATAGTGACAACATTTAATAGATCACTCAATACATTTTTTATCAAAATGGTTCATACAGGATCTTCCTAAAAAACTATGTATCCAGGAATTTTTTGTACATTTAGGTACTGGGTAAATAAAAACTAGAATACTAGTGCTTTAGAGCTGGTTCCCAATTTTTTTTATTTTACTGCAGACTGGGGTGTATACTACTGTACCAATAGTTTTGTAGACTGGTATGTATGGGGGGAGCTAAGTAACAGAATTGAGGGCAATATTAATATGCACAATGCTGTTTCTCAGGACAAAATTGTATATCACGTGGTAAAAACAATATAGGTACCCTTGGTTCCAAAGCCTTGCCGGATTATCCGTTTTTCCGGACCAACCGAGGTCACGTAATAGTAATTAAAAAATACACCTCTGACCCACTAATTATACACCTCCTGTGTCTTTAAAGCACCATGGACTGCTAGAAACTTAAATTAAACAAATGTTAAATGTAAATTATATGTGAAAAAGCCTCGATTTTGAGCAACATACTACTGTAAACACTTTGTACTCATATGTACTGTACTACACTAAAGGAATAAAAAAAAATTTCTCTTGTGCAAACTATGTGATGTTTATACTCAAATTAATCACTATCTTACAGGGATTCCAGCAATGCAAGTTACATTCTGTTTTATATATATATATATATATATATATATATATATATATATATATATATATATATATATATTAATTGAAGTGGTAAATGTTACTTGACTATTTATATAACATAACAGTAAATATGCATTTTTTTTAAGCAGACAAACTAACTTTTCGCACAGACTGTGTATGTATGTATGTATGTACAGCTCCTCCCCGACTTACGACCTACTCGACTTACGTCCACCCGCACTTACGACCTGCCTCAGTCGTACCAAAATTTGGTCAAATTACTATTTTCCCCAAGTCAGTACACAGACAAAATTTTCATTTGTAATACCCAGTCACAAGTTAGGGTCATGGGGTTTCAACTCCTTGGCTTGCTGACTATATAATTCCTCAAACTCAATTTGAAGTTATTAAAATCCCTGTTGATAAGTCCTCGTATACAATACTGTAGTGAAAATGTAAAATTCAAAATGAAAGAATATTGTGGGAAAGCTTTATTTTTAGTTAAGTTTCTTCATGAAGACTTACTGCTCTCAGAGAAGACAGACCAACAGAGAATGAAATCATTTACTGCCTCATTTCTCATAAAACATGCATACTTAGTGAATTATTACAAAAAGGTTTACAAATTAAAAAAAATGAATACAACTTCTATTGTACAGTAGTTTAAGTACTGCCCCTGAAGACAATTTACCTGTGGTCATGTAACTGCAGTTTTAATAGTTCTATCCTAAATCATCATCATCATTGTTTTATGGCCATTTTCCACACTTGCGTGGGTTAGCCAAGAATACCTGATGGTAGGCGTTTGGTAAAACCAGACCACCCCCCCCCCACTCATCACAGCAAACCCAGGACCCTAGCCCAGAAAATGCACCAGAGACCTGGGAATGGGCACATCTCTGGTGACCTGTTGCTATCAGGCATGTTGAAGCATGGGAACAACTGGCAAGACATGCTCACACTAAGACTTTCATGAAACTTAACAAAGATCACCATCTGGCAAGTCCTCATCTTGTCTAATACACCTCATTCTACTTCATCCTTTCTGCCAAGTCTCACCCTTATAATAGTTTTCTATTTTTTTGGTCAAGCCTTTTCCCCCTCCAATGCAGTCTGGACAAAATTAATAGCAAATACACGTACATAACTCATATAGTCTCCTTTTATTCATTCTCACTAGTGGCGCATCCCAAATTAAATAGCATTAGGTATGATACAGTATACATATAAATATTTTTTAAAGAAAGAAGTAGGAATTGGAGTATCATCAAAACAAGTATGGTTAAAGTGAGTGTGTGAGTAAAATACATTTTGGTTACAAGCACTGTACTGTAAATACTGGAAAATGACATGGATGGATACAATCTATCACTTGGCAGTTAATAAGAGAAACTTATGAACTACATCTAGACAAATTTAAAATGACAAAGATGATGATAACTTTAAATAAAGACTAACATAGGTTCATATGCACCCAAACATTATATTATTACAATTACTTAAAGAACTTCCAACACCTTGACTGTCTGATAGCACTACACTACACAGTCTATACTATACAGTACAAGTAATCTGTACTTGCATCTTACGTATTAACTCTTTTATAAAAGTTTTTATCTTTATAAACGTTGTGTACTGTAATTTGAAAGCAACTCAAGGATTGAACATTAAGTACCTAATTCTTTTCTATCTCAGAGCAGAATGTTGCCTACTGAAAATGATTAATAAGAGTGGATTAAAATCATAAAAAATTAATATGTCACTCCTTTATTATGATATACATAACAGGAATATTTACACAAAATAAAAATTTACACCTAACAAATTTGCATTAAAACATAAGCCATCTAAAACAAAACACATACCAAAACACTGAAATTTTTTCCCAGATGCTTAAATAAGTGCCGCTAGATATGATCACACATTTAAGAGATCCTTCGAATTTGCTATACAGAATAATGACTGAAGATTACTTGATACCAGGATTTTACTTCACTAGTGAACAATTGAGATGCAAAATAAGCTATAACATACAGTACAATATATTTGAACATTGTATTGCAGTATTTCACAATAATTTTTGTTTCAAATTTACTAACAATAAATCAGGATATTAATGAAACAGCATCATGTAAATACAGAAATATTAACTGCTTTTTTATAAAAAAAAAAAAAAATTACCGACATTAAAATTCCAATATTGAACCATTCAGCCATTTTGAAATGCCTTGGTCATCACGTATGCCCACCCAAGCATTAAATTAATTTATGGATTTGAACTGTTCAGCTCAGTTATATTCAACAAGACATGCCACTGGATAGTTTCCGATGCATTATGCAACTTTCAAATACATTGCATAGACCAAATTTAAAGTCTTTCTGGCCTTTTCTGCCAGAACAGTGACAAGACACGCAAAAAAATAGTGACCACTGTTTTGATTCTGATAACTTACATGGTGAATGGTCACTGTTTTGATTCTGATAACTTACATGGTGAATAATAGTTTCTAATATATGTATAGGGGAAGAAATGACAAAAACTCTCAGCCAACAGTATAAAGAATCAATAATTAAAATATGGTTTCATATTGATATATTTGGTCAAAACACAATGCATATTAGGGAATTAAATTTAAATATTCTTTATTGTTATACTTTGAATGAAAACTTTACACACCTTATATATGTGCATTACAAAAAGAACACAAAAAGTGAGGTTATCACAGGAATTCTCTATTGTTTATAATGCAGAGGAAACTAAGTTTTAAGCTGTGTGATCTACCTCACTGATAACAGTACAGTATGTCAAAGCTGGAACTAACTGGTACTACTATATTCGTCACTGTAGACACTATGAGGTCGTTTTAAATAGGATGAGTGCTTTGTGTTAAATGACTTATTTATTATATACAGGTACAGGACCATTTGTCCAGCATGCTTGGGACCTGGGGGTTACCGGATAGGGTGTTTTTCTGGAATTTGGAGCACCAGGCCTAAAATGTACAGTAAACCCTCTGTAACTGGCTGTGAAGCTTCTGTTCAGATCACTAGATTCACCCCTAAAAATAGCTATAACAGTGCACTGTAACATTAAAACTTAAAACTGTGGGCTTATAAACTTTAATAACAAAAGCATATACAGTGGACCCTCCATTAACGAGTGGTTCAATTTACGAGATTTCGGTTAACAAGTTACCTCCCGGAAGGACTTTCAGCTCTATTAACGAGTACAAATTCTATTAACGACAGCCTTACGGAAACACGTTTTGGTGCACGACATCAGCTGATCGACTCGTTCGCCAATAATCGGTTCTATGTTTACCTTTGTTTCCAGTGGAGTAAACATTGAGAAAGTTGTGCTTTTGAATATTTTTGCATTTTTACATTAAAATCATTGGTTATTCTGAAATTTAGTTAACATATTGATAATATACAGTGCAGTGTTGGTTTAAATAAAACAAATCTGTAATTAGTTATAAAAATTTTTGCGAGCTTAAAATTTTATTGGCAAAATTATCAAGCAAGGGTCCGAAGAAATCTCGGAAGGCGATTTAAATTCAAGTGAGACAAGAAATTATTAAGAAATACAGCTCCTCCCCGACTTGCGACCTACTCGACTTACGACCACCCGCACTTACAACCTGCCTCAGTCATACCAAAATTTGGTCAAATTACGTATTTTCGAGTCCCAAAGTCAGTATACAGACAAAATTTTCGTTTGTAATTCACTTTCAAATGGCTGGCAAGCTTAAAAGTGAGTGTTTTGTGGTGTTGAGAAGAAAAAGGGACACCCATTTTAGATTTTCTACGTATTATTTAAGCATTTCCGACTGACGACCATTTTGACTGATGACCTGGATTTGGGTCCCTAACCCCGTCGTAAGTCGGGGAGGAGCTGTATGAAGAAGTCATTAGAACCAATGCACTCTGTAAAGAACATGGCTTGTTGTCATTGACTGTGTCTTACAATCAGCTGTTTGTGCTGCCGCTATGTAAACAAAGCCGCCGGGAATTCTACATACACACCTCAAATTGAGTGTTAAAATATTTTATTGTTTTTTATTTATTATTGTACAGTACTGTAGTTTGTTTATATTTAATACTTTGTTAATTCTATTACCGGTATACAGTACAGTACTTTGTATGTACTTTTTAATTAATTTTAAGGGAATTCTGTGAGTTGGAACCAATTACCCAATATCTCATAGATATACAGTACTGTAATACATTCAGTTAACGAGCGACTCTGTGGAACCAATTGTGCTCGTTAATGGAAGGACCACTGTACTGTAAACAGCAATAATTAAAGAATTAAGAGAGCAAAAATTATACAAGTTAGTGCATAAGCTGCATCGCAGTCTCCCCTGGTGCTTTCCTTAGCAATAGTGCTCTGTCACGGAGTTGTCATACAGTTTCACGGTGGAAACGTGTAGATACTTATAAGTTTATAACTAATGATAATTGTTACTTTTTGCTTGAGTGTATGTGCATGCATGTATCATAGAAAAAAAAAAAAAATTATATATATATATATATAATATATATACTGTATATATATACTGAAATATATATATATATATATATATATATATATATATATATATATATATATATATATATATATATATATATATATATATATATATATATATATATATATATATATATATATATATATATATATATACCGTATATCACGGTATATAAGGCGGCGGGGTGCATAAGACGCCCCCCCCAAATTTCCATTTAAAAAGTAGCTTTTGAGCTCTATTTGCTGTATAAGACCAGTACCCCAAATGTGACACTTACCCACTGACTCAGTAGTCCTTTACCAACCATCCTTGATTTTTTAAAATAAGGCCAATTCACTTCAAGTAATGTCATCAAATTATACCCGCTGGTGTAGTGTAAACACTAGTGACGTCACTGAAGCGTGTTGGGAGTGTTCCCTCGTCTCGGTGGTGTGACTATTTATACAACATGTGATTCAACAGCAACCACCGTATTCTAATTGTGGTGTTTCATTAGGATTTGAGTGAAAAAGGTTACCAGTATGTACTTACTACATACATTTATTACACAATATATATATATATATATATATATATATATATATATATATATATATATATATATATATATATATATATATATATATATATATATATATATATATATATATATATATATATATATATATATATATATATATATATACTGAATATACTATGTACAAAAAATGAATGTTCAATGAATTATTTATGGTGCATTAGGGTACTGGTCACTTCTGATGGGCTATAAATAGCCTTCTTTATCTCCCCTACATCTCACCCTGAGCCAGATGGAAGGGTCTTGGTAAATAACATGTTTGCTTATTTTCCATTTACTTTAAATAGATTTACCGAATTATTTGTTTTATTTATTTATTTATAATATACTGTAATATATTAAACACACTGTAATTATTTTCTTTAATTTATAAACTGTTTTGCGACAAAGGAATGTTCTCCAGTAGTGTTTCATTAGGATTTGAGTGAAAAAATATTACGTACTTACACAATTGTTCCTCTTACTTTGACAACACAACATACATACAGTATATTATTTCTCAGTTTTGATCTTTTTTTTAATTTTTGTATTTATTTATAGTTAGTTACTTAAAATAAGGCCAATTCACTTCAAGTAATGGCATCAAATATTACCAGCTGGTGTAGTGTAAACACTAGTGACGTCACTTGAGCGTCTGTAATTAACCGTCGATAGTTTCAAGAATTAATGCACTCATTTACTGAATATTCTTTGGAAAAAAATAAAATTTAAATCAATTATTTATAGGAGATAAATATTATTATGAGTAAATATACCGATACCGGTATGCATTACTGACCACCTCCACGGCTCCTCACTGGCAAATGGGGGGGGGGGCGTGGGGAGGGGTGTGTGATGATAGCTGTGTTTATTATAGGGGTATAAATCTCTTTTACGGTATGTTAGACAGGTTTATAATACATTTTTATTATTTTAATATACCGGTAATCTTAATTTGAATCCAGCTTGCCAAACGTAAGTTTCAGTATAAAATAATTAGTGGTAAGACCTTGTGAGTGGCTTACGATGTTTTCATCACCACTTTTGACACACTAAACCACAATATTTAAGAGGTAAGAATTTTAAACTTGGTGGTTTAGACGACCCCCTAACTTTGGGCAGATTTTTTTAATGTTCAAATTTCGTCTTATAGGCCGTGATATACGGTATATATATATATATATATATATGTATATATATATATATATATATATATATATATATATATATATATATATGTATATGTATATATATATGTATATATATATATATATATATATATATATATATATATATATATATATATATATATATATATATATATATATATATATATATATATATATATATATATATATATATATAAACAAAATTACAATTTAAAAAATATCTATAGTATAACATACAGCTCACACGTGGGGGCTGGTTGGAAATATTTCCCCCTGGGATTTACTTAGAGCTCATTTTAAATAATTTGTTACAGAACATAGCTGGTTTTTAGAGCCTTCTGGATACTGGGACGCCTAACGAACGGTCCCATACCTGTACATGGCATAAAAATATGTAATATTCCACTAAACAAATTCCCTACCAGAAAAACATGTACAATTTAGCCCTAAGAATATGTGAAGGCTCGCTCATTAACACACACATATACAGTATATCATTACGTACAATTCATTATCTTTCCTGGATCTTATAGATCTATAATAAAAATGCATATTGTTTCCAAGTAACAAAATACAGAGTATAATAAAAATGTCCGCAAATAACCCCAAAAAGGCACGGCTTTGTACCTCTAGTATCTATAAGGCCACACATTATTCAACCAAACACAAAATTTCTAAAACTTTTATAAGTACTACAGGGTACTGTTTAGGTATACAGTTTGTGTTTTTTAACCATCCTTTATGAGTAGGATAGCAATATCCCAGAGGAGTTTACTGTACAGTACTAATATGGAACATGATAAAGTGGCAGCACTCAGTATACACAGCAACCTATGATAAAGCTGCTTTGAAACATGTTCTGATATCTGTTTAATATCAAGCAATCTGTTTTGTGCTGAGTTATACTTAAATTTATTTGTTTCTATATGAAGTGACATCTTATTATTCTTTTCCTCCATTTGCTTCCATATCTGCTAAAATCTGCCAAACTGTAGTTCCCAAACTACCAAGAAACCCCCTTTATTTATCAACTTTCATATATTAAATAAAACACATCCAACAATTAAAAACTTAATGATACAGCCTGAAGTGCAATCCCTACACATATTCAAGCAGTAAACACTATCTACAAAGACTAAGTTCACATGAACTGCCTAGCAACACCAGTACTGCCTAACAACACCAGTACAGGTAAAGCACTAAAGTAAATTCACTATACAGTACTGTACTACTGTAATATACCAATTATGGAAAAGGCACACCTTCCACCTTAACATTCATGACAGTACATTACTTTACCTATCATTTAGGCAAACAGTTTTCTGTTAAAGTGGGGGTTGTCTTATTCATGGGCTATGAAATGTTAATTATACTTGCTAATGGCATTTTTAAATAGGGTCACTACTGACGTACAATGAAAGACAAAAGTGGTGTCGTGAAATTTGGTGAAAACATATGCCGAAAAGCTAAACTTTTGGTGCACTCTGCCTTGTGGTAGGGGGGCTCTCGTAATGTTTCACGGGTTATATTTAATCTTCGGACACACACACAACAACTATCTGCCCCTTTTCTCAGATTTACAAGAAGGCATAATGGACCAACAATTCTGATCACTATTTGTGTATCCTTGACAACCAAATTGAAACTGCTCTACATTTTCTTCATTTCCAAACACAGTGAACCCAGGTGAGCATCTAGTTTTTTTTTGCATGTGTGTGTGTGTGTGTGTGTGTGTGTGTGTGTGTGTGTGTGTGTGTGTGTGTGTGTGTATGTATGTATGTATGTATGTATGTATGTGTGTGTACAGCATCTCAAAAAAAAAGTATCTGTCCACACTGTGTGTGAAACATTGAGACAATGGATGATAGACATTGAGACATGCATTTACTTTGGTAGATAGTTTAACATAATAAATGCAATGTGTATTTATTTTGGCATAATTAACAAGATGTTAAGTTACCAATAGTAGTAGGATGAGAATGCCACAAAGCCACGCATATCAACCCTCCCAGGACATCACGAGTTGCATGTAGTATTTAGGAAGTCATCAGACCCATCCTGACAGATACTTTTTTTGAGATACTGTACATCAATATATTATCCATAATCAGCATAAAATTCCTTTGCCATTTTTAATGACAAAGCTAAACTCATTAAACTATTTGGATATATCTTACATACTCAACATACTTTCTCTTGTATCTTCATACTAAACAAAATTATTACATTTACTGCTTTCATAATTTATTATAATGGATGATGAATTAAAAATATCCTATGATTGTCTCATTATTTTGTGAACTCAAATCCCCAAGGAGGAGCTCGGTATACTGTATGTAGTTTAGAGTAGTTACAGTTAAGGCAACACCCCAGACAATGTAATGCTTATGTGATGGCACAGGGCCAAGTCTCATTGAAATAATTTGAAATTTCAGAATATTTTTTCAGGTACTGTACAGTTTTTACCAAACAAAATAAAATACTGTATGTAAAAACTTAAAACTTATTTTAAAACCCCTACGAAAAGTTCATGCTGTGTAAAACAAACTCTCACCAATAGGTTGAAAAAGTCTTCCGTGCAACATAAGCAATACTGTAATGATAATGTACGTATAGTAATATGAAAAAATTGCTCTGAACATACACTTCCTACCGTAAGATGTTCACTTGTACAGTATCAACATTCAGATATTGGAGAAACATTTGCTTGAAAACTCTCAGTTACATTTAATAAAAAGATGTTGAAATAAACCACACAACTACTTTAAGTAAATATATCAAAAGTAAATAAATGTACGTATACAATTTACACCTCTGGGTGTCGGATTCGAACCAAACACATTACACTATTCCACACACCTGTCCTAACAGTGTATAAAAACAAAGAACAACTGTGTACATCATATTTTTTTAAATTAGTTTCCTTTAAAAGTTAACCCCAAAAGTAAACTGTACTGTACTTTGCAGATAATACACCTACAGTATTTGTACTATACTCATCATTACTCACTCAGAGATGACATGCATACATTTCCCTGTTTCCCATGTCCATAATTTTTTTTCCTATGCTTTGATTTATGAATGAAAACCTAAGTTACAAAAAAACAAAAGCCATTTTCGTAATTCTTTTCTTAAGAACTGTATAGCGATAATGAAAACTTGTAAAAAATAATGCAGTTTTTTTATAACTTCTTTCACTAATGTCAACAGTCACAACGTAAGCTTATTATGTTACACCATTCTCCTACAACCATCATATAACTTCCTCCTCATACTCACTGAAGACAAGTAGGTTTGTCTCCACCACACAATCACTCAGCCAATTACCTGTTTGTTCAATTTCTCCGCATTTACAGTAAAAACCCCGAGTACGGGACTAATTATGCCACAGCAGCATCATTACTCAGACAGAATCCGTTATTCAGATGTTCATATCAACAGGTATGCACAACTGTTCAAAACAACAACCAGCATATTATAATAACACAGACAAGCTCATAATAAATTAGCTCAAGTAAAATAATCATACTTGGGATATACTTTCAGTAAATTCTGTTGTTGGATATGTTTATGAATTTCACTTCATTCTTGGGAATTCCATTGTCATACCATAGACTTAACAATGAGTAAAAGGGGAATAGGTTCCAATCCTTCATTATTCTGTATTTTATATATGTCAAACACAAGCAAATATTACAATTATAAACACTGAAAATAATTCAGAGCACACCATAAAATACAAGAGCGCATATTTTTTGTACAAAAAATAGCTCCTGCCCTTGAGCCATCCTATGGGTGACACCAAGAGTGGACGAGTTCACTCAGCTAACTGACTTGAGATGCGTGTGGCTGCTCTGATGTGTATGCAGTGACGTCTCATTGGAGAGAGAGAGTGATGTAGCATTCATACATAAGTTCATCTCCCACACAGAATAGTGTAGATCTATTTTCAGTGGAGATGAAATGGATCACAGTTACAATATGCTTTCATTACGCTATAATGCAAAATTTTTGCATTATCTCGGAACAGAGCATTCATCGTCAACAGTAAAACGCCTTCTGCTCTTTGGGGGCCTTACCTAAACGTACTTGCTTGGGCACGTTTTCACTGAATAATAGCCATGTGTAGACTGAGTACAGTGTGGCTGTGTTGTTATGATGTGGGTGGGACCACATGGTCCACACCACGTTGCTCCACGACAATAATAACGACCCACAAGATACTTTAAAGATTTTTTTTTAATTTAAAATTTTTTCCCCAAATTCGTGTTGTTATTCAGATGTGTCATTAGTCAGGTGGTCCGGTACTCAGGGTTTTTACTGTACTCTCATGTCTTTATCACCATCAGCATGCAATACAGTAAGTGGAAAAACAAATAAAACTATTCTGTACACCTAAATTTCATACGCTAATTATGTACAATGAAGGTGTGTAGGTGTTACAAGAGAAAGTGTTTACTAATGGTTTATAATTACTGTGTACTCCAAAACTTTATATTAAAAACATGTTTGGTGTCATTTGAAAATGTTAAAAGGGAATTTTTTTCAGGAACATGTCTAAGATTTAATAATGGTAGTTTATGAAAAACTGTAATTTGATTTATGAAAAGTTTTCATAAATTGGGGAATACCTGTACTACAGTATACGAATATCACATTTTGTTGTGAGCATCAGCTGATGGGCTAGTCTGCCAATTCAGTAATCGGTTCTATGTTTACATTCGTTTCCAGTATTATCCTAAGAAGGCAATAAGAATTATTTTACGATGCACTACTGTACTGTCTCATCATGATATTTCTAAATTTTTAAATCATTCTTTATAATATAAAGATATTATCTTCATAGAGTTTGAGACAGTAAAAAGTATTTAAATTTTCTTAGAGGATATTTTTATAGTATGAAGCAATTACAAATCTCTGAATACGAATGTAAATTACTCGTGTTTCATAAGAGACATCTTCCACCTACATATCACCCATAAGAGCTTAAAAAAAAAAAAGTTACTTGAAGTATTTATCCTTTTTTGTGGTTTATAAATTAATGGATAACAGCCTTCTATTCCCCATTAACTTGAATTACTAACCATTGGAAACACTAAAAATTTTACTCAGCTACAGTAACATTAACTCTTTCAACCTGGGACGGATCAGTAATAAGAAACTCGCGTGCCTGGCTTTTTGTTTATTCCTTTTCTGAAGCTAGATCAGCATTGCATTGCCAAAGTAATATCATTTTCGTTTTAACTGATCTAAGTTATTAGAGATAATGATGTGTTGAACACTTGTAGACTAATTATGGTGAAGACTGGCATATGTATAACCAACATTACCCAATGGTAACTCTCCATGGTGTGTGGTCTCTTGCAGCCTCCATCAACATATTCTTATCTCTGAGGTCATTTCATAAAACTTCTCCAGAGGATATTGATTTTGTGTACCTAACCTATTTACCCATGTAAAATATAGCACTGTAGGGTTAGGGCACATTAATTATTATCAAGCTAAGTGATGAGTTACTGCACACCATATGGTTCAAAATCACAAAATTTCCCAGATTAGTAACCATTTGGCCTACTAATTATAAAATGAGACATCTTAATATTCATTACCTATTATGCTGACATCACTTGGATCCAGTGAGTTTCAGATTTTAGATTCAATTTGCTTTGTATGGAATCATATTTACTATCACTTAAAGTCATGATGAAGTTTCTTGTTACTGAGAATGTCTACTTACAATATGTTATAAAATGCAGTTTGATCACTAAAAGTAACACACACAAGACTGTTAACTCCTACCCATCCTGCATCTCCTGCCCCAACACAGTTCATAATCATTTTGACTGGCTTTTCCAATGTAGATGTTATATGTGGGTGGAGCTCAGATAAATAAGAAGGTATGCAACTGGAGTGTATTTCCAGAAGAGATATTCACAGCAACTGTATTTCTAGAAGTCATAAACCTGTACTACACACTTTTAAGTCTGAGTGATTGAATCTTTAATTCTCCCGTTGCTTGGGAGATACAAAATTGGTCCTTTGAGAGATAAAAGTGTTAATCCCTGGGTCAATGGGGTTAAACTACATGTCATATTCTACTATTTATACAAAATAGGAGTGCCAGTAAGTGTGGAGGTGTATCAGAAAGATAAAGTGGGAGGCAGACAGTAGAAAAAGCCTACTTGTCAATAGTGCAGACGGGATTGTCCAGGATCAGCTCCATCTTCACTCGAGGACCCACTAGCTCACGGATGTTGTTAATCCCATACATTATCATTGCTGGCCTATAATAAAGAAAAAATTATATATGTATATTTATACTGTATTTATATTTCAATTACGATAGAAACTTTAGTTGTTTTCCGGTAATACTCCTGGATTTAATATAATAGGCTTCTTCATTACTTATCTAAATGTAACTTTCTTCTTTAATACAGGTGAGCAGATGAATTATCTCCATATTAAAAGAAAAACTCATAGCAGATCAAGGAATTCCAGACCAGGAAGGTCCAACCTTATTACCACACACAACTAACCTGTATATTAATTCCAATTAACTAATGATAAATTGCGATTTCATTTCAAAATTGTACTGATGAATACCAATGACATGCCAGTATTTCCCATTATTATTCTTTCTTAATACAGTACATTTTAATATTGTACATGCTAATGGGTCACAGTTTATAAAAAACCTAGTAAAACAGATTAAAATCTAAAAATTTATTATACCTTTCCAGAGAGAGTCCCCATGCAGCTACTGTTACGTTCTCAGGGATCCCCATTGGTCGCAGCATCTCAGGACGAAACATGCCTGAATTACCAACTTCTACCCATTTCTGCAAACCTTCATGGTAACTGAAAATAAAAAATAAATCTACTAAAAAAATGAGGTAAACTTCACCATTTTATTGCCATTTTCCACACTTGCAGTAAGCCAGCACTGGATGAACGAATTCATCTATCAATGGTATTACAGGTACTGTAGTAATTTTGTTTAAAATTAAGTTTTTATGAAAATATAAATTGGTAAAAAACTAAAATCACAGAAGAAACAATACAGTGTACAAAATAAACCCCACATAGTCTAACAATCTCAATAAACTTGCAGACTTGCAGCTTCAGGAACTATAGTAGACCCTTTCCATTCGCAGTAAGCAGATGGTGGCTCAGGTGGCTAGCATGCGAGCCTTCTCCCACAGCACAATGAGTCACCCTCTGTTTGCCCTCACCCAGTACCCATGACCTAGCATCCGGTGTCACACACTCAAAATTTTGTGCTACTTTGTGAAAATGGCCCCGAAAAGATTGCCTAGTGTCGGTGCTAGTGGAGTGAAACATAAAAGGCAGAAGTCAGTGATGACCCTGGCAAAGAAAATTTTATTATTAGACAGGTTAAGAGAGGATGAGTGCTGCCTTGATTGGTTGGTTGTTTCATATGAACGAATCCAGTGTGGTATATAAAGAAGAATGAACAAGCAATTCGCGATTCTGCTCAAGCGAGTGCTCCTGCAAGAGCTGCAGGTTGTTCATGACAAGAAAATAGTAAAAACAGAGCACTGAACATTTTGATTGAAGTTCAGCACTGCAAAAATGTTCCAATCAACAGCAATGTGATTCATGAAAAGGCTAAAAGTTCTTGTGCTCATTTTGATGAGTCAACATGTGTTGAAGGGGCTAGTGCAGTGACTGAACCAACTTTTCTTGTGCCAGTAAAGGTTGGTTCGAGAATTTAAAAAAGATTCCCGCTCCATAATGTGAAGCCGACTGGGGAAGCCGCTTCAGCTGACCACACAGCTGCCGGTGCATTTCCCGCCAAGTTAAAGAAAATAATAGAAGAGAAAGGCTATAGACCAGAGCAAGTGCTTAATGTCAATGAATCTGGTTTATATTGGAAGAAAATGCCTGGTAGAACATACATAAACAAGCAGGAGAGGCGTGCCTCTGGGTTCAAGGCAGCCAAGGACAAAGTGATGCTCATCTTCTGTGGCAGTGCAGCTGGCCACATCATCAAACCTGGCTTGCTTTACCACTCAGTAAACCCTAAGGCCTTAAAGGGAAAAAACAAGTACCCTTTGCCAGTTTTTTGGCAGACTAACAAAAAGGCAAGGGTAACTGTGCAAGCATTCCTGGATTGGTTCCATATATGCTTCGTCCCAGAAGTGGAAAAATACCTTGCTTCCAAGAAGATGGAATTCAAGGTGTTATTACTGATAGACAATGCACCAGGCCACCCAGAAAGTTTGTAGTTTAGCCATCAAGGTGTAGAGGTGGTGTTCGTACCCCCTAATACCACTGCTCTTATTCAGCCTCTCGATCAGGGTGTAATACGCACCTTCAAGGCATATTACACCCAACTCCCTTTTGGTTGTATCCGTAGTGCCATGGATGCAGACCCTGACCTTGATGTCAGCAAGTGTTGGAAGGAGTACAGCATTGCAGACTGCATTACCAACATCAGTGAAGCATTCAATGAACTCAAACCAAATACATTGAATGCTTGTTGGCACACCTTATGGCCTGAGTGTGTGAATAACTTCAGGGATTTCCGTCCATAGTAAAGGATGTGAATGGCATTTTGAGTGCTGCATGTCAGTTGGGTGGTGAGGGGTTTGAGGACATGGCTGCTAAAGACATGGAAGAGCTGATTGATGGGCATAGAGAGGAACTGACAGAAAAGGATTTGGAAGAGTTGGTAAAAGTGCCGAGGAAGATGAAGAAAAAGACATTATGGAATTACAACAAGAAGGTTGGAGCTTGGAAAACTTGGGTGAACTATTTTGACAGGTAAAGATGGTAAATGATTTCATTGTTGACCACAACCCTTTCATGGAACGCAGCCTTAAGATGGTCCGAGGAATTAACCAGGTATTGTTTCCCTACCAGGGAATGTTTAAAAGGCCTCAAAGCAAAGAAGAAACAACTACCAATCACCATGTTCTTCAAGAAAGAACCAGCTACTACTGCTGCCATTACACCTTCCTCCCAGCCACCTGCCTCCGGGTCGCGCACCACTCCACCACCCGCCTCTCCACCAACCACCACTGCTCCCACCAGTGATCCTGATGATCCAACTATGCTTCAGTAACCAGAAGTCTCCCTATGTACAGTACACCACTTCGTCAAGCTCCAGTATTGGTGACAAAGTTTCTCATACACAGTATAGGTTTAGCTGTATATTAGTGCACTAAGGTATTATTTAAGAGGCTATTTGTGATTTTGCCAATTCACGCCATTTCTTGGAACTGATCCCTCGAGGATGGCAAGGGTCTACTGTACAGTATATAAATTACAGAAGGTAAATATCTATAGAGTAAATAATTTGAAACTGTTGTCAGAATAATTATAATTCAAATACTGTACAATGGAATCTTGAGTAGCTGTAAATTATGATGCAAATAAACTGCATACAGTACTTTGGTAAATACTGTACATACCTGTAGAATATGAGAAGTGCCCTTTTAATAAAAGTGAATTTTTAAAGATTTATTGGGTTGGCTAACACAACTGATATGCTCTTCTTTTTATATAAAAAACCCACTGGCTTTTCTCATCATTTATTTATTGTATGTCTCTAGGAATTTTACTTTTAACACATAATATAGAAACATTTCAAAATATTACTACAGTATACATATACTGTATATATTACAATTGCCCAGTGTTTGAGCCATTATGTCTGATAACCCTAAATCTGGTACTGTACTTAGAAACCTTTAGTTTTTGATTGGGGCAGATAACTGAAAAGTACTGTCACCCACAAAAGTCCTGTCGCCTCTCCTCCTGAATCACGAGCCCGAGATTCAGACTCGTGAACCCAAAGCAGTATTCACTGATGTATTATTCTGTCCATAAATGATTCGTATTTTTGAGTCTGAATCTCGGGGTTCATGGTTCAGGAGGAGAGGTGATAGAACTTTTGTGGGTGACTGTACCATTTTTTTGTTTTTTCCCTCAGGGGCCCCTCATGTACAGTATTACCCCGCTTTACAGGTTTCACTTTCCGCGATTTCTCATTTCTCATTTACGAGAGACGGGCGAGACGGACTTTCACTTTCCGCTGTGCATCTACTCATATACGCACGGTGAAGTATAATTTTTTTTTATTTAGCTCATAAAATTCATACAATTCACCCTGCCAGAATATAATTTACATTGCTGAAATCCTTACAATATGATGATCATTTTGAATATAAACATCATGGATTTTGCATTAGACATACAAATTTCAGATCTAATGTAATAATTTGGTTTACACAAAGGAAATATTTTATCTTTTGTGCAAAATATATGAAGTTTACATTCAAAACATTCCCTGACCTGCAAGGAATCCAGAAATGTCAATTATATTATCTTAACTTTAGTCTGAGTTATTATTTATTACTAAACGTTAAAATCTAGTGGTTTCACCCAAACATTTCTCAGAGAGGTAGGAGCTAGTGAGCTGGGAAGAGGGGGGGGGATTTGAGTCCATTATTTGAATGGGCATTAACCTGGCGACTGTATTTCTCTTAAATATTAATTGTGTGAGCATACCATCATAAAATTTAGATGTTATTTTTACTACAACATAGGTATTGTGTCGGAAAAAGTGGAGTTTGGGGGTCGGGCCAGTCTCTATTGGAATTAATCCCATATGTTCTGTTGTTCACTTTATGTGGTTTTCACTTTCCGCGGTACCCTGTGGGTTCAATTGACCACGTAAGTCGGGGTACTACTGTATATTTTTTTTTTTTTTTACTGTAGTGTGCTAATAGCAGAGGATGCTCCAGTGTGATATATAATAAGAGATTTGCATGTCTTTAGTTCAAAAGATACTGCACTAATTAAAAATAAATAAGAATAGGGGGTGAAATAGTACAAAAACTAGTTTACCTGAAAATTTCCATGGATGGTTCAGTGTATGGATTATATGCTGGTTTGAAGCGTAACTTTGTTATGCCAATCTTTTCGAAAAATCCCTGTAATAAATAAATAAAAATCATTAGGGACAAGTGCATTTGCACACCTAGATCATAATACAGTACATCCTTGTATTATTTAAACTAATAAACAGTTTTCCTTCTGTAAAGCACATGAGACAAAGTATCATTTTCCTATCTAGCACATACAGCTTTAACTGATTAAATGTCTGCAAAATATACCCCAAACTAAATTTATCTCATCAATTGCTACAGAAATTTCAAGAAAGGTGAAGAGATTAAGATCAGACTCAGGTAACAGCAGAAGCTCCCCCACTGTCCTCCAAGTTAAAAAAAAAATAAATAAATTTAAAAAAAATTATATTTCAGTAAAATTTACAACATATTCAGTGATGCACCAGCTCAGTTATAGGCACTAGGAAGTCAATTAATATTTCCTGATAAATAATTCTAAACCTTTATACTGGATAGAGAGAAATATTCTTTGTAAGATGGTAAACTAATAACAAAGCTCAAGAATTTTCATGCCTTTCACTTACAATAAAAGTAACAAATCATTCAATATACAGTACTATGCATATACAGTACCTATATACTGTATAAATGCACAATTAGGGTTTTACCTTTATTAACCCCATGAGGTTCTTGATACTCAGGTTATAGTCTGCCACCACACCCTCAATCTGGTTAAACTCAGCAAGATGTGTTGCATCTAATGTTTCATTTCTAAATACTCGATCAATGGAGAAAAATTTCACTGGTTGGAATCCGTCCTGAAAAACAAATAATTCCATAAAACGTTAAATAAGATAAACTTTTCACACTACATTTTAAATACCTTATACCTGTATACAAGTAATGTACAAGTTAGAATCTCCCAACTGTAAGGACAATTAATTTAATGAGTGACGACCAAGGTAAACAATACTTTACAGGTTGGGCAGGTGATTTTCATCACAGTATTTTATTAAATAAGGAAGCCAAGACTTCCTCCAAGTGAATGATCTTAGGATCATGTCACTTTATCCAGCTGAAATACCTAAAATAACTAAGGGTAAACATAATGCTCAACTGGCCTTCAGTTGCAATGTTCTTTCATTATCAAAAGATCTTAAAAAAGCACAACTTTTTCACCCTAACAATCATACTTCAACTTCCACATTGCCAGTTTCAATGCAAGGGATATTGGATGCTGAAATTCACTCTTAATGAAGAAAAACATAATGAACTTACAAAAACAGGAGATTAAATGTAAATTAAAATTAAAATGGAATATAAACTATAGGATTGAGAGGGAGTAAAGCTGACAAAAGGTGGATAGATTGCATAGTGCAAAATACTTCCTGAAAATTAATTTGCACAAAAGAAATAAAAATAGTAGCAGAGAGAAACAGAATGTGAGATATAAAGACTGGTAGAAAAAGTGCTCACATGTTGGTATATATCTCTATGCATGAGTGAGTGGAGAGAGCTTCAATAACACTGGCATTTGAAGATGAATGATAATCTGAACACAATGGAAAAAAGTGCAATCACATTGATGGTACCTGAGCAAGTTTGTAGAGCATCCGTGCGCTAACAGCTGTAGTATGAGTACGGAGTAGATTCTTGTGAGCTTCGTCTCTGCTCCAATCATACTGATATCCAATGGAACCATAGCCACCAACAGAGTGGGTTTTCTTCACCTGAACAAATCAAGACAGGAAGTTAGATTACAGTAAAATAACATCCAAGAAAACTGCCAAATTATGTCAATACTGTATGTGTTTTGCCAAATACTTTTATATGCACGAAGACTTTCTCCTCTGTTGTTATGTTGCCTCTCTTTAATTTCAAGTATAATAGTGTTTCATAAAGATGAAGATCCATTACACACCCTTCCTCCACTCATTTTTAGTACTATACATGAAATTTGCATTAGCAGAATATGAAAGTTCTCCAAGTGAAACATCTTCAAAGGAATTAATTTCCTCAATTCGTATTCATTCCCAGCGAAGACTGTATAGAATAACGTATAAATAACAGTATCAATAAAATTAAGAAGTACAAGAAATGATCAACGACACATAGTAACTAACTTTCTGTAAGTAATCTTCAGGAACATTAATTGTCTTTCCAGGCTCAGCTACATAGAAAGTATCATGGGCATCTCTGGCTGGGTGTTGTTGAGGTTGGAAGAGAGCATCAAAATTCCAGAAAGCACTTTCAACAAAGTTGTTGGTGGGCATTTCAGAAAAACCCATTTCTAAGAAGATTTGCCGAAATTCAGATCTGAGCTGCATTAGCGGGTGTAAGTAGCCAGACCGTTGATCAACTCTTCCCTGGAGAAAAATTGTCGAATATTATTACAGTACTGCAATGTATACACATGTAATGCTATTTTTTCAACTGGTTAACATTTTCATACATGAAAACCATGAATTTATATAATATGGACCTGAGTTCTCACACTGTACCTTTGATTTGAAATTGAAAGGTTTGAAGGTTGTCTTCTTCCACTGTCCACTTTCAATCATTTCTTTAGTTAGCTCTCCTTCTTGCTTTACAATAGATGTAGTGAACTCATTGCCTTTGGTAACTTCAAATACTGTCATCTCGCTGGAAATGAAAAACTGTAGCTCAGTATAAGAGCTAATCGTTCAGTAATACTCATAGATATGAATATATTGTGCTCATTTGATGAGAAGTACATCACCTGGACTGCAAATAAGTCAAATCTGAGCCCTATATCAGTTTCACAGAAGAGCATATCTGACCAATATGTTTACCATCCAAATGATCTGCAAATTTTCCAGCCAAATTCATGTTGGTCCTTGAATTGAATTAATATCATATTCACCATAAATCTATGTTGGGCACTGAAAATTAAACAATGATAACAAAAATTACCTCCCTGTTCCCTAAATGAAGATGTATGACAATGGAACATCTATATATTAAGGTCTATTAATCTTAAAACTTGTGCAAATATGAGAATAAACATTTGAGTTTGCTATTTACTGTCAAGAGAAATTTTCCCATATGATCCTAATAATTTTTTTTTGTAACAAACTCGCATAGTACTCATTTGAAACAACAATCAATTAAAATAAAAAATTCCCTAACAGGTTTTTATGAAAACCCAGTAGGAATTCCTTACACTTCTCTTATCAATTTCCTTTTTTTGTATTCAACTTTGACGTTGTCTGGTACACTATCAGCAGCTCCAGCAGTGATGGCCTGAAGGTATTTCTGCACCTGGTCCTCAATGGACGTCATGGCTGGGACCACTTTCTCTCCTTCCTTTTTTAACCACTGGAAAATATGATAACATGACAGAGGACATAATAATCAATAGTCCATCACATTCTGCAGTTGATGAAACTCAGAAAAATAATTACAGTATAGTAACTCAAAAGAATAATATACTGTACCTCAAAATTACTTCATAAGATGGTGATGATTCACAAACAGTTCCGTTCCTATAAACTCTAGTTAACTAGCAAGGTAATTATTCAGCCTAATTCTGGGGAAAAAATATTATGTAACCAATGAAGACAGGGTATACTGAACTTTTTCCAACAAATACAAATTCTAACCATTTAGCTTTCTTACCTTATTTTTCATTGCTGCTCCTAAAGCAAAATTTGAATTTGGAAAATTATCTTTAATATCAGCCACAGAACGGCCCTCTGGTGGCAGGGAGTTGAACAGTCGTGCCTCATGAGAACCCTCCGTGGCAACACCTGTACCCTCCTCTGTGCACTCCCATGTTTTAAGAGCATTTTGTTTCACATTAACAACCTGAAATAAGAAAACATGTAACTTAGTTAAACAAATTTCAATGCAAATTAGCTTCTATTTTTCAGTCTATATCATAAAACTAATGACTAGGGAATGAAAAAGATCTAAGTTTAAATCATCTGACAATTATTCCAGAATATGAGAGAATACATCCTCAAACATAGCCACATCAGGTTTACAAGCTCCTGTGCCACACCTGACACAGTCAGTGTAATACAGATAAGAGAACAGTACTAGCATATGGCATCCTTTACATGTACCATATGTACAGTACCATATACTGTATGTAGTTGTGCTGCTTCAAAGTTTGGATTTGACTTATTCACCCAACCTTTGGTAAAATTTAACCTATTTAATCACTCATAAATATGAAGTTCTTCTTACCATATGTGAACCAAATAACAGCAACACTCTGGAAGCTTCTTATTTTTACGGAAAAGCCGATATATGAAAAAATATTGAATTTTCAGCATTAGACACCTTATTCATACTAATTAATTCTACAGTGAATGCAAGTCTATTGCAATAAGAAAACTGGAAACGAGGTACATGTACAGGAATTGCAATTTTTTTACTTTAATTTTCCCATAATCTTTCATCTTGAACAGCAATATACATCCATCCAACACCACTTTGCACTTCATGTGTTGTTTACATAACTGCTTACCAGTAACCTTTACATATGAAAGCTTACAGCAACTGCTAAGTAAAATGGTTTATACAGATATATGATGAACCACCCAAACCCTACCTAACCTCACTTAGGATAGGTAGGTTTGGTTAGTTCATCTTGTCATGTAAATCATATCCCATATTGTAGCAATCATATACAGTATATGAAGTATTTGGATGTATTCATAGGTAAATAACAGACCCAGTGCACAATGGTGTTAGAATAGGTAATACAGACAGATGTAAGTTAATATTCTGGAAACAAAAATCATGGAAATATAAAAGCACAAAAATTGCTGTTACTGCACCTCATTTATGGTTTTCTCACCGTAAAAGAGAAGTTGTCTTTAATGCAAGTAAAAAATTGGTGGTTTATGTGTACAGTGTAATTCAAGTTAGTATTATCCATTGAAAAAAATAATTTCCCAGTTTGACAGAGAAAGGACGCTGACAGTTTGGTTAAATCCTCCCATTACAAGAAACAATATTTCTTAACATGATAATTAAGGTGGGTAAGTAAAGTAACAAACTACAAAATACACAGTTTGCCTGCAAAGGTTAACTTCAGTAATACTCCAGAAATGTGCACAACAATGTGAAAATAATGATACAGGTATGGCAGTTGTACGCAAAACATCGATGTCTAATGGTATGGCAGTCTAATGCGCAAGTGTGGTGGGCAGACTATACAATGAGACTTACTAGGAATGGCCTTCTTTCTGATTCACTTCACCTCACCTCACCAACCTACTCTACCCTAACCATTAACAACAGTCCCCCAATACGGCTGCCGTACCTGTATCCACTACGTAAAATAATGCCAACATGATAACAAATAACTAATTTATTCAAATATGCTTTCTTATGGACAAAATTTTAGTTCCGGTAAGCCCTGTATTTAGATATCCAAACTAATCCAATGTAACCAACCTAACCTAACGTCACCTAACTAAACCTAATGTAACCTAATCGATTCCCAGGATGACAAACTAAAAATACCTTATTAAGTTTAAAATATTTTGGTAATTATTATACAAACACTGGCACATGATTTAGGCAGGAAAAAACAATATTTTTTAATGCAGTTCTTCATGCTGAACCCTGGTGACATTGAAAGTTTGGGGAAATGCCTAATTATTGAGTTATAATCCTTTCTACCAAGTCAATCTTTGCCTCACCAAACTGAGAGAAAATGTGTGGTTAAAACCTAAAAGAACCAAACCAGGTCATTGTACTCACCTATACCCTAATCAGCATATTAAAAAAAAAAAAAAACCTAGCCGAGAAGCGTTATAGCTGTGGGCACGACAGCCGGTATTTACGGAATAATACCCAACATTGAACAATAATTATAAATAAAACTGCAGGTCCTCACAGCTACCTAATATTCACCTACATTATCTAGGGCCCTTCTAACATACTGTTCATCAACACGAAGAAACACATGGCCTGTAACACCTAAAGTTTGCCCCTTCTCCATATGCACACATACTCACGTTCCCAAGCGATTCCAAGGATTTGATGGCCCCTACAATTTTTTGGTGTGACTCCTTTATAGATTCTCCAAATTCATTTGATATGACGACTCCATCTTTCTCAAGAGAGAAAAGAATTTCCTGTTGAAGATCCATGACCGACGAGCCCATGTTGTGACCGAGTCCTCCCGACTGACACCTAGCACGCATCTGCTGAAGGAGCTGAGTGTCACTGATAGGGAGTAAAATTATAATTCGACAGAAAATACGAAATAAATAAATTATCTTAAAGTAAATCATATTTATAAATTTTTTTAATTGATATCATACGTGAATTATACGTAACATAAATAAATATATATTATTTTTCTATCAGATGCTTGTTGATATAAGACTGAAGTATATATTGCGTGCACTGCAATGTCATCCAGAATGATACAACAATATTAAGTTTAAAACTTTAAACCTCAAAAGAACATGAATCGTCAGCTAAAATATATCTGCAAAAGTTACAGGGATATATCCCATTATATCTAAATACGCGGAACATTGCAGTACGTAGCTAACCGGCTGACACAACATACAGTATAGTAGTACATACTGCAGAGTGTAGAGTAAAAGTTAATAACTACGACAGATAACAGATAAACCTACTGATTCTTTAGTTGACACAGTGTATAGCTCTTACACCTAGTCCTCTACGGACTACTTATACTCCTTCACTGTCCGTATTCACCCAAATTCGGGATCCAAAGGCGCCTCTTCTCGAGACTGATTTATGTAATATTTTTCTTGGCAGTAAATCCTAGGTAGTATGGTCACAATCCATAGTTTCTTTAAGACCCTGGCTGGAAGGATGTCGAAGCCAAGGTTTAATAAACTTCTCCACTGATCCCTTCACTAAAGGACGCCACTCTTAGTATTTCACTCAATACCCAAGCAGTAAAAAAAAAAAGCGAGCGGACAATGCTAGTTCAGTAAATTTGTTTTTTTTTAGTTCAATAATTAGGTAGTCTCACGATGAAGGTGGAGCTCACACACCCCACCTCAACAGTTTCTCAGACAAAGCACAGGAGCAGTTATGAAATACTCTGTATGATTAAAACATTGCCATGACACGCTATGTTGTTCGGGTTATATTCTGTTAACGACAGTACAAAGCAGATCTGCCATCACACACACACACACACACACGCACGCACAGGATTTACTGAAGTCTTCAAAACTGGGCTACCAACCAGGGCCGGGTTAAGACTTTCGTAGGCCTTAGGCACCTCCAAGATATGGGGCCCCATTTGACAGCATATTCACTAATAACACAAGCTAGTACCTAATTATAAAATGTGATGTCGAAAGAATAAGATTCAGTGATGTTTGCCATGAATTGAGTAAAAGAAAATGGGTTAGATCAGCTGTTCTTGTACAGTACAGAAATAGTTTTGTTTACAAGAAGCACAGCTAGCTGGTGGACACTAATAGGATTAAGTAATAAATAAATGGAAAAAAAGTACCTCAGTATCAATTTAATAATAACCTGTAGAAAAAGGGGAAGAAAAGTTCTCGTTTTATTTTTCGTAGGCCCTAGGCACTGTGCCTACTGTGCCTAATGGATAATCCGGGCCTGCTACCAACAACCACGTCACCATCAACCTTACCAAGACCATGGTTATGTGCATCAACCTCTCCTCCGACGTTGTCCCACCTTGTCCCATCTCCCGACGTTGTCCCACCTTCCGACGTTGTCCCACCTTCTTCCATTACTTTAGGCCCCAACACACTCCAGGTTGTAGACTCCACTAAGCTCCTCGGCGTCACTATGGATAACAAACTAAATCGGATAACACACGTCAGTGAAGTTGTCAAATCCTCCAGTTTCCGTCTCCACCTCCTCCGCCGACTCAAGTCCCTCGGAGTTCCTGCGCCCGATCTCCTCAGTATTTACTCAACATCCATACTTCCCAAGCTCACCTATGCCTCCCCTGCATGGTCCTCCTCCATAAATGCCACACAACGTAAACACCTAGAAAAAGTGCAAAAGAGGGCGAGCAAGATTATTCTCTCCTCTTCCTACTCCACATATCAAGAAGCGCTCAACACACTGATTCTCTCGGCTCTCTCTGACCATCACCACGACCTCATATGTAAATCTGGTGAGAAGCTTCTGCACCATCCTCGACACCGGCTCCTATTTCCACCCAAGATCCCTCGTCCGCGAATTGCTGTTCAACACCACAACCGCATCCAGTCCCAACCACTGTAAAAATTATTAACAACTCGTAATCAACCAGTGTATTCACTCCCAGTCAATCTTACTTTTTTGCACTGTCACTATGTTGAAAATGCCTGTAGTATAACCTTCTCCTTCCTTGTTATTATATATCATATTTGTACCACTTATGTTACTTGTATATTATTTGTCAATCAAGAGACCCATTCGTTAATTATGTAACTACATATTTTCAGCCTTCCGGCTGCCATGCTCTTTCAATAAACCGATAATTATTATTATTTATTATCACACACACATGTAAATACATGCGCTTACACAGTCTTGCTTACTCAAATTAGGAGTAGCAATACAGTAATAGTTGTAGTAGCCGTGACACGAAGAACTGTATACTACACCTGCATTGCTTATACAGTATATATGCCAAAACAAATGTAAATTTCTATGGTGATTTTACTGAATAAATACTATTATCCTCACTACTATTATTATTAAAAATCACTATTGCCATGTTACAAGTAAACCTCCAAGGACATTCCAATCAATATACGGGGGTGGGGGTGTGGGGAAGGGGGGGGGAGACTTATTGTACCAGTAATCACCTTTAAAGATCACAGTTAACATATCACTACTGATTTGTATTTCCTTATAAACACTATAAACGTCTCCTGTACACACTCTGGCCACAAGAGTAGTATCATGTCAACGGTGGAACCCTCAAGTGACCTCTAAATCCTCACTAAAAGAAAAAGAAAAACTTCTCACCACTGTAGTTTTAGGATAACAGATTTCACCCGATTTCGCTTCCATATATTTATATTTGAATTAAACCCAAGTGAAATGAGGGAAACTTATCCCAACAGTAAAGATTCGATGACCACTGTCATCCCCGTGAACCAGTACACTCTCCTATGCCCAGTGGGAGTGAATCTGTTTTGTTGATATATAATTTATACTCCAATTCTAAAGTTATGTGTTTGCTTTATTTTAGGGAAGAATAACAAAAATAATATGAAACATAATAGAATTAACACATAAATAACAAAATACAACGTGTACAACAGAGACGAGCGGGTCCTTGAAGCCCAACCTCTGATTAATCCACTTGTCAGGACGCGCACTACGTAACTCCCAGTACTCAAGTTATGATTTGAATACTGGGATCCAGTGACTAGAACAACGTTGTAATTACTTTTAAGTCACCCATCCAGGTGGGTGAAACACCCTCCAGGTATAGTCTCGAGCTCTACACCATCGCCTTTATCTATCCATTTCATCCCTTCCGCCTATCCACTGTGTGCCCCTCGTACCCATCTAGCCCAGCCTTCTATCGAACTACCCTCCCACCACGGGTCGAGTGAAGGCTACAATGTTGTAAGACAGTGGTGTAAATGCAAGGGCGGATCCAGTGGGGGGGTCAGGGTCCGGACCTCCCTTTTCACCAGAAAATTCCAGTACTTTTTCATTATGCAGTATTGTACTCAGACATTTTTGTAGAGTAAAAAGTATTTACTAGTGACTTAATATCCCCTAATATCAAGTGTGCATGGCTTCAAAATGGCCAAGATATTGGTCACATTAAAAACAAAAACGGGGGTGGGGGGGGGCTGAGTGCCCCCCAAATGTGGGCAGCACCCCTTTTGATATTCCTGGATCCGCTCCTGAAATGTTAAATTGTCAATCAATCTGCAGCTCTACGGGAGCAAGTTTTGGGCTCACGGGAATTGCAGCGTGCAGCAAAAGTTTCAGTCCTCCTGCAGCCAGTGTAGGATCGTGACCCACCTAGAGGTCAGCCAGAAGGATCAAACTCCTCTCAGTACTTCATCACCGCCACCAAAGAATACTTGATGGTGTTGTGGCCCTCACCAGCACCGCTTCAGTTTATCTGTCCTTCAGTGTGTGTCCAACTACAGCTTGAGGGCCCCACACCTCACGCACCCTCCCCACAACCATGATTTTGTGGCAACTTGTGTACCTCATGAACCTTACCTCCGAGGTCACTCCGACTGCAATTACAGTACATTTAAAATCTAAATACCTTAGTTTACAGTATCTGACGGTGAGCTTCATGACTCTAACGCATTGCTCATATTATCTAAAATTAGTTATTCTTTCTTTCAAGGAAACTATACATACAATAATAATGTATTACATATTATATAGACAAGTCAGTGTGAGAGGCCAGAGCACCAGTTCACGATGACTCACACCACGAACTATTAAAACAAATTTTCTCCAAAGTGAAAAATTCCTTCGTGTTGTGTGTCTCTAACATTATCCCAGGAATTTACACAAGCAGAGACAAGCCATGAGGGGTCGGTGGCGCGGCGGCGTAGGTGTGTAATGTGCAGCGATAACTTGTACACATTATTACCGTGAGAAGCGGCGGGTGAGGGCCGGGGCAACACACACTCACGCCAACCCTCCATCCTCGTCCCCACAGTCTTTACATGTTTACATTTCTAATTGAATTGCTGTTTACTACGTTGATGTAACATCCATACAGAAGTATCTCTAAGATATTATATATATTAATAAACATGGAAATCGTATGTAATCTAGATCAATAAATTTTTATGTACATATTTTAAAAGAAATTCTGATAAAAAAACCGGATTCTCTCGTGTTCTTACCCAGAGATACCAGCGTTGTGGAAAACTGAACCTAACATTAATGACCGAAAATTCCAACGAGGACTTGTATTTCTCTCTGCAGATCACCAGGATTAGGTTACACGATACTTCTATTTAGAGTATACGAAGGACACACACACACTCCCGCCTCCATTCTTTTCTTTGCGGACACGAGCACCAACACGACCCGGATCTAAAGGATTCACGGTATCATCCCCCCCCCTCCCCCCGCTTAGTTGGTGATAAGAGAATGCATTTAGTTACACGGTTGAATCTCAGTTAAATTTCGACAAGTTAATCATCATGTTTGTGTCGCAGATTAATTCAGCCAATGACGGTGTTTTCAGTCCCAACGGCAGGGGGGAGAGAGATGGCCAATTGTCTGACAGTATCGTGACGTTTTTTCCATCATGGCGGCTGCGTTAATACCATATACAATATACCTTTCTTAAAACGTTAAAAAGACCAACCAAACCTAACTTAACTTAACTTAATTTAACTAAAACTTATTCAGTAATCATCAGTTTGAGTTAGGTAGAAAAGGTTCATTGTACTTGTTTTATAAGATGGTGCGATTTTCACCAAGTATATGAAACATCCAGTTAAAGATGTTTATGAGATAATTACCGATGAAAAGATTGTAACATTAATTACCTATGACATAATGGGGGATAAATTTAAAACCAGCGGACCCAGACCCACACTATACCTTCGTCAGGCAGCTCTTGCGGTTCTTTTAGTGGACGGGTCATGGCCGCCAGGAGACACAGGAGAAGGAGGGGGGTGGTGGCGGGCCGTGACTTGAACTTAACACGCAATAAACTAACAAGGTAAGAAGCTTAATAAGTTGAGCCTCCACCAGCCGTTTATGGAGTCACAACAACACACACACAATCCTATGATGTCAGAGAATGAATGAAAAAAAAATACTTAATGAACTAATACCAAACAGTTATCATTATTTATTGAACATCTAAAATTTTAAATGATATAATACTTCATAATGATAAATGAAGGAGTAAATACAGTGATGAATTAATGTGAATAAATGAATGAGTTAACAGACGATTCTTCAGTAACTACGACGGTCAGCTGCCACAACATATCCTCTGACACAACAACCTTACTCTTAATACAACGTAAAAGTGTGTTCCTTTGAGTAGCACCAAGAGGTGTTCCAGGGTGTTTCAAGGTCAGGATGCCCAAGAGGTTACTTTTTTGTTCAGTTTCCGGTAATAACGCTACAGGTAATCGATGGTTTTTTGTTAACACATAAGTAGGTAATAATGGAGCACCTTGAAGATTAGCTACTTCCTGAGGCTGGTGTCATGAGGTGCTGCCAAAGAGGGATACCCATAACACTGAGAGGGATACCCATAACACTGAGAGGGATACCCATAACACTGAGAGGGATACCCATAACACTGAGAGGGATACCCATAACACTGAGAGGGATACCCATAACACTGAGAGGGATACCATAACACTGAGAGGGATACCCATAACACTGAGAGGGATACCCATAACACTGAGAGGGATATTCACAACACTGAGAGGGATACCCACAACACTGAGAGGGATACCCATAACACTGAGAGGGATACCCATAACACTGAGAGGGATACCCATAACACTGAGAGGGATACCCACAATACTGAGAGGGATACCCGCAACACTGGAGGATACCCGCAACACTGGGGAGGGATACCATAACACTGAGAGGTCACCCACAATATGAGAGGATACCCATAACACTGAGAGGATACCCATAACACACAGAGGATATTCACAACATAGAGGGATACCCACAATGCTGAGAGGGATGCCCATAACACTGAGAGGGATACCCCTACAACACACAGAGAGGGATACCCATAACACTGAGAGGATATAACACTAAGAGGATACCCACAACACTGAGAGGGATACCCACAACACTGAGGAGATATTCACAACACTGAGAGGGATACCCATAAACGCAGAGGATACCCACTTAACACTGAGAGGGATACCCACAGCCACAGAGATACCCCTATAACACTGAGAGGGATACCCACAACACTGAGAGGATACCCATAACCTGGGAGGATACCACAATACTGAGAGGGATACCCCGCCATGAGAAAGGATGCCATAACACTGGAGGATACCCTGCGCTGAGAGGGATACCCATAACACTGAGAGGGATACCCATAACACTGAGAGGGATACCATAACACTGAGAGGGATACCCATAACACTGAGAGGGATACCCATAACACTGAGAGGGATATTCACAACACTGAGAGGGATACCCACAACACTGAGAGGGATACCCATAACACTGAGAGGGATACCCATAACACTGAGAGGGATACCCATAACACTGAGAGGGATACCCACAATACTGAGAGGGATATTGAAAACATACTCAACATTCAGGTTAATATCATCAACTGTCAGAAAATTTGAGGTTTCATTACTACAGGCGTGACGGTCCTGACAACCTTAGAGCAGAGATGGGACAAGACTCTCCTAAAACACTTTACTCTGGGTGGGGGGGGAGCAATGTGTCATGTTACTGTGTATGGGTCGAGGTCATCATCTACCGGTAAGCCCAGAGACTAATTGATAAGAAGCGCTGGACGACACCTGGTGAAAGTGTCGTTCACTGTTGACTGAGGGCAGGTGACCCATTGCACACCTCACCTGGTATAGTGAACACTCTTATCTGTGTGTGTGTGTGTGTGTGTGTGTGTGTGTGTGTGTGTTTATCGTCACTCTTTTTTTTTTTAGGAACTACGGCCTGATTAACCCTTGAAACCTAACTGGCGTTTTTGCCAAGTAGGAACAATTGAAAGTTAATTTTGCTCTTACAGTACATGGTGAAATTTGATCTTCATTTACAACATCGTTTATTATTACCCTAAAGCAAGCAAACTATACTTATGACATTTAAATAAAAAAAAATTCTGGTTGGTATGTGAAAGTTAAGGTAATTTTTTTTTATATATAACTGGATAAATAGTAAAGGATCTCACTCAGCACACGACAACCATATAAATGTTGAGGAATCTAAACCAAAATTATATATGTTTCTGTACTATTATAAGAAAACTGAATAGAGAAATACACAGTGATGGGAGACTTGGTGCGTAGTGTGGAAGGTATCCCAAAGTCGTGACTCAGCCAGACAGGACCAAAGATTGATGTAGTGTAGATAAATGCGCTTCAGTTTTGTTAACAGTCAAGAGTACATTATTATCACTCGTGTGTTCTGGAGGAGAGAATGATGAACACTGTGGTGATGGCTGAACACTGTGGTGACATTCTCTCGCTACTATTACTACTACTACTTACAGCAGTTCCAAAACTGTTAATACAAGCCGAATACATCACTGGACCTTTTAATTTATTGCTTAATATAATTTAATCAGTCATAAATATATAAAATAAAGTGTTTAGTCTCAGTTCAGAGAATCAACCCTTCAACTGTCTTATTCGTTCCGGCTAATTTTGTTCAATGATTCTGTTGGCATATAAAATATTATTATTAGAATCATCATCATTATCATGATTTTTTTCTCTAGTACTAATATTACTATTATTGTTATTATAATTATTTTCTTGTTATCATTATCTGTATGTGGTTGGTGTGTAACTGACACACACGGGGAGTCTTGGTATAACTGGAAGAAGCAGGAACTAACCATTGGAGCGAAGGTTGAAAAACCTGTGCAGGTGACAGGCAGTGAAAGAAGCGGTGTGTTGATGTATACAAGGTGGCTGGCACCCCACTGGCTCCTCCCTTACTGTATAGTACACAGCTTATTACGAACAGTACAATATTAGGACTTGGAGGCACTTGACCGGGGTGTGATTTTGACCAATGAGATATCGTCGGAAGGGAAGCTGTGTGGAGGACGGTGGCCAGCTTGCTAGGACGAGATTTGTGTTTGTCTAGGGTCTTACGGTACTTAACAAGATACGTGTGTAAATTTGCATGTGAAATTTCTCGTCTGTCTGACCCTTGATGTTTGAGGAAGGTCAGCTTGTATACGTAGTACATATGTAAGGAAAGGCAGAAAGTAGGAACACTGTATCCGCCTTCCACAATTAATAGCTGAGGACAAGACAATAACAATCACACGAAGATTAACACCCCCAGCTTATTTCACCTGATGAATAAATATCCTGATGCTACCTGCAGGATTAGGTTAGGTTAAGTTTAATTAAGCTAGGACAAGTTACGGGCAGGTAAGGTGAGATTATATTAGCATTAGGAGGTTCAATCACCAGTTAAAAAATTAACCTGAGGGTTACTAATCTTCACGTGATGGGAAAATAAGAGAATCATTGAGGAACCGAGAACCTTGAGTAGTTATGGTACACAAGAGAGACAGACATGCAGGAACACCACACCCTGGCGACCTCCACACCACAGCCCCACCGTGTTGATAAACTGTATACTCGTACCTGGGCAAAATCTCACCTAACCTGACCCACCCAACGGGATATAAGGACTAATCTCAGACCAACATGACCCGGCTGGTATGAGTCTGTTCTGGTGATGGGATTTTGTGCGAAGAAACACTGCCTGATTAACGAATTTGTTTGGGTACATTTTGCCCACTGGGATTTTTTTTTCTGATCGTTTTTTACCCAAGGGGATTTTATCTGGGTTTAAAATAAAAATATTCAACAACTTAAAGTCTTCAATTCCATTACACGAGAACGAAAACCCCACATCAAAAAAAATCTTACAATAATATATTTAACAAATTTAATATGTAATTAGGAAGACAATTTACAAGAAGCGTTGGGGATATTTTGAGGAAAATCTAATAATAAGAAATAGGAACTTACCAACTAACACTTCATCTTACTTAAGGAAAATATTTATTTATTTTCTATTTATTTCTTCTGTAATTACTGATCACTGTTGACAATTACTCAGTAACTTTTAATATTAACATTTAAGGTCATAAATCCACACTGAATCCACAAGAACTTAAAACAAAATAATAAATAAATAAAATAAATGTAAAATTCTCTTCTTTGGTTATTTTATTTCCTTAGGTTAGGTTAGATTAGGTTAGGTTAGGTTATTAAGACTGTCCATAACGTAAATTTATTTTTCATATTAAGATGACACACTGAAACATCCTCAAGGAATCATATCCACACATTCCTTTAATTTTTAACACACACACACACACACACACACACACACACACACACACACACACACACACACACACACACACACACACACACATCAGTCTCAGTTGGCCACTACCCCCTCCCTCCCGTGTTGATATAATGGTAAACAATCAGGTGAGGAAGGTAGAGTAAACAGACAGGTGAGGAAGGTAGAGTAAACAAACAGGTGAGTGTGATATACAGGTGGGTGTCGAACCATTCAATTATTCCACTACCACAACCTGCGTGTAAGTTCAAGGTGTTCGCCCGGGCATCTCTCCCTCTCTCCATTCATGAAGTATAGCAGTGTTTGGGTACACGTGGGGGCTGTCTCTCTCTCTCTCTCTCTCTCTCTCTCTCTCTCTCTCTCTCTCTCTCTCTCTCTCTCTCTCTTCTTCTTCCTCTGTATCTCTCTTTCTTCCTCTGTTTATCTCTCTCTCTATTTTTAAATGCCTCTTTCTTTCCCCTTTGGCCTATATCTTCCACTAACCCTCCCCCCACCTCCTCCACACCCCCTTCAAATAATATATCACATGCTAAACTCCTTCTCCTCCTCCTCTGACGACAAATACCACACGAGTCCCTGCAGTAGAAGCTGTCAGGCCACTCACTCTCCAGCCAGCAAGGTTGCCGTCAGCCTGTATGTGGGGCGAGGGTGACCCAGTGTCGCAACTTCACCACCCCATCCTTACTGCCGCCAACTGCCCTTTACCACAGCCCGAAACTCTACTGCTGCTAGTGTGTGTGTGTGTGTGTGTGTGTGTGTGTGTGTATGTGTGTGTGTGTGTGTTAGTGTGTGTGTGTGTGTGTCCAGCTAATGTACACAAAAAAAAGCTAAAGAACACACAAAAAGCTAAAACATTTCGTACACAGCTTTAATGTTGCAGATAGTTTATATTTTACGAACTCATAGAAAATTTAATCATTGGGTGTACTATGGTATACTTCTCCACACTGTTGTATAAGTTACCTAGACTGATGGAAAGTGTGTGGAGGACGAACCAGAGGTAGTTAGTCTCCCTACAGCTGCCTTCACAGTACCTGTAAACCACTCTCTTTATCCAGGGTCCAGTAGCCAAGGATCACGTGAAGATTAGACACCCAAGAGTATTTCATCTGATGATTTAACACCCTTACACAACCTGGAGGGTACAGGTTGGGTTAGGTTAGGTTAGGTTAGGTTGGGTTAGGTTAAATTGGGTTAGGTTATCGTTAGGGTGTTCAATAATTAAGTTAAATAAGCTTGGGTGCCTAATCTTCATGTGTGTGTGTGTGTGTGTGTGTGTGTGTGTGTGTGTGTGTGTGTGTGTGTGTGTGTGTGTGTGTGTGTGTGTGTGTGTGTGTGTGTGTGTGTGTGTGTGTATGTGTGTGTGTGTGTGTGTGTGTGTGTGTGTGTGTGTGTGTGAAGGTACTACTAATGTGAAGGCGAAAGTTAGTAGTGCTTAGATTGTAAAGATACGCTGTATACACTGGCCCCTTATTAGAGCCACTACTAGTTTGAATGTAGGTCGTGCTGACGGTGGTGTTGTCCTTCAGATAGAGCGCTGTCCTGTCCACCTGCCAGGCTCCCTCACAGTGCTCAGAGGCGGCGGATAATGATACGATACTGGAATATTAACATCTTGGAGGAGGACATTTAAAAGAGCCTAACCTAACCTAACCTGACCTAACCTGACCTGACCTAACCTGACCTGACCTAACCTAACCTAATCTACTAATTTGCTGTCACTTGGAATCGAGTATGACGATCATCCAACTATGAGACAATGATATGAGTTATTAAGGATATCACCTTCATTGGTGAGTTGTGAGGTGACTAAAGAGGCCGATACGGGACCAGCAAGGTCGATCACAGATGTTGCACAGGTGGAGGGTTACATCTAGTGCGGGAGGGGCGGTGGCAGCGTCTTTCCGGTATTGGCGCTTGTCTGCCTCGGTTTGCAGTCGGGCTAACTAGAAAGTATTGACACCTTAACCTAACCTAATCTACCCAAACACATAACCTAATCTAACCTAACCCAACCCAATATATCCTATCCTATCCTATCCTGTCCTTACCTGTCCTGTCCACCTGCCAGTACCTCACAGGCAGGTCACTCGGTACTTCATAATCGTATTGATATTTGAAAACACAGTGGAATATACACATAAATCATTAGAAATAATTATTATCATTATCATTATCACTATTATTATTATTAGTAGTAGTAATAATAAATAAAAATATACTAAATACTGTAATAAAACTTTTGAGCACACCTTTACAGTAACCCACCAGGCTACAGCACCCAGAATGATGACTCTCTCCCTCCCCGGGTCATCCCATGCATTCCAGGTGATAATGGTGAGGGACTCTGTGGTGACGTGTCTCTGCTACCTCCCCTCCCTCCTACCCCTACCTGGAGGAGGAGAGCTGTGCTGGGGGTGATGCTACAACTGATCAGACGAATATGACAGCTAAGATGACAGGATGACCACGGCGACGACAGCTAAAGGATAACAAAATGACTACGGCGACGACAGCTAAACGGTAACAAGATGACCACGGCGACGACAGCTAAAAGATAACAAAATGACCACGGCGACGACAGCTAAAAGATAACAAGATGACCACGGCGACGACAGCTAAAAGATAACAAAATGACCACGGCAACGACAGCTAAAAGATAACAAAATGACTACGGCGACGACAGCTAAAAGATAACAAAATGACTACGGCGACGACAGCTAAAAGATAACAAAATGACCACGGCAACGACAGCTAAAAGATAACAAAATGACCACGGCAACGACAGCTAAAAGATAACAAAATGACCATTTATGACGACAGCTAACTCCAATTCCAACATTAACCTCCCTCCCCCAGGTAGAGTTAGTAAATAATCATCAGGTGTAGAAATAAGCTTAGGTGGGTTGATCTTCCCATGATCCAAATGTTTTACTGTATACTGATGAGAAAACCTGAATTTGTGTGTGTGTGTGTGTGTGTGTGTGTGTGTGTGTGTGTAATAATAAATAATAATAATAATTAACGGTTTATTGAAAAAGTTCTGCAGCCCGAAGGCTGAAAATATACATTGGGCATAAATGACTTATTACATACATTGGTGGTTTAACAAAAGCCTTCATTAGAGAAAGGTAAAGGAACATACAGTGAACATTCAGATTAATGTAGGTGTTGAAGAGCAAACACGTAGTGTAGTAACTCCCTCCCAGATGGTGTTATGAGGGACCTCACGTGGTGTAGTAGTTCCCTCACAGATGGTGTTATGAGGGGCCTCACGTGGTGTAGTAATTCCCTCACAGATGGTGTTATGAGGGCCTCACGTGGTGTAGTAATTCCCTCACAGATGGTGTTATGAGGGGCCTCACGTGGTGTAGTAATTCCTCTCACAGATGGTGTTATGAGGGCCTCACGTGGTGTAGTATCCTCACAGATGGTGTTATGAGGGGCCTCACGTGGTGTAGAATTCCCTCACAATGGTGTTATGAGGGCCTCACGTAGTGTAGTAACTCCCTCCCAGATGGTGTTAGGAGGGACCTCACGTGGTGTAGTAATTTCCTCACAGATGGTGTTATGAGGGTTCTCACTTGGTGTAGTAATTCCCTCACAGATGGTATTATGCGGGGCCTCACGTGGTGTAGTAATTCCCTCACAGATGGTGTTATGCGGGGCCTCACGTGGTGTAGTAATTTCCTCACAGATGGTGTTATGAGGGTTCTCACTTGGTGTAGTAATTCCCTCACAGATGGTGTTATGCGGGGCCTCACGTGGTGTAGTAATTCCCTCACAGATGGTGTTATGCGGGGCTTGCATGTGGTGTACACCTCAGATGGTGTTATGAGGGGCCTCACGTGGTGTAGTAATTCCCCTCAGCTAGATGGTGCTATGAGGCCTACGTGGTGTAGTAATTCCTCACAGATGGTGTTATGTGCCTCACGTGGTGTAGTAGTTCCTCATTACAGATGGTGTTAAGTGAGGCCTCACGTGGGTAGTAATTCCCTCACAGATGGTGTGGGCCTCACGGTGTAGTGCACTCCTCAGATGGTGTTATGAGGGCCTCACGGTGTAGTACTCCCCACAGATGGTGTTATGAGGGGCTCTACGTGGTGTAGTAATTCCTCAGATGGTGTTATGAGGGCCTTGATGTGGTGTAGTGTAATTCTCAGCGGTGTTATGCGGGCCTCACGTGGTGTAGTAGTTCCCCACAGATGGTGTTATGAGGGGCTCACGTAGTGTAGTAACTCCCTCCCAGATGGTGTTAGGAGGGACCTCACGTGGTGTAGTAGTTCCCTCACAGATGGTGTT
Source organism: Homarus americanus (assembly GCF_018991925.1). NCBI lineage: Eukaryota > Metazoa > Arthropoda > Malacostraca > Decapoda > Nephropidae > Homarus > Homarus americanus. The sequence goes on from NW_024745073.1 coordinate 6,616,882, forward strand.
ATAGGGGCCTCACGTGGTGTAGTAATTCCCTCACAGATGGTGTTATGAGGGCCCTCACGTGGTGTAGTAATTCCCTCACAGATGGTGTTATGCGGGGCCTCACGTGGTGTAGTAATTCCCTCACAGATGGTGTTATGCGGGGCCTCACGTGGTGTAGTAATTCCCTCACAGACGGTGTTATATGAGTGAGGTGTGGTCCCAGGCCTTCCTATCGTAGACGGATTAACACATCGCTGGTTGTTGGGTCTCACGGGCCATTATCACTGGGTACCTGGGACCTCACTGTGTGAAGGTTAACTTGCGTGCGACTGTTACTGTTGAGTTGTTCTCACTGACTTAAGCACTGTTCACCACTGTTCACCTCTGTTTAACACTGGTTCCATTTCTTTCCTAAATGAAATAGTAACTTCTGGCGTGAACTTGTTGATATTCCGGTGGGGAGGAGGGTTCAGGGGAGGGAGTTGGTATGGGCCAACATAACAGTTGACCTGGCTGCTCCGAGAGGAGCGCCAGGTACGTCTTGACCCTTCGGTGGTCAAGGATGTAGTGTGTGTGTGTGTGTGTGTGTGTGTGTGTGTGTGTGTGTGTGTGTTGTGTGTTGTGTGTGTGTGTGTGTGTGTGTGTGTGTGCGTGCGTGTGTGTGTGTGTGTGTGTGTGTGTGTGTGTGTGTGTGTGTGCGTGTGTGTGTGTGTGTGTGTGTGTGTGTGTGTGTGTGTGTGTGTGTGTGTGTGTGTGTGTGTGTGTGCGTGTGTGTGTGTGTGAGACAAGCAGTATTTCTATTTTGCAGAGTCTATTGACATTCTTAATAATGTTGTATCTTGACTTTCTATCTTTTAATTGTAGACTGTTAACCTTCAGGATCACTCAGGGTGTGGACAACACCCCACCCCCCAAGAACCCTGGTGTATAGCTGGTTGTTGATACACACACACACACACACACACACACACACACACACACACACACACACACACACACACACAACACACCACACACCAGCCTCTGAACTTACCTTAAACCTTCCGTACGTCCAAATTTTACCTTAACTATAACAAGACGTTTTTTCTCCCTTTCATAATATACAATACAAAATAGGATGATAAACATAAATTGACTGGAACACTACACAAGAGACCTTACCTTAAAAAAAATCTTCCTATTCTCGTATAACGAACAATTAACGAACGAAACTCTTAAAGACTCTGAGGCTTTTGTGTAATGGAATATAAATAAATTACTATCTGAATCAACTACTAAGACCTGGTTCATTGATAATTCTTGACCTTCCCTGAGGCTGTTCGACTCTGGCTTGATAGACGGAGACAGAGGAACGAGTTCGTTAAGTCAAATACTATGTAGACTGACCAATAGATCTTATCAAACTAGAACACAGTAATTTAAGACTCTAATCCCCTGGTCACTTACAACACACCAGCATCACTTAATGACCAATAGGAATAGTAATGGATAGTTTTGTCTTTTGATGGGTACTTAACAACACGTGTTATAGAGCTCATACTTACAGAACTCGTCCATAACTCATACTTAAAGAACTCGTCTCATAATGTAACTCATACGAACCAAACTCGTCTCATACTGTAACTCATACTTACAGAACTCGTCTCATACTGTAACTCATACTTACAGAACTCGTCCCCCTCAAACTCTGTAACTCAAAAAGAACTCAGGGAGGGAGGGAGGGAGGGGAGGGGATTGATAGAGCAGTGTGTGTGTGTGTGTGTGTGTGACTATGGAACTATGAGAGAGAGAGAGAGAGAGAGAGAGAGAGAGAGAGAGAGAGGGTTAACTAGTCGGCCTGACTGAACACCCCCAACCAACAGATCCCCAAACGACCAAAAACAAGAGAAATAAAATAAGGCAAAAGAGACCTATCAGACACACACCACACACACACACACACACACACACACAGAACCCAAATGGGCCACATATGACTATAATTGTGCCGGGCAGTTCGGATAGACCTCACTTCATTCTGGAGATAACACGTTCACGACTCAGATACACACACACACACAATAACAGACCGACAGACAAACGTGTGTATTTCAAGGTTCTCACTCCGTTACGTGGTTGGTGAGGGGGAAACAATTAATATCTAGTAAGTAGCGTGAAGACATTAAAAGCCCCGGCACACATTGTTTCTCCTCCCGCTCGTGATCAACAAGTGTGGGGAAACATGATGAGGTGGTCACGTTATAATGGTATACTACCACACTATACCACACCATACCATACCACACCACACTACACCACACCACAGTACACCACACCACACCACACCACACCACACTACGGCGTCTCAAAAAATTTATACAATGGCTTAGTTAATGAGGGAAGATTTTGTACATATTAACCTATCATGTGACATAGCTCATTCATCCTCCCAAGTATTGTCCTCATTTAGCATATATTTTGTATTTATTAAAGTGGGTAATTTTTTTTCTTCTTTGAGAGAGACGAAATAATAAAAAAGTGTATAATTTTTTTTTGGGGGGACATCGTATTTATATTATTGCTACCTAAGGGAAAATATTTTAACTATTAATATTTCTTACGTGCGTGTGTGTGTGTGTGTGTGTGTGTGTGTGTGTGTGTGTGTGTGTGTGTGTGTGTGTGTGTGTGTATAACCAGTTAGTTGTTAATCCCTCGAGTCTGACAGTATAACATTATCCACAGTAAGCAGAAAGTTTGTCTTTATATACAGAATACAGGATTATATATCGTCACTGTCAACTTCACAATATAATAAACCTACATTATATAATTTATTTTCCCCCTCTTATAAATCAACTGTTGGGCCTCAGTAAAGGAAAAACAACCCTGGTACTTTTTTTTAATTCAGTCTCTGTGTCGAAGGAAAACAAACAGATAACGGAGCTTTAAGTCTTGTTTACTGAGAGAGAGAGAGAGAGAGAGAGAGAGAGAGAGAGAGAGAGAGAGAGAGAGAGAGAGAGAGAGAGAGAGAGAGAGAGAGAGAGAGAGAGAGTTGCTTGTAACAGCCCCTCCCCACCTGACTCCAGCAGATATTTTGGAATTCGTGGAGCCTTGTGTTTAATGGAGATCAGAAGGGCATATGAACCCGGTGGAGGAGAATATTTCATGGCATTTTCTCGTGATAGATAGACAGATTGATTGATTGATAGATAGATAAAGATAGATACATAGATACATAGATATATACATACATACATACATACAGAGAGGAATATACACACACACACACATCATTGGTCGAGATCAGTGTGTGTGTGTGTGTGTGTGTGTGTGTGTGTGTGTGTGTGTGTGTGTGTGTGTGTGTGTGTGTGTGTGTGTGTGTGTGTGTGTGTGTAACAGTAACATGGCGGGGTCATCTACACAGTACTAACCTTAACTCTTGCAACAACAGAAGGTCGTGACTGGAAACTATATTACTACACCACCAGAAAGGTTACATGCCGGCAGTTGAGCACACACACACACACACCCCACATTATAGCCTAAGAGAGAATGGGCAATAAATTGAAATATGAGAAGAAACTTATACTGGTTTTGTATCGGTAAACTCATTTCAGTTCACGACTTGTTCAGTGTGTGTGTGTGTGTGTGTGTGTGTGGTGTGTGTGTGTGTGTGTGTGTGTGTGTGTGTGTGTGTGTGTGTGTGTGTGTGGTATGTGTGTGTGTGTGTATGTGTGTGTGTGTGTGTGGGGGGTGTGTGTGTGTGTGTGTGTGTGTGTGTGTGTGTGTGGGGGGTATGTGTGTGTGTGTGTGTGGGGGTATGTGTGTGTGTGTGTGTGTGTGTGTGTGTGTGTGTGTGTGTGTAATGGTCAGCATGCTCACCTCGCAAGCAAGTGGACCTGGTTCGATCCTGGGCAGGGTGAAACTATGGGCCAGTTTCTCCACGCCATTTGCCTCTGTCCATCCAGCAGTAATTGGAAACCTGGATGTTAATAAATTTGCGGATCGTGTTCCGGGGTAATGGTTAGCCAGTGCAGTTGGCGAATTTTCCGGTCTTCTCGGACTAATCCTTGACACTGGGTCTTGCAGCTCGTTAACTTAGGGTGTGGTTGTTGTGTCAGCGACAGCTTCTACACCTTAAACAAATTCACGCCTAGGTGGCCCTTGGGCCGGCTATCCTCGTTGCACGAGGGGCAACCATTATATTATCGGCCGGTCACTGTACTTATAGTTTTACACATTAGGCAAAACACATGAAAGCCGTAAACAATGTAATGGGACATCTGTATATAAAAAAAAATCTCAATAAACAGTTAATCTTAAAGGAATTAAGTAACAACATATATGAAGGCAGGATACAGAAGTAAAAATATAACAATTTACGTATATAAAAAAAAATCTCAATAAACAGTTAATCTCCTATGAAGTAAGTAAGCAACATATATGAAGGCCGTAAACAATGATGCATCAGTGTATAAACAAGCTCATTAATCAACAATTTGTCACTCCATCAACAAAAACTAGTCAGCACGATTTAGCGGAAGAGTCAGAGGCGGGAAGCGGGCGACGCTACCTTTCACCACCAGCCTGTCCTTACCAAGATCCCGTGTACCGTATAGTGGCCAGTGTAAAAGTGATGAGTATATTATTGCCAGTTAGTACATATCCTAGCTTATGAATGTACTAATAAGTGGGGCCAATGTGTGATGAGTACTGCATTAGCCACTGACGATCATTATTGGCCACACTTAGTACATATCCTACCTAATGAATGTACTAACTTAGCCAATGTGTGTAACAAGTACAATAATGATCACAGTTAGTACATGTACAACTTAACATGTACTGCATAAAAATAGCCAGAATGATAAAAACTAGACTAACAAACGTATCACAATAATTCCCCCGAAAAGTTGATAATATTTTACACTGAGAAACAATACCATGATAAAAACCTGTTATATCCTGCCGTCCAACACATACACACACAGACACACACACACACACACAGACACACACACACACACACACACACACGCACACAGCGAATACAATAACCCCCTTTGCCCTTTTACGGTAGAGGGTTGACTATACAGTAATAAAGATGGTGGGTGACGGATTTATTCCCTTGATACTTGGTAATATTTGGTTTCTACTTTGGGAGGTAATAATATGTAGGGGTAGAGTAGGGATAGGTAGGGTACAGAGGGTAGGGTACTAGGGGTAGGGGTAGGGATGAGGGTAGGGCATGAGGGTAGGGTATGAGGTAGGGGTACTAGGGGGTATGAGGGTAGGGGTAGGTAGGGCATGAGGGTAGGGATTAGAGGGCATGAGGGTAGGGGTAGGGTAGGGTACGAGGTAGGGGTACTAGGGGAGGTGCATGAGGGGTAGGGGTACTGAGGGTAGGGGTATGAGGGTAGGGGTGCTGAGGGTAGGGGATTAGGTAGGGTACGAGGGGTAGGGCATTAGGGTAGGGGTACGAGGGTAGGGTACTAGGGTAGGGTACGAGGGTAGGGTATCAGGAGGGTGGGCATGGGTAGGGCATGAGGGTAGGGCATGAGGGTAGGGGTACGTAGGGGTACTAGGGTAGGGGCATGAGGGTAGGGGTACT
>NW_024745073.1:6627450-6662450 GCF_018991925.1 Homarus americanus
TTAGTTACTTTGATTTTGATTGTATCAGTTCTAGACGTTGAAATTGTATGGCATACCGGGGTGATATCTGGTGTGGTACTGGTAATTATGATGGATATTTGGAGGCCTAGTTTATTTCACCTGATGATTGAACATTCTAATGCTACTTGGGGGGTTAGGGTAGGTTAGTTTTAGGTTAGGTTAGGTTAGGTTAGGTTAGGGTAGGTTAGTTTTAGGTTAGGTTCGGTTAGGTTAGGTTAGGTTATATCAGCATTACGGTGGTTAGTTTTAAGGTAAAATAAGGTGTGGTTAATCTTCAGGTGAGCCAGCCTGATTGTGGAGGGGGACACTATACCACACCACGTGAGGTGAAGACGATGAAAAAAAAAAGAAAACGATTGAAAGAAAATATCAGACTGTTGCTTTTTGATTTCATTCAGCCTCAGCCATAGTGGGAAAGATCCGAGACTAATAAAATAAATAAATAAATACAGTGGTTCACGTGTATGTCGCAGCGTAAGAGTACCATTTATATGCATTCTCATAAATCAACTAAGAAAATGAATAAAAACCAACAGGACCCGGTGTTAGTCGAAAATCCTGACCTAGAATATAATTGACATTCCGGACATGTGATACCTTGAAAATCCGGACCTGGAACACACACACACACACACACACACACACACACACACACACACACACACACACACACACACACACACACACACACACACACACACTCACACGATTATATTTCTTAATGTTTATAAGTCGTAATGAGCACTGTCTGATAAGCTCAAAACTGGTCATGGTTTTAAAACACACACACACACACACACCACACACACACACACACACACACACACACACACACACACACACACACACACACACACATACACACACACACACACACACACACGGTGGTTGATGATGGTGATTTTGTCGTCAAATAAACGTGAAGACAAAGACGAAGTGTCACCATCAGATTAAAAATATTCACTAATAGCACACAAGCGCACAAAACAGCCACGCTTATTGTATACCTAACTACACCCTGTTCAACACTGGTTATTTACACACACGATGGTTGATGATGGTGATTATGTCGTCAAATGAATACGAAGACAAAAATAAATGGATTTTAAGAGTTCAGGGCTCAAATAGCCCCTGATATCAGACATGCACACGGTCAGACACACTGGTGAACGCTTGTACTTGTGTCAGTGCACAGATGGGAGGACAAGAGAACTGCCTGCTGGTGACAGATAGTGCAGGGGACTGTCAACATAAAGTCTCTCTCTCTCTCTCTCTCTCTCTCTCTCTCTCTCTCTCTCTCTCTCTCTCTCTCTCTCTCTCTCTCTCTCTCTTATCTCTGTCACTCGTTCGGTTCCTAGCCATCATGATCATTTACCTGGACGCCTTGGGGACTCACCTGCAGGACTCACCTGGTTAGTACCCAATTAGTGTTTTAATTAATAGCATCTGTGTGTGAGGTTTAAGGCTTGATGCTAACTGTAACTTATAACAGTTTAGAACGATAAAAACTGTCCACACACACACACACACACACGACCACGACATGAATGAAGCGAGAATGCAACATCGACACGGGATTGAGTTGAGGTGGGGGTGAGGGGCAAGAGGTAGGGGGCGGGGCAGGGCAGGGCAGGCGCAGGCTATATAAAGGGTGGGCACCTCGGGCACAGCACAGTCGTCAAAGTCGCTAGTGTGAAGCAGAACGCTACTACTAGAGAGGTCAGTCATGCTGGGATGGGACGTAACAGTGTAGAAGATAGTTGGGGATTTAAGGCAGGTGACACTACTGCCAGGTGACATTATTGCCAGGTGACACTATTGCCAGGTGACACTACTACCAGGTGACACTACTGCCAGGTGACACTACTACCAGGTGACACTACTGCCAGGTGACACTACTACCAGGTGACACGACCGTCAGGTGACACTACTACCAGGTGACACTACTGCCAGGTGACACTATTGCCAGGTGACACGACCGTCTGGTGACACTATTGCCCAGGTGACACTACTGCCAGGTGACACGACCGCCAGGTGACACGACCGCCAGGTGTCACTATTGCCAGGTGACATGACCGCCAGGTGACATAATGCCAGGTGACACGACCGTCTGAGGCTATTGCAGGTGAGCACTACTGCCAGGTGACACGACAGTCAGGTGACACTTACTATCAGGTGACACGGCCGCCAGGTGTCACTACGGCAGAATGTCACTTTCGCGCCAGGTGACACGACCGTCCAGAGTGCTGTGCCCAGGTGACAGTACTGCCGGTGGCACGAGCCGTCAGGTGACACTACTACCAGTGACACGGCCGCCAGGTGTCCACTACAGCCAGGTGTGTCACCTTATTGCCAGGTGACACGACAAGTCTGGTGACACTACAGCCAGGTGACACGACCGCCAGGTGACACGACCGCCAGGTGACACGACCGTCAGGTGACACTATTGCCAGGTGGCGTCTGGTGACACTACAGCCAGGTGACACGACCGCCAGGTGTCACTATTGCCAGGTGACGCGGCCGCCAGGTGCACTGTGCCAGAGTAGACACGACCGTCGGTGTCACTATTGCCGAAGTGACACGACCGTCTGGTGACACTACAGCCAGGATGTCACCTGGCCAGGTGTCTGTGGAATGACATGACCGCCAGTGTCTGCCAGGTGACACACGACCGTCAGGTGTCCACTATTGCCAGTGACACGACCGTCCAGGTGTCACTATTGCCAGGTGACACGACCGTCTGGTGGCTACTACATGCGGAAGTGACGACCACCAGGTGACACGACCGCGACCGCCAGGTGTCACTATTGCCAGGTGACATGACCGCCGGGTGTCACTACCGCCAGGTGACACAACCGACCGCCAGGTGTCACTATTGCCAGGTGACACGACCGTCACTATTGGTGACACTACAGCCAGATGACACTACAGCCAGGTGACACAACCGCCAGGTGACACGACCGCCAGGTGACACTACTGCCAGGTGACACGACCGCCAGGTGACACGACCGCCAGGTGACACGACCGCCAGGTGACACTATTGCCAGGTGACACGACCGTCAGGTGACACTACTGCCAAGTGACACTACTGGCAGGTGACACGACCGCCAGGTAACACTACTACCAAGTGACACTGCAGGCAAGTTACACAGCTGGCAGGTTACAAATTTGGCAGGTGACAGGAGCGGCCGATACCATCACTAACAAGTGACAGCTGTAGATGGCATCGTTCGTACTGACTGTCACTTACAACCCCAACAAAACGACTGCCTGGCGACGACAGTTCACAACACAGCTTCAATTTATATTATTACACCTTTGATCTTCCACCGCCAACCCAGTGTTTACAAACGTATTCCCCGACCTGTTAAATGTGTCTCAGTTTTGTGCATTATTCTCAAGAGACCCAATATGATATATCAGTAGTGTTGATTAACTGACTCACTGTTTACGTCTCAGCTTTGGTTTATTAATACATGATAAAGATTAGTGTTGTATATAGACGAGAATTATATTTATCTTTTACTGTGCTACATTTAATGGTGTTCTGGTTACCTCCATAAGTTATCGTAAGGTGACAGGATTTTAGATAATGTTATGTTATAATGAATTTAACATCATTTATATTACTTTAATGTGTTTACTCTTAATATTACTCTAATGTGTTTACTCTTATACTCTTAATATTACTTTAATGTGTTTACTCTTAATATTACTCTAAAGTCTTTACTCTTACTCTTAATTTTACTCTAAGGTCTTTACTCTTACTCTTAACATTACTCTAAAGTCTTTACTCTTACTCTTAATTTTACTCTAAGGTCTTTACTCTTACTCTTAACATTACTCTAATGTGTTTACTCTTACTCGTAATATTACTCTAAAGTCTTTACTCTTACTCTTAATTTTACTCTAATGTGTTTACTCTTACTCTTAATATTACTCTAAAGTCTTTACTCTTACTCTTAATTTTACTCTAATGTGTTTACTCTTACTCTTAACATTACTCTAAAGTCTTTACTCTTACTCTTAATTTTACTCTAATGTGTTTACTCTTAATATTACTCTAAGGTCTTTACTCTTCCCATTAATAGTTACTTTAATGCCTTGCGTCTCGATATTACTCTTAAGTCTTTTCTCTCTACTATAAATATTACTCTAACTTCTTACCTTTACTCTTACAATACTTCTCAATGTCTCTTACTCTTAATATTACTCTTTACTCTTAACACGAGTGTCACTAAGAGCCAAAGTCAACAGTTTGAGGTAAAGTGGTCGACCTTGTTACCCACCTCTTAATGCTAAATGTTAATGGTTTAATTATGAGCCCACCTTACCCTCCACTGACCCCAATAAGTGGACATTTTTACCCCATGAAAAAGACAACAACAACAATAATAATAATAATAATAATAATAATAATAATAATAATAATAATAATAATAATAATAATAATAAATAAAAAAAAAACATTATATCATCTTATATTTTCTAATTTTAACTCCCTTAAATAAACTATAAACGCGTCTGGGTGTAAGGTTAGGTTAGGTTAGGAAAACACTAATTACCTCACCTTATCTAACCTTTAACTTGTTATTGACAGCACCGCCCCCCCCCTTTAATCACGAAAATCAAAATAAAGTGATTTTATTTTCTAACTCTTTCTATGTTTTCTATGTAAACATTAGTCTTTGTGTCTATGTAAACACTAGTCTTTGTATCTATGTAAACACTAGTCTTTGATCACCAACATACGATATTGATGTTAATGAATGTTTATTATTGTACTATGGTCATTATTATACCCGTCTGTGGCGTTCGTCTCAGTGGTACCAAGTTCTCCCGTCGGGGTGAAAGTGAGTGAAAATGAGGACGTGTGTGAGGCTGTGGTTGGTTACTTGTCGTAGTTCTTGGGGCGAAAGTGAGCGAAAATGAGGACGTATGTGAGGCCTTGTCCGGCGAAAGTGTGTGAAAATAACCTATGGCGACTCTAACTGGTTCAGCTCGTGAAAAGGCCACTCGTTCACTGCCACTCCACGAAAATGCTAGGTCATGGAGGAGGAGGAGGAAGAGGAGGAAGAGGAGGAAGAAGAGGTCGATGATAAGTCGTCCAGGTCATAGAGGAGGAGGAGGACCTGGTTAATGATAGGTCGTCCAGGTCATAGAGGAGGAGGACCTGGTTAATGATAGGTCATCCAGGTCATAGAGGAGGAGGAGGACCTGGTTAATGATAGGTCTTCCAGGTCATAGAGGAGGAGGGGGAGGACCTGGTCAATGATAGGTCGTCCAGGTCATATAGGAGGAGGAGGAGGTGGTGGTCAATGATAGGTCGCTCAGGTCATAGAGGAGGAGGGGGAGGACCTGGTTAATGATAGGTCGCTCAGGTCATAGAGGAGGAGGACCTGGTTAATGATGGGTCGTCCAGGTCATAGAGGAGGAGGAGGAGGACCTGGTCAATGATAGGTCGCTCAGGTCATAGAGGAGGAGGAACTGGTCAATGATAGGTCGTCCAGGTCATAGAGGAGGAGGAGGAGGACCTGGTTAATATAGGTCGTCCAGGTCATAGAGGAGGAGGAGGAGGACCTGGTCAATGATAGGTCGCTCAGGTCATCGAGGAGGAGGAAGACTTGGTTAATGATAGGTCGTCCAGGTCATAGAGGAGGAGGAGGGGAGGGTTATCACGGAGTGGGGAAGACAACATCACTCAATAAGTTTTTTTACGTGGAGGAGTGTGCTGGAGAGGAGAGGAGAGGAGGTTTAGTTAGACACGATGCCATTTATTTAATTCTGAGCAGCTCCAGTGAATAACGCACCCAGCACACACCTTACTGGCCTGACTCTCACTATGAAACGGTACACAAAATGTTTATATATACAGATAATAACATAAGATAATTAATCGATAAATGTTCAATCAAATTTTCACATGATCAACTGGAGGACGAGTTCTGGAAATGTCTGTCTGTCTGTCTGTCTGTCTGTTAGTCGGATGTGTGGGAGATGCAGGCGAGGGGCTGGTAATGTCCTCCAGCCAGGCTCCTCTACACTGTATCCGTGTCTAGAGGTTCATTCATTAATATATCACGTTATTATTACGGTAATGACCAGGTGACGTAAGCGTGGGAACAGTACCTGGGTTTGTGTGATCATACTGGAAGGTTACGCTGTCTGGGGGTGAGGGAGAGGATGGGGGTGAAGGTCAGGGTAAGGGAGAGGGTGAGGTTAAGGGTGAGGGTAAGGGAGAGGGTGGTGGAGAGGGTGAGGGTAATGGAGAGGGTAAGGATGAGGTGTGGTGGGTGGGTAGTTGTGAACACCAGTAGAGAGGGAGGGAGGGTGTGGCCCTTGTCCTCGAGGGGTCGAGGACCATGAGCAAAGTGGGCAGCAGGATCACGCCCTCACGATGTTGGTGTTGCCTCCATACCCACGCCTCCCCCTTCCACCCTCAATGATTTACCTCCTCACGTCTTTCTTTGTTACTACCGCCTCAACCCCCTCCTCCGTCCTTCCTACAGCAGCCTGCACGACCTTGCTCTGAGTGCCTTGCTTACCCCCCCTCCACCACCACCACCGCGACTCCTAAAGATCCTAGTGGAGGTGGTAGTGTAGTTCCCTCTTTACATGTCTCCCTGGCATAACCTGCGACGCGCTCCAATGGCGGCTCAACACAAGAGTAACTCACCGCCAACGTTATGATTACTTGCGGTCCTCCCACATCAAACGTTTTATCAGATGTACAAATTATCGAATGAAAATGTAAAATCGTGTCACTCGAGAGGGATGACAGCGAGGCAGCTAAAATGTCTGTCGTCCCCAAAACCTGGAAAGCTGCATCATGTTCATCACTGTCACCACCATCCACGACGAGCCATACTATACCTGTACTGTACTCCGCACACATTCACCTCCACTGGCCTACATGCCTAACACACACACACACACACACACACACACACACACACACACACACACACACACACACACGCACACACACACACACACACACACACACACACTAATTATACCGAGAAACTCATTTAATGTTCCTGCAGTATACAGGTATTTTCTCCTACCTGGCATGGGTGACGACAGGCTGAAGGTGTTGTCTGTGATATCATGTGGAGGAGCGTGGTGGTGGGCGGGGTGGGCGGTGATGATGGGAGAGGTGGACGAGGTGATAAAAGTCGGGCGGTGGCGATGACAGGGTGGTGGGTGATGGGCGGTGCTGTGAAGAAGAAAATCAAGAAAAAAACTTTAGTCTCTTTCTTAGGTTTAAAATTTATGATGAATAAAAGAATTGTTAGTTTGTGCTCTTATGTGTACGTCTTAACACACACACACACACACACACACACACAGAGGTCATATAGCAGCGATTTATAGTCTCTTGTTACTGAAGCTTCTTAATAAATCCAGTGTGGTATATAATTTTAATTCACAAGTTTATATAAAATTTAAAATCAATTGATAGATTTAATTCAATATCAAGGTATGAAAATATAATAAGAAAATAAATATTAAAGCTAATACGCGTCGACGGGTCAGTCGTCAATATTAACCACATTTCAATATCCGTGTCAAATAAAAAACTATAATTAATCGCCCTCTTTTATAATTTGTTTTTGTAGGTTATAGTGTATAGATATTTGTTGTAATTTGAGCAGCCAGGGAGTTGGAGGTAAGTGTACAGAAGCCTGGAGTGTAAGGCGACGCTTCTGCTCGTCCTTGGGAGACTCACTTGTATAATCAGACCCGTCACGCCCGGGCAGGTCTGGCGCCACTGACACGGTGGATGATTAATAACATTGTGTAATGGTTTTTAATTATATGGTCAATATCTGTGAGGGTCGTGAAGATGGTGATGTGGTTTGGGTGAAGGAGGTGGTGTGGTTTTAGCGAAGGTGTGGTTCTGGTGAAAGAGGTGGTGTGGTTCTGGAGAAGGAGGTGGTGTGGCCCTGGTGAAGGAGGTGGTGTGGTTCTGGTGAAGGAGGTGGTGTGGCCCTGGTGAAGGAGGTGGTGTGGTTCTGGTGAAGAAGGTGGTGTGGTTTTGGTGAAGAAGGTGGTGTGGTTTTGGTGAAGGAGGTGGTGTGGCCCTGGTGAAGGTGGTGTGGTCCTAGTGAAGGTAGTGTGGCCATAATGAAGTGATGTGGCCCTAGTGAAGGAGGTGATGTGGCCCTAGTGAAGAAGGTAGTGTGGACCCTTGTGAAGGTGCTGCTGTGGCCTTAGTGAACGAGGCGGTGTGGCAGTAGTAGGATGGCCAAGGCTATAGGTCACTCCTGCAGGAGGATAGTAGTGATAGTGTGGGAGGGACGGTGGAAGAAAGAAAGAAAGAAAGGAAGGAAGGAAGGAAGGAAGGAAGGGTATGTATGAACCAGGTTGTACAGGTGAGCTACACTTACCTGGCTCCAGCTCGGGTCATGAATGGCGTCACACATCACCACAGAAACCTTGGAACACAAACACAATAAAATTACTCTTATATACAGTAATTCTAAATAAACATGTATATCTTACTAACAAATAAGAATTATCAGTAATAAGATAACTAACAAATAAGAATGAAGAAATAATAAGATAAATGACATAACAGTTCAATCGTAATCATGTGACAATAAAAATATACAAATTTAAATTAACATAGCCTTAACTTCGCTAAAGACTACGAACAAATGACGATCAGGAAGCACTAATAACCAAAAATCATAAATGAAATAAAAAACAATAAGTGAGAGTACCGTGACACCCCAAAACAAACCACAACAAAAGACGAACACGCAGCGATACATCAAGGTTTTGTCATCACAGTACAAAAAAAAACAATGCAACCCATAACTAGACGTAAAAGGTCCCTCCCCACCTCACCTCACCCCACCCCACCTCACCCCACCTCACCCCACCTCACCCTACCTCACCTCCACCTCACCCCACGAGACATGTGAAGATTCGTGTCATGACTGGTGTGGTCGTGGAGGGATAATAATGGTGGACAGTAATTAACCATCGAGGTGAAAGTCCCCCTCATATATACGTCCCGGTGACTCATGACGGCAGACAGTGATCCTTCAGCCGCCACAACAGTCACAACCTCTCAGGCCTAATAAACTTAACCTAATCCTGTGTGGCTTCCTGGGTTTTCCTGGACGGTCAGCCACGCAAGGCATTACCTGATCAGGGAGAGGGAGGAGCCGAGAGGGGAGGGGGATTGGTTGTGAGGGAGGAGAGTGGTTGAGAGAGAGGGAGAGGGAGTGGAGGAGAGTGGTTGAGAGAGAGAGAGAGAGGGAAGGAGATGGAGAGAGGAGAGTGATTGAGAGGGAGATGGAGGGAGGAGAGTGACTGAGAGGGAGGAGAGTGATTGAGAATGAGGGAGAGTTGTTGAGGTAGATAGAGGTAAGAGACTCAGGGATGTGGTGACGCTCCAGAATGGGTGTTGTGGGCGTGTGGGCGTCGCTGACACGCCCTCGCCACCCGCAACATGACAGCCTAACCCTTCAGCCTTCAGAGGAACATCTTAGTGTGTGATTTACTTCTCTTACTCTGTGTCTGTATGTTTGTCTCATCTATTAATGTATGAATCACGTGAGAATATGTAACTTACACCCATTACTAACATACATATTGTTAGTACGACACACACACACACACACACACACACACACACACACACACACACACACACACACAGACACACACACACACAGACACACACACACACACACATACACACACAGACACACACACACACACACACACACACACACACACACACAGGCACAGTACTTTCACTACCCAGCATCACCAGGGATCAGTTACAGTGCCACAGCCCAGGACCAACCTGAGGGAGATGAGGTCACTACCCGAGCTAAGGGTACTGGGAGGGGCAGGGGGGCAAGTGTTAGGGCAATAAACGAGCCCCCTCTGGGGCAATCTGTAAATCAGTGTTAGGGCAATAGGGGCAGAGGTGAGGGCGGAAGGGGAAAGTGTTAGGGCAATAGAGGCAGAGGTGAGGGCAGGATGGATAGGTATGGAGACAAGATGGACAGGTATGGGGGCAAGAGGGACAGGTAAGGGGGCAAGAAGGACAGGTATAAGGGCAGGCGGAACAGGTATGGGGGGCAGGAGGATCAGGTACAAGGACAAGAGGCGACAGTACACACACACACCAGGCATCAGAACATAAACACACTGTCACTGCTAATCAGACCCTGACGACCTCCTCCACACAATGACCCACAACCCTCAGCGTCCCGGCAAACATACGGAGGACGAATGTGTTCCTTCCCCTCCTGAGTCGATGTCACTACTCACCCACCCTAACTATAAAGTCTCGTGGACCTTCCTGTAATCCTCATAATACTTGGTGGTGTTAATAACGAAGTACTGGGTATATGTTGCGTTAATCTGTACCTGGAAGATAACGTAACACTCACATATGCGAAGAAGGAATAATGAAAGTAGAAAAGGTGCGTTGTGTCCTGTCTAAAAGCGGGTTAAATTCAGTGACGACATGGGCATTAAACAGCGCCTGACGTACGTTCGTTCGCCTTTCTGCCTGTGGTGGTGGTGGTGGTGGTGGTTTTCCTTACATACGATACAACCATAAATATCCTGAAGAGTGTGTGCCTCATCTTCCAGCTAATGGCGGTAATACCTGTGTTTATCGGCCTCAAATGACGTGGTATTCGAACCGTGAGTAATGTAGTACCTCTCTCTCTCTCTCTCTCTCTCTCTCTCTCTCTCTCTCTCTCTCTCTCTCCGGTTAGGTTAGGCGGACTCAGAAAAGATTATTGACCACCAAGTAACAGAGGCAAGCAGTAAGGTTGAAACAAAGGTACAGACTGCATTACTGCTCACTACACCGTCACGATCATCCTCAGAGAGTGAAAGTGTTGATGATAAACCTCTTGAAAGTGAAAGTATATAATGTAGCCACCGACAGCTCGCGCCAATCTTATTCTAACACAGTGTTCTATCATTCTGCAACACACGAAACAAAGTTATACATAGTCGAGGTACGTAATATGGAACACACACATACTGTAGATATATAGATATAGATGGATAAATCGGATTCTTTTATGTCAATTCATCTAATTTCTCGCTCAAACCAGTCACCGGAGTCGTCACGAAAGTTTCAATATCCTCAGGCACAGCAAGTGTTTCCTGATTGCTGGGGAAAATGTCGTGTAATTTCTCTAAGAATTCTCAGTCATATTATTTTCCCTTTTCTGTTCTGATTTCATCCTCATAATCCTCAACCAGCTGTACTGTACTTCACACGACACCATCTGCCTCATTAGTGTAATAGTTAAAAGTCCCTAAGGCTGACAACATTCATAAGTCCTCCAAAGCGAATATCTTCAGTTACACCTTCAGTTACAGGTATTTTGGGGAAGAAAATATTAATACAGTACAGTTCCTCCTCCTAGGACAAGCACCGTTTTCTATCATGCAGTCATGAAGGCTGTGGCTTCCGACCGGGTCTGGGTTTGTTTATTTTCTTATGAGCCGAATATGTTTAATCTTTATGAATCACCTTTGTCAGCAATAACGAATCAATCTAACCTAACCTAACCATCTTTAGCGTCGGTGTTTAAGTTTAATTACGTCGTCCGCTGTGGTTCATTGGTAAACTGTAAAAATAAACTGTAAGTCTGACCCGAGACGGAAGCCACTTTACCAGCTTTAAATAAATACGAAAGTTCGTACTCTTCTCCCTTCCTGCAAGTCATGTCTCTTGACCAGACGCGACCACAAGGCAAATGTGTGATGCAATATTTAGCCTTCCTCATCCCTCCCTCCCTCACTGTACCAGTCATGGAGGCAGGATTGACCCCAGAAATTTTAACTTTTATTCACATTGTTTTCTGAAATACCTTTGAGTTTTTTTTCCTTTTTAAATAGATTCACTCCCAGACAGTTCTATCTACTGAGAAAGGGTTTAAACATTCCAAGTCAAGACCATCCATCTTCAATTGTTGTCTCTCAGGCTCTCAGGTCATCACTCCTGTTCGTATTTTCATGTCGACCTTCACAGATGATGGTGGATATGTATCACAGACTTTAACCTATTAAAATATTCCTTAAAAGTGTGTGTGTGTGTGTGTGTGTGTGTGTGTGTTGGTCCACCTCGGGTCAGTCAACAAACCCCTCACACTCCACGCTGGTCAGTCATGAATGAAAACTTATCCACAAGTGTTAAATGTTCGAGCCTCATCACCGCTTTGTTTACCTTGTTTTTGGTGGAATATCAATCAACTTCATGCTGACTCGTAGGTGATGACGTTACGCAACTCACTCGCGTTGTTTTTATTCTGCTCGGAAGTGTTTACATCTCTCTCGCTTAAATGTAGACACGAAGCAGGAAGTTACACCCCAGAAAAATACCTAAATTCAAGATGTCCTGCTTTTTCAACCTCTCAAGTGCACCATCTTTTAAATCTCGAGTAATTCTTTCATCACTGCCACGTGCTTACTGTCGGGGATTCTTATTCACTAGTATTGATTATGGATCTACCCAGTGTTTGTCGGGTCATGTGTTGGTCTAGTGAGCCGGGTGTTCGCTGTTGTTAAAGATTAAGTCTGTTTTCTTTTTCACCCACACCAAATTTTAATGTTACTTAGGTTATGTATTAAAACAAACCGATGAATATTCCACCCCAAAAATATCAGGAAATATAATGGTGTCCTTGTCCTCAACCTTTACAAAAGATATATAGCACCAAAAGTGGTGTTGTCCTGACAATTAGCGTAATGTTTACCCCCCCCCCCCGGATGCTGCTTTGGTCCACAAACCTCCTTGGATACACAAAACAGCTCTACTTTACTAGCCCGTGAAGGTCGTTCAATATTTGTTTCTTAAGCTGTGTTGTGTCGGAAGCCGCCAGGTTAGGTTAGGTTCCCCCAACGGTAGTGTCTGTGATCAACAGCGTAACAAGTTACGAAGGTCTCCTCTACTGTGTACTTCTTACCGACTCCCCTCCAAAAGAGAAGATACACTAATTGTACGTCACATAAAATATGGCGCCTCCCACGACCATCAGTGTGGCGTCTATATCTTATAGTGGTCCTGCTGCCACTCACACCACCACAAGTTCCACCTACAGTATGCACTACAATACACTTTATTTGTTACTTACATCCGCTCAAAATACTATAGAGGATTATTTCTTTCGTGGCGATATAATAAATAAAAAAATATCAATATGAACTTTAACATTTAGGAGATAACAACAAGAGGAGGAGAGAAAGTAGTGATACAGAGATGTGACGGAGATGGTCACGCACCAGGTGGCTGTGAGTCTTCCTCTACCACCGCAGCTGAAGGTCGAGTGTCAGGAAACAAGACCCAAGAAGATTATGTAGTGGAATCTCTAAAAACAACAGACAGTCTCGCTACCAGATAGGATACGCCGGCCTCGTCACGGGACGCAGGACCTCCGGAAACTGGGGCTGGGAGGTGAGCGGCCTGCAGTACTGCAACTGTCACCAAGGTCAATCTTCCTCCCTGCGCACGGCCTGCGCCTTGACACGACTGAAAATGGTGTTTCGCGCTGGGTTTGTCATCGGTTTCCGGTCACTGGTTGAGGCTGGACGGATGTTTGGCTTTGTATACTAACGATGGGCGCTGATGTGACAATAGTGTGGGGCAAGGCTTGTGTCACCCACACACTATATATCACTCAAACGTCCAGACTACATCCGACAGTAATGTCCAGCGGGACATCCTGCCTCCGCTACTTTCATCGGGATAACGAAACCCTGGTTTAATATTCCGTGAAGGTTTCTCAACATACAGTAGGCACTATGCAGTTGTACAGGTCATGACGAGGGTCGTGGCACTGTGTCAAAACCGCGGCCCAGGTCACCGCGGGTGTAACGCTGACATTACAAACAGGATGATGAGAGGATATTCTGCCTGCATGAAAATTTGATTTACGAAATTCTCTGAAACATGTTAATCGTAATTCCTATCTCACCCCCCTCCCCCCCCCTCCCCTTCTCCACAAAGACAAAAAGGGTATTATGTATTTTTTCAAGATCCTGCATTCACAAGATGCCCTGACGAACACAGGAACGGACAGCAGGAAGGGCATTATTACCAGATCCCAGCCGGGGGGGACGAGGCACAAAAAGTGACCTGTGACTATCTAGAAATAAGCTGTTGGTCCGGTCTCTCCCACGACCAGTGAGACCCTGATGGAAAGTAAACCTCATGACTGTAAAATATATAATAGGAATACTGTATAAGAATATTTTTAACTACATTAAATTAAGAACATTGAACTAAATTAAAATGCATCGTGTGTGTGTGTGTGTGTGTGTGGCCTGGCAGACGTCATACAGGAAGGTGTCCCCATAATTGTCACGGGTAATTTACGAGGTAAGGCGTGAGTCCTCGACCTTGCGTAGGCTGCAGGTCGGAAAGCTCCCCCAAGGTTGGTCTAGCTGGAGAGGACCGCGCATGCGTACTGGCAAGAGCACCATGTGTGTACGGCGCTTATTACCGCCTGTCAGCTGGTCAAGAGAGTCATTCGTGGCGCTGTGACCACGCTCACCAGTGAACGTAAACATTACACTGTGTCGACAAACTCTTGAGTGCAACTGTTATTCGTTCATACATTTTGGATTACGGAAGACTCTGGCTAGGTAAGGTATAACTTAATACACATGTTATACACAGTTCATTATATAAAAACTTCATCTAAACAATAGTTCTAGTCATTAAATAAATACAATTATTGAAAAGGGGGTATCGACCGGGCTGGTGTATGCACTGTACTATCTGCTGTTAAACACTCCCAGAATGTCAACAAGCACAGCACAATATAATGTGAGGGATTGTGTGGATGTTAAGTGAGCGAGGTTGTTGCCTGTGCCACTGACCTCATCTTAATGAATATACAGTGGGTAAGTACTGACCCGGATTACCTTGGTGGAGGTGGCCCCCACACCACACACGTCTACTGCCTCACAGAATTGCACATACTAGTCTAACATACTCTCACTCCTCGTAACACATGCAATAACATCAACATGAAAATACTGAAAATTTTATAACATTTATAATAAGTAATAATAACAAACTAAAGGGTGACGTGTACGAAGACATTATTCAGGAGATGGAGGGAAGAGATACTGATGACTCGATGAACTTCAAGGGATGAAAGTCGTTTGTTATGTAACCCAGTGGTCAGAGAATCACAGTGAATGAACTTACATGCATAGGTGGGAGGGAGGGAGGGAGGGAGAGAAGGGGACAAAAACCTGTAGTAGGCTGAGGGAGGCACACTACAGGAGACGGGAGGAGGGGGCCAGTGAGGACACTATAGGCGGGGGACGTGGAGAAGTTTGGGGAGAGAAAGCATAAGGGAGAAGAAATAATTTATTTATGGCGATTTTACTGAACATTTATTTATCCATCTGTCTACCTATAAAGATATATAGATTTACTGAGTCAAACATACCTACAACTGGCAAAAACGCGGGTAGACTAGCTCGATATATTTGTATACCAGTAACTACCAACCAAACAGATCCTAACTAATCGCATCCACATAAAGTGCAGAAAAAAAATATATGTTTTGTAATTTACTCAGTAGTTCATATAGTTTAACTTGATAGTACGTCCGTTATGTACTTCTCACACTCCTCACTATACCTCAGTGAGGGTAGACGTGTAAACACAGAGGTTCAAACTACACTGGACACAGCTACCAGGCACCAATGCGAGTCGCAGTGTGATAACAGTGACGTAACACAACTTTTAGTACAATGTTCACTACTCTGCCAACACGACAGCTCACACGGCTATATTTTGAGCATAACTATAACCGGGGGAAGGTTTAAACCTTCACATACGTACTTATAAGTGTCTCTGGTTTACACTCCTCTGTGTTGCGAGTAGCAAGACAGTTCCAGCGCTTGGGAATACCTCCAGCCTTGAGTATCGTTGTGGACACTCATAAAGCCACCGTCAAAATGATACACATGACAAAATTCCATCTACTGTACTGAAATTTCCTTGTCCTGTTACTCTTCCAGGTTAGGTTAGGTTGTTGTGAACTTTATTGTCTACTTTTTATATCTGGTCGTGGACACTGGATTACACCCTTCTCACGTATGTCCGGGCCAGGATAGACTCATACATAACCCAGGATATGCAGGATATTTATACACAAGTCAAAAACAAACCCTCTATCACGTGACGCACCATCATTAACAGATTCAGATTTGCCCCCGAGGGGGCTAGTTTATTGGGCACCCCCTTACATCCTGTGCAAGGTGAAGCGCAGAAGCGTTTACAGCGCCCAACAGGGAAGTATGAAAAGTTCATACTTGCCTTTACCATCATTAACCTTAATACTCATATTCTTGGTATCATTTTCCTCCTATAATTACTCAGGGATACATAGTCATTAACGCTGATCTATAACCTGTATCATTAAACATACTTGGACATTTATAAGTTGAACATTTTAGTCACGAGTCATAATATTCACCACAACCAAAAACTGCTGAGTCAGTGAGGTGATGTCTAGACCATACTGACTAACATGACTATAAGCTAAGGAGTATACACGTAATAATGGAGGCCGCTGTCATCTTTACCTCGCTACCATCTCCCGCCTTTACGTATGCGTCCCTGGAGAATGGTCGGTTGCACATCGTTAATGGCTGACCGATAATAGCCGCGTCTGTTTTACTCTCAATGTTATTAACAGTATGACAGTATTTTGAATCACCACAGTAATCTGACCTACTATACTGGTGGTGGTGATGACGGTCACTGACTACGACATAAATGGTAAGTTTAGACACACCCACTGACCATTGTTGCTTGCACCGTAGACCAATAAATGTAGACACACACACACACACACACACACACACACACACACAAGAGTTCACCATATATAATCATTCACCTAAAAACATAAACTGAAATTAACTGAGTAACAAAAAATATAAACTGAAATCGAAATTAATCCCATGGCAATGTGTATCCAACCAACCACAACTACGGACACTAACAATACGATATAAAAACACAAAACTCGAGACAAAAACTCATCTAACAAACACAGGATTAAAACAGTGACGTGGACGAGTGTTATAAAAACTGGGATAGAAAGTAGAATACCTCAATATACCTGGCGAACAATAGCACAGCCTTACCTCCTTATACACCAGAGTTAGACGATCCTGGTGCTGGGAGATTAATATTTTAACTCCTGTTGTATAGCTGTTGAAATGTGAGATCACCTGAAGCTTCCCCCTCTCTCTACAGCTTATTTCACCTGAAGAATCTCCCTCCTACAGCTTATTTCACCTGAAGATTCTCCTTCCTACAGCTTATTTCACCTGAAGATTCCCCCCCCCCTTATTTCATCTATAGATTAACCACCCTAACACTATTTGGGAGGGTTGGGATAGATTAGGTTAGGATAGGTTAAAATAAGCTATGTTAGCGTAAGGTTGTTTAATCTTCAGGTGAAATAAGCCCCGGGGGGGGGGGGTGATTCTTCAGGTGGTCCCCAATAAGTACCTGTCAACCTCATGTTTTAATTAATGAGTTATAACAAGAAACAACAATATGAAACGTATTATCAAACCATAACACATCTCTACTCATGCCCGACTGAAAATAAAATGAATCACGACAACCACGACGTCCACATTACAAGGCTGATTCAATGACCATTTACATTCCTAACACAGTTGACACAGCGCTGATGCCTCGTCCATTCACTCTCCCATTGTCGGGTACAGTCACTTGTCATCTTCACGCACATTTATGCCCAGGGAGCTGAAGGGGTCATATCAGGGGCAGAGGGGAGGGCGGCTGGCCAACCTCCCCCTGGCAGTAAGATAAAACTTCACTTTCATTATATTCCTACTTTATTCTACACTGGATTATTATCACACATAATCTCTTACGTCGTTATGGCCGGGATGGTTCATGGTATATGATATGAGGTAATGTTTACAATACTAAGAACAATTTCATCACAGTCATTTTAGACTTGATTATTCTTATTCGCAACCAAAGTGTTCATAAAGCAAGAACTTATTGCACGCTCAACAAT
Organism: Homarus americanus; assembly: GCF_018991925.1. Taxonomy (NCBI): domain Eukaryota; kingdom Metazoa; phylum Arthropoda; class Malacostraca; order Decapoda; family Nephropidae; genus Homarus; species Homarus americanus. The sequence continues at coordinate 6,645,552 of NW_024745073.1, forward strand.
ATGGTAACTCCGGCGTGTCATCAGAAGAAAAAATAATAAACAAGGGAACATATGAAACCCTTACAACCTATCGTGACGTGATTACCTCAGCACTCGTAAACACATAGACCGCAGGCGGCTGTGTGGCGGCAGATGGTCTCCAGTGAGGCGGTGTGTGTTGGACTGCCTCTTTGCAAGCTTTCTCGCCTCCCTCTCCCGACATTTACTGTACACTGATAATATGCGTCCTATTATCGGCTGTATCCGGGATAACACATTTCTGTGACTGTTACTACGAGAATACTGACGCTATGTCCACCAAGAGCAGAGGACGCGGTAAATAATAAATAATGAGACACAGGCACGTTTATATGTAACACACGTAGTAGCTACAGTATGTGATAACTGTGCGACTAACCATTTTTAACTGGTTGTGAAAACATTTCTCACGTAACACAACACACAAATATCAGCAAAACAACTTGAGTCAGAAACTGTTTTACAAGTACTGGCGGACACAAGGGGAACGTTGAATATATAAAGGTTGGCGATAACGTTTTATATATATATATATATATATATATATATATATATATATATATATATATATATATACACCACGAGTAATACTAGAAAAGTTTTTGACAAATCCATCAACACTTGTTCATCACTGATAGCCCTCTACTGCCAGCTGGATCTGCTAGTGCTTCAACAACGTAAAATACTTCATCTGTCAGGTATTGCTATTATTGTAACCCTCAGTGCAGTTTTCAAACTCGTCAACGGAATAACTAAACTACCAAGGTAAAGAAACACGACTTATAAGTAAAACCTGGAACAAGTGATGGCCCTTTCGGCAAATATTGTGTGTAAACTGTATTGTTACACGTTGGTGACGAAATTTTAATGAGTTCCTTCCTAGTTAATTTCAAATTAGTTGAAGTTTCCTGTACCGATAACAAAATGATCTAAGCCCCGCTTAACGTTCAGGACACGAGATTGGAGAGACAAGTTTGAGCAGTGGTGTATGACGGACCTGACGCCATACGCAGAGCAGATTACAATATTGGTGTGGACTCAACACAAGCTATCACTCTCTCCTCGCCCCCCATACTTGTGGTCCAACTTACATTGTAATTATCTCTACACTCCTGACATATTAGTTCCTCTTTCTGCCTCTACACCCTCAGTCTTGATTCACGTCTTAGCAGCCACACGCTCAACGTATAGATAAGATTATTCTTTACTCTGCACAAAACGAATCCATTAGTACTCATTTTCACACGACAACCTTCACCTCCTACTTTTCGATAAAATTGTTTTATTCAAACTGACGAAACGCTTACATAATACAGTATTAGCTTCTGTATTTTGCTGTAAGTATAAAACAATATGTGGACATAATTACTGTTATCATATTTGTATCCCGGCAAGTAGAAACACTTCCGGTTATGATCCAGAACATAAAAACAAGAGATAATAAAGAGCCAGCCTTGCACGTGTGACGTTTGGTACACAGGGCGGGGCGGGGTTGACAGCTGTGGTGCTGGCGAGGCTCTCTTGTTTTGGTTGTGTGTGAACCTGTCCATAATTTGTAAGCAGTTAAAATAATATTTACTATAATTTTTGTCGCGTTTCAACTAGTTTGTTACAAGCTGTGCAAAGGTGGGAAGAAAGGTTATTGCGTTTAATTTTGAGATAGTTTGTGAGCGCTGGAGAGATTGACGATTACATAATTTCTCCAGTAATCATGGTATCTAAGTTTTACGTAACCATTATTATTTATTTCAATGTTGTTATTAAAAATACAGTCATATTCAGTACTACTTTAAACTTTCTTTAATTCTTATGTCATAAAGTGTAACTCAATTACCATCAAGGCTTGTTGAGGGAACATGGGGTAGCATTTATGTCAAACCTCAGACCACAGTCTCACCAGCAGACAGAAGCTACAAGAGGAAGGGAAGGCTGCCTACCTATAGTTTTGGGATAAATAATTTACTTCATATCTAGGCCTAACACCACCTTTATGTTCTTATATTCTTAAATAAAGGCATTTACAATGACCAATGCTAGTAACTTGTGGAGACAGTTGTACCTTTACAATTGTATCTTAACACGTTGGTATCGTGCGGTCAGCAATTTGCAGACAAAAGAAAATCAATAATACCGTATAGCCATATTTTGTGTGGTATGACTAAGCCTACACTAGATGGCGGGAGATAATGGATCTCAGAAAACAAAATTATTTTGATAAATGTTTCACGTAGCTCCCGGATGTTATTAGCCTGTCATGGTGACCAGTTTGCAATACGAGCGGCCGCTGTGCAGTATTGATCACCAGTAATATAACCTAACCGAGCACAACCAAACCTTACCAAACGTAGTGGCAAGTTTAGCGTGCCGTGAACATTGCCACAAGGTGACAAACATTAACACTGACACTCACCATAATCTGGAGGATCCTGGTCAGTCGGTCTCAATGTAGCGTCGGAAACACAGGTCATTTTCGACACTGGGCGGAATTGCCTTAGTGATCACCTGAGGATAATGGCGGTGGCTACGTCATCGGGAAGGGCCAGTCACGGAATGGGTGAGAGGAGGGATGCGCATTTGATGACGTCACTGTATGTCAGGCCTCCTACAGCAGGACAATAAAAGCTGCGAGACAACCAACCCGGACAGCAGTTTGCCTGGAGGTTGCAACTCGGTACCAGCACACGCGCCGCGCACCAAGCATCACACCAGCGGCCAGGTATCCCATCACGATCAGTATCAGAGCCTAACTGTGGAACATTGTTGTAAGTGTTCATATTCTCACCATAATGACAGTATGGTGAGTAGTTTAAGGATTATATCATTTTATGTATTATGGTAATTAGAGGTTAGGCCTAAACACGAAAAAGGTATGTTTTCGATAATGCCCCCCCCCCCCAAAAGTGTCGCTTGAAATTATATTTTTCTATTAATGTTGTAGCCTCTGTAGTTGTCCAAGAAGGTAATCACCATCTGACAATCATAAAACACAAATACTGTTCAGCTTCTCGGAGATCCAATTTACCTGAGTTACCACCCACAGGTAAGCCTTCACTTCACCTTTTCTGTAACCTTTGTTGACAGAAAACCTAAATTAAGGGTCAGACTTTTATTTTTTTGGGAGACCACCTGAAAATTATCTCTCCCTCCCCCAGTTTATTCCACCCCGAGAGTAACCACCCTAACCCTATCTGGGGGGATGGGGTTAGATTAGGTTAAGTTAGGTTAGCGTTAGGGTGGTTAATCTTTAGGTTAGGTTAACGTTAGGGTGGTTAATCTTTGGGTTAGGTTAACGTTAGAGTGGTTAATCTTTAGGTGAAATATGCTAGGGGAAGAATCTTTAGGTGATCTATTTTTAAGGTCACTCGGGTCACCACACATAGACGGCATTTATTTACACTATACCTTAGCTGCCTCTTAAACGTGGAAAGTAAATAAATTGTATACAGGCTGGCCATTACGTAGTACAGCGAAACCTCCCTATAACGAACTTTCCTCTCCATATAATGTTAGATTTTTTTTTCGGGGATCAACCCACCCGAGCACAGGTCACTGACCCACATCAGGACCTGGGGGGCGAAAACGCAATAATAATAATAATAATAATAATAATAATAATAATAATAATAATAATAATAAAGGGCCATAAAGAAATACAAAAATTAAAAAAAGATAAAAAGTGAGAAACAATATATGTATGTTGTGTTGCCAATAGTAAAAGAAACAATTGAGACCCTGCAATTGTGTGTAAATGCGGCAGAAAGTCAGATCAGCAACCTGGGACTTGGTCACAATTTTTGTGATGACATCTGGCAGCAGGGTCTACCATCAGACAACACATTATGCTTCCAATGTCTTCCCAGGCGGTAGTACCTCGATATAACGGACTCTCCTCTCCATATAATCCGTTAAATAGAAGTTTCACTGCACCTTCAACTGCTCAAAACTTAGATAGTTATTTACTGTCTCGTTAAAATCCGCGCGAAAACCACTCACACACACACTCGAGAGTTCTTTCCTCATCACTCTTTAAGTAAGCAATAGCAGCAGTCAAAACACCTTCCCACACGCAGCTCGAGAATAGCCTTTAAAAGAGACTTAAACAGGGAATTGGGCGAAACTGATGAGTATTGCACGAGAAGAAATGAGGTAGGGAGGGAGGGGTGGGTGGCTGGCTGGCGTAGTACCACATATGTTGGAGGAGTGAGGCCGGCCACACCCCATCACCACTACCACCACCCCCTACCACTACTACCACCATCGCCCCAACACCTCCATACGTCTGCCAACTGTTTAGATCACGTAATAGTTAATCAACCTCTCCTTACTCTTATAGCCAGGAGGTGCTGAGTCAGTTTATACAGTAACGTCCAAGAGCATGTGTTGCCACTCACCTCACCTCCCTCGTCTGTTTTCAAGGTCTCTGGTGATGAACTCCTCCTTAAGTGTTTCAACAGCACACTGGTGAGGGATATTAATGTGAGAATGGTGTTACTTGAGGGTTGGGATGTGGCTGGTATAATGTAGAGATGTACTCAACTGATTTTCACCCCAAGATCAATTTATCACCCCAAGATCTGATTTATCACCCCAAGACCTGATTTATAACCCCAAGACCTGATTTATCACCCCAAGATCTGATTTATCACCCCAAGATCTGATTTATCACCCCAAGATCTGATTTATCACCCCAAGATCTGATTTATCACCTCAAGACCTGATTTATCACCCCAAGATCTGATTTGTCACCCCAAGATCAGATTTATCACCCCAAGATCTGATTTATCACCCCAAGATCTGATTTATCACCTCAAGACCTGATTTATCACCCCAAGATCTGATTTATCACCCCAAGATCTGATTTATCACCTCAAGACCTGATTTATCACCCCAAGATCAGATTTATCACCCCAAGATCTGATTTATCACCCCAAGATCTGATTTATCACCCCAAGATCTGATTTATCACCCCAAGATCTGATTTATCACCTCAAGATCTGATTTATCACCCAGACTGATTTTCACCCAAGATCTGATTTGTCACCCCAAGATCAGATTTCCCCAAAAGATCTGATTTATCACCCCAAGATCTGATTTATCACCCAAGACCTGAGTTATCACCCCAAGACCTGAGTTATCACCCAATCATTTATCACTTATTCACCTGATTCAAGATCTGATTTATCACCTCAAGACCTGATTTATCAAGATCTGATTTATCACCCAAGATCATTTATCACAGATCTGTTATCACCCAAGATCTGATTTATCCCAAGACCTGAGTTATCACCCCAAGACCTGGTTATCACCCCAAGATCTGATTTATCACCTCAAGATCTGATTTATCACCTCAAAACCTGATTTATCACCTCAAAACCTGATTTATCACCCCAAGATCTGATTTATCACCTCAAGATCTGATCTACCATCCGAGGACCTGTGAAGTTATTGTTATTTATTATTTATTATAATTTGTATAAGTTTTACCACTATTACTGATCACTGATATATACAGTATACACTTTACCTAAACTTATGGGCTCGCTTACGCATGATATATATTTTTCGTCAGGTCAGGAAAGGCGGTAACTAGGGTCGACAAACAACATATGTCAGGTAAAACAACAGCAACAAAAACAACTGATAACAACTGATAACAATAGAACTTTAAGACCATAATAACATTATTATTTTCCCATTACAATACACAATGACGTCCCGGATCTGTCAGTATTGTGTAACAGAAAAATGTTAAATACACCGTGTATGTCATTGTTTAGTGTATGATTATGTGGCTAATTATATTGTCTGGTATATATGTATATGTGTACATGTATAAGTATATTTGTAAAATGTATATGTACAGTATGTAGGTATGATTTATGTATGTATGTGAATGTAAGTTTGTATGTATGTATGTATGTATGTATGTAAGCATGTATGTATGTATGTAAGAGGTAAACAAAGTTCTCACGTATCTTATTCACAGGAGAAAGTACCTATATGACAATTACTAGTAATGAGTAGTGACGGCCTTCTGTCGTGTGTGTGTGTGTGTAAGTGGTGGTGAACTTGTGTGATTGACGATGTATGTATGTATGAGGTGATCGTGAACAGCAATATTACGATAGTATTAAGGAGACTGTGGGGGGTACTGAAGAGTGTAAGAGTATGGAGAGAGAGAGAGAGAGAGAGAGAGAGAGAGAGAGAGAGAAAAGAGAGAGAGAGAGAGAGAGAGAGAGAGAGAGAAAGAGAGAAAGAGAGAGAGAGAGAGAGAGAGAGAGAGAGAGAGAGAGAGAGAGAGAGAGAGAGAGAGAGAAAGAGAGAGAGAGAGAGAGAGAGAGAGAGAGAGAGAGAGAGGAGAGAAAGAGAGAAAGAGAGAGAGAGAGAGAGAGAGAGAGAGAGAGAGAGAGAGAGAGAGAGAGAGGAGAGAAAGAGAGAGAGAGAGAGAGAGAGAGAGAGAGAGAGAGAGAAAGAGAGAGAGAGAGAGAGAGAGAGAGAGAGAGAGAGAGAGAGAGAGAGAGAAGAGAGAGAGAGAGAGAGAGAGAGAGAGAGAGAGAGAGAGAGAGAGAGAGAGAGAGAGGAGAGAGAGAGAGGAGAGAGAGAGAGAGAGAGAGAGAGAGAGAGAGAGAGAGAGAGAGAGAGAGAGAGAGAGAGAGAGAGAGAGAGAGAGAGAAGAGAGAGAGAGAGAGAGACACACACACACACACACACACACACACACCACCATCACGAGACAGACTGAGCTAATATTTGTCCTGTATAAATTGACGTCTCCAGATGCCTTATATTCTAGGGTTACATAATTGATTAGGTTAGAATGTTAGAGGTTACGCCATGGATCACCTGGAGATAAAGTACACCAGCTTATTTCACTTGATTAAACACCTGGGGAGGTTGTTAGATTGCGTTAGGTGTTACTTGTGTTTTACTCAGCTAAATTTGTTGTTTTTTCTCACTAATTTACGTAATTTGTGTTGATGATGTTAGGCTGAGTAGCACCTGAACCCACCTCCACCTTACCTTCCCTCCACCCCACTTCTCCTTCCCTCCACCCCTCTCCCCCCTCCACCCACCTCCTTCCCTCCACCCCACCTTCCTTCCCTCCACCCCACCTTCCTTCCCTCCACCCCCTCCTTCCCTCCACCCCCTCTCCTTCCCTCCACCCCACCTCTCTCTTCCCTCCACCCCCTCCTTCCCTCCACCCCCCTCTCATTCCTCCACCCCACCTTCCTTCCTCCACCCCACCTTCCTTCCCTCCACCCCACCTCTCCTCCACCCCACCTTCCTTCCTCCACCCCACCTTCCTTCCCTCCACCCCACCTCCTTCCCTCCACCCCACCTCTCTCTTCCCCTCCACCCCCCCTCCTTCCCTCCACCCACCCTCCTTCCCTCACCCCTCTCTTCCCTCCACCCCACCTTCCTTCCCTCCACCCCACCTTCCTTCCCTCCACCCCACCTTCCTCCCTCCACCCCACCTTCCCTTCCCTCCACCCCACCTCCTTCCCTCCACCCCACCTTCCTTCCCCTCCACCCCACCTTCCTTCCTCCACCCCCTCTCCTTCCTCCACCCCACCTCTTCCCTCCACCCCACCTCTCCTTCCCTTCCACCCCCTCCTTCCCTCCACCCCCCTCTCATTCCCTCCACCCCACCTTCCTTCCCTCCACCCCACCTTCCTTCCTCCACCCTCCCTCCTTCCCCCTCCACCCCACCTTCCTTCCCTCCACCCCACCTTCCTTCCCTCCACCCCACCTCCCTTCCCTCCACCCCACCTTCCTTCCCTCCACCCCACCCTCCTTCCCTCCACCCCACCTTCCCTTCCCTCCACCCCACCTCTCCTTCCCTCCACCCCCCCTTCCTTCCCTCCACCCCACCTTCTCCTTCCCTCCACCCCACCTTCCTTCCTCTCCACCCCACCTCTCCTTCCCTCCACCCCACCTTCCTTCCCTCCACCCCACCTTCTTCCCCTCCACCCCACCTTACCTTCCTCCACCCCCTCCTTCCCTCCACCCCCCCCTCTCCTTCTCCACCCACCTCTTCCCCACAAGCTTCCTGATATATAAATATATAGCCATAAACCCATTTTCCTGACGTTTGGACAAGACCACTGAGCCCATTAAACGTGGTGCTGTCGCGTTGAGTAACCTGGTGTTTGGTGGTTGCGAGACGACACCCCCAACCCTCTGGCGTTTTTAAATGCTTTCAGAAATACGACACATTGGTTGGCCAGATTGACGACTGATGCCAAAAATAAATCACACGAGAGATTTCACACTCCTGATTGTTGTATTAATGTTGCAAAAGTCAAACGTGTATCAAGTGAACTTTATGTATGCAGGGGCGAGACAAGACGCTGGAACACACATCACATAAACATCATTTTTTTTTCTGAGTTGTATTGGGATCACCTGTATAGTACCCCAATCCCAGGCCCACAACCCCCCCCACCACCACCACCCACCCCCCTTAGTTTATTTCACCTGATGATTAAACACCCGAAAGATACCCTGGGAAGTTTAAGTTAGGTTAGGTTAGTCTAGATTATGTTATGTTAGGTTAGGTTCGGTTAGGTTCGGTTAGTCTAGATTATGTTATGTTAGGTTAGGTTCGGTTAGGTTCGGTTAGTCTATATTATGTTATGTTAGGTTAGGTTGAGTTAGGATTATGGTGGTTAATATTCAGGTGAAATAAACTGGGGAGGTTAGATCTTCAGGTAAACCAGACAGATTAAACTTTATCATCATGTTTACTATACACCATCATTATATACATCATAGGATCATCATACAGTCAAAATAATACGTCGATGAATCATACATAACACAGCCCATACATATAACGAGGCCGTGTCACAGCCAACTAGCCAATCACTACTGGCCACACTTGAGCAATACCTCACTTGACCCAGTAGCGGCGGTGAGTACTGTCATCACTAATTACAACCCCTGGACGACCACAACAAGACCGATCACCTCATTTGTATCCTTCACTCTAAATTATCTTGGCCTCGATTGTCTTCACCTCCCGAGTGGCCCACGATGGAGGAGGAGGAGGATGAGGAGGTGGAGGAGGAGGAGGAGGAGGAGGTGCAGGAGGAGGAGGAGGTGGGGAGGAAGTGGTGGTGGTGATAGTTAGTATACAAAGCTACTTACTTACCTGCCAATACACCACAGGTAAAGTTATTCACCTGACAGTAAACACAACACAGGTAATCCCAGACACCTAATTCTCAATAACAGGAAGAATAGGACACGGTCGAAGAGGCGTACTGAAGAAAACACACACACACACACACACACACACACACACACACACACTATCCCAGGAACTTACAGATTCTACAATAAACACAATACGGTAGTTGCTTCATCATCAGTGTGAGAAATGTTCAAGATATTATTATTAGAGTCAGACCGAACAGCTGATCCTACGAGAAACCATAAAAGTGTTAGTTATCTGTTTTGTCATATCTTAATTATTGATGAACTCTTGTACTTACTAATCATGTTATACGCAGTTAAAGACTTTAATGCTGAAACGCCGGGGTAGATAACGTGAGGTAACGACCCTAGAACGTGTAAACCATAGCATCTCTTGTGGTGTTGGTTAAGGGTACGTTGGCGTGGGTGGGTGAGGGAGAGAACCTGTAGAGGACAATATCGTCAGGGGAACTCCTCCTACAGGCTAGTTATACTGACGGGTGGAGAGGAACACTTGAGCTTATTGCAGTGATCGGTCGGTTGTGTTGTATTCAAGGCCACCATCGAGGAGGCCCCACCACCTCCTCCACGATCAGGGGGGGGGGGGGTACCGTACACCACACAGTGCCTCGGCTCTTCAACCTCTTACCTGTATTTCATAACAGGGCGTAGCATGTACCACTGAACTGGAGAACCACAAAGTGTCATTAAGTCATTAACGCTATTTAAGAACAGCATATACCCGAGTTGTGGTTAATTTAGCAATGAGAGGCGGGGTAGGTCTGTGGTGGTTGTATGGTGAGGTGGCGTTGTGTGGGGGCGGTGGTGCAGGCTGCCTCACCTCTTGTTGATAATCACAATATAGACCCCTTGGTAATGGATGATTCATAACTTGAACACAAAACTACACATGACATGAATCAGTCCAGTGCAGTTTCTAGTAACCTTGAAGGGTAATATCAGTCTTGTCTGTGGTACAGTATTTAGAGGTCACCTTAGATGTTAATAATTGAAATGGAACTATAGTGATTTTTTATTCCCTAAATTAACCACCCTAACGCTAACTTAACCTCACCTAAGATAACCTAACCGAACGCTAAATTAACCAAAGATAACCTACTTTATCATAGCCTATTCTAGCTTCCCCTGCCCCCCCCCCCCCCTAAGTTGAGAGTAGTTAATCTTCAAGTAAAATAAGCTGGGGTGTTAACCAACGCTATATAAACGTATAATAATAAACACAATCAACAAATTTATATGAGGGAAGATCGAGCACTGCACATGACCCAAACGTGAGGTGTTGAGCTGGTGTGTGGCTGCCCTCACTACTACTGCTGGTGCTGTTACCGAAGTGTGAACTAAATACTGTAATGAGTTATTTTTCTTGTTGTAGTTGACGATGGCCCGAAGGTTGTGCTTACTGTTGGCGGTATGGACGGGATGGGTGGCGGGGCAGTCCTCGCCCTACTGCAGCTTCACGTCTCGACATACTCTGTGCAAGTTTTCAGGTGTGGGGCCCCGGTGTGGGTCTCAAGTGATGGCCCGCGGGGTTGGGGCCCAGGACGCGGCCGCCATAGTGGCTCAACACAACCAGCTGAGGTCTCGGGTAGCCATGGGTCAGGAACGACGCGGAGATCCCGGACCTCAGCCACAAGCTGCTAACATGAGGCTCCTGGTGAGTAACTTATGACACCACACACCTCTACTACTGCTGGTGGCGGGTGTTCAGTTCAGCGGTACAAGAAACTGTGGACTGTGTCATGAGGCATAAATATTAATATCTTGTACTTTAATTATGTTGATGGAGGTCTACTACGCATCTCCTGAGATACTTAATTGACACTCGATACTATACAATCAATACAACTTAGCTCTATAAACTTTGTATTCTCAAAATAAAGTAGAAATTTATTATCGTGAAGGACCTGGAACCACACCTTACAGGAACACACGATGCTGGTGGCGTGAGAAGACTTACAGTAACTGTTGTGTGTTTACAGGAGTGGGATGACGAGCTGGCGGTGGTCGCACAGGGGCACGCTGACCAGTGTGTCTTCGAGCACGAGTGTTCCGACTGTCGCCGCGTCTGTGAGTGACCAACTTTTTTGATGCAATGTGTGTGTGTGTGTGTGTGATATTCCAAACATACCTCCATGTATGTTTGTTTCATATTTAAATCTTGTTTCCAACATATTCATACAGGCAGAAGCTCTCCTAGGTTACCACTCAAAGTTATGGTGCTCCTCTCTCCCTCACACAGCAAGGTTCGGTGTCGGGCAGAATCTGTTCATCAGCTTTCAGAGCAATTTTGACACCCAGATCCAGTGGAACCGAGCCATCAAGGCCTGGTATGACGAGGTGGTCGACTTCGACCCTTCTGACATCAAGCCCTTCCAGTGAGTCAGTCTCTCTCTCTCTCTCTCCTTAATCTAATCGATTTTTGTACATGTTTAGATTGAGAATCGCTTATCACTTGAAACTGTACAGTGTTCTGATGCTTGTCATATTATTAGTGTGACAAGGCTATAATATAAACCCAAACTGTAATGTAGCGCCATAACCGAGATACTGGCAACAACAGGAGGAGTGGTATGTTGACGGTGGCGCTGACGAAGGTGTGTGTGTGTGTGTGTCTATCTCTCTCTCTGTCTGCAGGTTCTCGACGGCGGTGGGTCACTACACACAGATGATGTGGTGGAACACGTATACGGTGGGTTGTGGCTTCACCATGTACGAGGACGGTGGCTGGTGGAAGAAACTATACACGTGTAACTACGGACCCGGCGGTAACATTATCTTCAGTCAGATGTACCGGAGAGGCTCACCCTGCTCCTCCTGTCCTGAGGGTACTACTTGTTCCCTCCAGTACTCGGGACTCTGTGGTAAGTACCCCTCCCTTACACAGACAGTACCCCCCTGCCTGCTACAGTACCTCCCCTACACGGACAGTACCCTTTGCCTGCAACAGTACTTCCTCTACATGCCAGTACCACCAGCCTGCTACAATACCACATGACTGGTCGGTGCAAGCATTGGTCTGTCTATACTCAGCTGATATATCTTAACACAACACGACAAGACTTGGTGAAGCTATCCAGACCAGAGGCAGCGCGGGAGAAAATGATTACCTAGCATACTGAATTCAGGCAAGATCCATAATACACTATACAGGGTTATCAAAAAAGAATTTAGGTAATAGTTCTTTTTGGATGACTCTGTATTGTGGTTAGCCCTTCATGGAGAGAGAGAGTGTGTGTGTGTGTGTGTGTGTGTGTGTGTGTGTGTGTGTGTGTGTGTGCGTGTACTTATAAGAACTTGTCTTCTAAGTTAGTTTTAAACCTAAGTCCTACCTTATATCTCATACTGTAACCAGATATATTTGATGATAATTTTATATATATAATTACACTCATTAATTCACGATGCCTTAATGATTCACATAACAACTCTGCCACTCACACAGAACACGTAGATACTAGTTGTAAATATAGGTTGCATGCCGAGTAGACTAGCACTAATTAGGTAATACATGTATAAATAAAAATCCCATTGCTTATTAATAGTAATATAGTTGTAATGGCTAGAGCTAACAGTAGTGGAGATTTATATGACAGGTGTACTGAGTGTTACAGGTGTGTTACTCAATACACCTGTGTGCTATAACATAACACCTTACCTTGAGTGTCTTGTCCATCTCCCCACCTATACCTGACAACACGTCCTGCTTTGTCTCTGGTATTGTTGTGTACGTCACGCTCATGTTGTGTACGTCACGCTCATGTTGTGTACGTCACGCTCATGTTGTGTATGTCACACTCATGTTGTTACTAAGTATTGATATACAACACTGTATGATTAGCTAACTTAACCTAACCCAATTTATCGTATCCTAACCTAACCTAACCTAACCTAACCTAACCTAACCTAACCTAACCTGTACGACATCAAGGATACGGGGTCATGTTGATGGGCAGGAGAGGTCAAGACACGACAATCAAGGTCACGTGGTCATGTTTGGGTAGAAAAGCGCTTGGTTGAGGGTCGCTTGGCTTTGTATATTGCAGACACCAGCTCAGGGTCCAACACGGTAGTGACGAGTAGGCCTGCTGCCACCGCCCCCTCTGCCACCACCACTGCCACCATCATCACGCTCTTCCCTGTCAACAGTGATGGCAACGACCAGGATAACGCCATTCCCGTTGTCCCAGCCAACACTGACAACAGATTGAATGGCTTTAATGGGTTTGTTGACCTTAACAGTATTAATCCTAACGACGTAGACCTGAACGCTTTGATAACCTTCTTCAGCAACCGTCGCAGGGGCTCCACCACCACCTTCAACTCAGCTTTTAACCGTGGTCAGCGGCCCGCTTTAATCACTGCTGGACCTACCACTACTACTACCCCTACTACCATCCCTCCGGTCACTACTACCACTACTACAACAACTACCCAACCACCCACAACAACAACACCCACTACAACAACGGCACCTTCTACCACAACTCCCGCCACTACCATGGCACCAACTATTCCTACCACTACCACCACCACAACCACTCCTCCAACTACCACTACTACAACCACCTCGTCTACCAACACCACCACCACCTATACAACCCCCTCGACTACAACCACTTCTTCCCCACAAGGTGCAGCCTTTGCTACGCGCTTCCCCACGAACCAGGTGGCGGGGAGTAGAGGTAGAGCCCCCACAGCCCAGGAGGAAGAAAACATGTTCATTCCCTTCAATGGTAATCAGCCGTCGTCCTCAGATCTAATGCCCTTCCTGCAGCGGGCGGGGATGGACACCCAAGTCATCAGGACCACGTCACTCTCTAACGTACAGAACATTATCAACGCCCTCCCTGCCAACCTCAAACCCATCGTACTCTTCAGGTACTGTCCTTCATTAAAGTAGTGTCATATTATTAGTGTTCACTCTATGGGATGCAGCGGCTGGATGGGTATAATGCTCAGCTCCTTTCCTAAGATTTGCCGGTTTGCACCCGAAGCACCCCCGGTCCACTCACCTGTGAATGGGTACCTAATCTTACAGATGGGAAACAAAGAAGGTCGAGTGCAGTGCCTGTCATACTGCCCCTTTTTACCGTGTGCTGCACCCACCCGCACTCCCCTTAATGAGTTGTCAAGGCTATAAAAACACTTTGAATTTATTCGTTGAATCATGGAGGTGTATTCATGAAAAGACAGCATTACTCTAGCACAGTACAGTTAAGATATTACTATGAACAAGACGATACCAAGTAGTTTCCAAGTAATTACTCATCCACCTCAGGCTGGTCCTCACACTAGACACACACATACTGTATATAGAATTTGTAGTTGTCATACTGTTCCTTTTGGTAGGTCCGGGTCTGGCCAACTGACGGAGCTGGACGCCAAGACTCTGGTACCTCTCCAGCGCTTCGGCCGCTCCACCACCACCAAAGGGCCCAGGAAGAGGCGGGAGGCCCTCCTCACCTGTGACCTGGACTTCACCCACCACCTGTTTGATACCTGTCTACTGAGTGTTGGTAGAGACCCTCAGTATAAGTCGTCTCTATTTCTTATTTAGACTGTTAGTACCCAGTCAGAGGATCACCCTACTTTATTTCACCTGAAACTTAACCACCCAAACGCTAACCTAACCTAACTTAACCCTTAACCTAACTTAGCCTAAGCTTACATAACCCGAGGTGAAATAAGTTGCATTGTTAAATTCTCAGTAAGATTTTAGACATATTGTTAACATAACCGAAGGACGTAACTGATCAAGGTTATATAATTTAAGTTTATAGTCTAAAGAATCACAACTGGGCCGAGTGACCATTCTGAGTGTTGATGTTGTGTTACAGGTGAGGGGATGTATGCTGAGGCCGTGCTTGAGGAGGGTGAGGGCGCCCAGGTGGTGGTGGAGGAGATGGTGGAGGCCCCCAGCAGTGAGACGGTGTGTGTGGCTCTCTCCCACCGCCGCTCCCTCTTCCCCGGCGCCCCCGACAACGCCACTATACCGGAGCTGCAGGTGGGTGTTCGTCCTCCACCACCTGTATCGTGCACCCGGTGTATCTATTGTTGTGTTTACTGTACAGCAAAAGCCACAGATGTATTAATATACCATTATGAAACAAATCAAATATTAAATATATATTTTTCCAGTATAATATTCGTACCACTCTGGTCCTCTATTCACACAGATAAGAAAATTAATTTGTATTTCTGTAGTCTTATGTCCACAATTAAGATGTGTCTTATCCACCATGTTTATTTCCAGGTGGGAGTGATGCCCCTGGGAGGGGAAGTGAATCGCATGCCAGTTTTGGGTGCCCCTGGAGTGTGGGAGATGAGTCGTGTCACCCTGCGTAACGTGAAGACGCCCTTCCTCCTGGTGATGACGGTGGGGCCCGCCACGGAACCCGCCACTGTCGCCCTGGACGCTTTTATGGTTACTGACGGCGTTTGTTGCTTGTCCGGCAAGTGCTAGGACCAGCTGCTGCCACCACCACCACCAGTGACGCCTCGCTCGTACTAGGCACACTAAGTGCTGGTAGGGGGCCTCTGCCAACCTGTGGCTTTCTGTCCCGTATGTGTGAGGTGCGTGGCGTCACAACTGAGTGTGATGTGCAGACCACCACCACCACCAGCAGTAATGCTTTTTGGAATTTGTGGCGGATATAAGTAGAGCATCACGCAACTTGAGTAGTTCTAGAGGTATAATTTTTTTGTAGTTGAGAAAAATTTACTTCACGTTATCCAGTAGATATAAGACGGATGCTTTTGTATCCACTGGCTTTTGCGATGCTCAGCTTGGTGTTAATAAGCTGTAGATACTTGACCCCACAGCTGTCTCGGAGGGTCACACACACTGACACACACACAAACACAACCATAACTTATTTAAAACTATATTTTATTATCAGAAAAGTGTGGTATCAATACCCAGCCTTCGTGCCAGTTACTGAAGCACCCCAATCTGACAGTGACGCGGCCCTCCGACAATGCCACGTATACATGGCCTGGCACTGTGGTGTTATGAGGTACGCTGGTGGTGGTAGACTGATCTGACCCCCACACGCCAGGCCAGCCGAGGTTCTCATGACAATAACCTTCCCTCGGGCGTGTAGAGAAATGTATTTAGCTTTTAATAGTGGTGAAGAAACTCATCTCCTTTACCAGCCCTGGACCTCAGCCTGGTACTTCGTGTATGTATCTACGTGCGTGTGTGTGGGCCGCTGGTACCTGTCAAGGAATTAGCGACCACACCACCACCACCACCACAAGCACAAAGTAATCGTTGTATGTGCGTGTGTGCGTCGTGAGGATGATCGTGTGTCCCAACTTGTGTATGTGCGTGGATGAGGTTCTGTTGACAGTATTATTTATTTTTTTTACTACTTTATACCAATAAAGTTTCCTTCCAACTTTCAACCTTTTGTTTAATTTACACCAACGCTTAGCTCCTTGAACACGATGCCAAACAAGATCAAACAGGAAGAAACAAGATCAAACAAGAAGAAATAAAACGAGACAGGTTAGCAGACGAGACGGTAATTACCCAATTAAAGTGACAAACAACCAAACAAATTCGAAAACTATGACCACAAACACTGGTCTTCATTATTTTGGTGTAAACTGCTGTTGGATGTAAGGAAGCATGAGTTGACTGATGTGTAGTACAGCAAT
>NW_024745073.1:6664950-6667450 GCF_018991925.1 Homarus americanus
ATAATGATAATAATAATAATAATAATAATAATAATAATAATAATAATAATAATAAAATAATAATAATAAAATAATAATAATAATCATAATAATAATAATAATGGTACCGGGCATTATTATTATTATGCTGGCAATTTTCGTCATTATTATTTAATTAATTTATTTATTTTTAACGTAATATTAATTTAACAAAAGCCTTATAGACCTGGTACTGTACTATACTGTATTTTAAAATAGTTAATTAAAATTAATAATACAAATAATATGAAAAAATTCTACACTAAAGACCACAAGAAAATTATTTTCATTGTCTCCTCGTAAATGAAACAGACGAAGTTCAATGAAAAACCTCGAATCTCGGACCCTTTAGTTCCTTTTACCCACTTTTTCAGTCTTTTAATAAACCACATTACCCTCCCCGACCCCGCTAACCCGACCCTCAACCTTCCTTAACGCAAAAACCATACATTTTTTATTGTATTTTAATATATTATCTTCTGTAGTTATTCGTAAGGTCTATAATAATCTGTAAACCATTTAGTCTCTTTCATTTAGTGTTGGGTTTAATATTTTCTCAATGTTTTATCCGTAAATACTATGAAAACAATTTTACACAAGAAATCACTCGTTCTGGAGACCACCATCTGTGCCCGGGCTTCAATAGCGACCTTCCTATTGGTTGTGGCGTGTGTGACGTAATGGGATACCCGACCAATGACCAGCTGCCCTTCCATGCAACACGTTTTCTTCCGGACGGTAACCACTGTAATGTTTACTATCTAATTTAATATATCTAAAGAAGAATTAAATATATTATACTGTGTTTATCGTCAATGTAAATTCTATTAAGACGTTGAATTTTGCTTTTAAAATCTAAATAAGCAAAATTCTTTCGTTCATTCATTAAATACTCGCAGTTTCTATCTACAAATATACATACAAAATAAAGATAAATTTATATAATATTAATCCTCCGTCAAGCAAACCATTGAATTCTATATGTAAAAGGGCGGAGAAAATACCCCACATGGCAACCCATCCCATAAGTACCCGTATAGGCGCGCGGGTTGAGTGCTTTTGGGCCAGTTCCTAAGAGGTTGTTATTGGATTAAAACCGACCATTGGGAGGCTGTTAGCGGAGGTTGTATGGTGTTTGGTCAACTAGTGTGTGTGTGTCAGCTCCGTGGTGTCGTGTGTGTGTGTCGCTCGCCCCCACTATCACTAGGTTAGTATTGCAATGATATAGTGTTGTGATTTGATGTTAATAGAGAAAAAAAGATTCTAAGTAAAATCACTATACACGATTACACTGATTCAGCATGTATATAAACACTGCAGGTACACAATATACATTTAAAGTGCAAATATAATCAATTTTTTTCTTGACGATTTAAATGGTTTTATTTATAATTACTGAGGCACAGGGATATATTGCGTGGTGTTATGTGGTGTGTGCCGCGAAAAGTGATCTGAGCACAGTGAAACATTTTACATAGAAATGTTTTATTTTTCTGAACTCATCTATTACTTATAGTTAATGGACCCTGTGTCGAAAGTGATGAAAAACACTCAAGTTGACATAGAAGACAAGTAGGTGGCCTTCACATCTGAAGAGACCCAACATAACAAAAAAATTTACCGAGCCATGTCTGATTTCCCCAGGTAAATCAGGCAATAAACACGCCATTATCCTGTGCTAAAATCACAATTCAGTAATTATGCCAATTCGCCACGGCACTGAAGACGTGGAAGCAACAGTCTCATCACCGGTACACCTTCTACAGATCAAAAAGTATACCATGGAAATCATCAGAAAACGCTTCAATATTAAAGTCTACAGTCATTCTTGATAACCCACAACAAAGTGCATCAGACTATCAGTTATAATGATATTGATAACTAAGAATTTTGATAAGCAATAAATTAAATATAAAGGCATATTCAATCACCAAACATCAGATCACTGGGTGTTATCGAGGGTAGTTATCAGTACAGGATAAGGAAGCCACCAAGAATTATAACAGAAGAAAAACGGTATTATCGTTTCGGTCATCCAGCGAGGTTAGGTTAGGTTAGGTTAGGTTTGGTTAGGTTGAAATCGTGTTTTTTCCCGGTGGTTTTTGATGTGTTTTGAACGACTCTGACCTTCATTTCAAATAGGTGGATAACCGAAACAATAATTTTACCCCCAAAAAACAATATGGAACATAGATCTTAATATCAGTGACGCCAACACAGTTTGACGATGACGATGACGACGACGAGGAGGAAAGTTTAAATGGTCACAATACACAAACACTTTTAAATAATTCCATAGTATTATTTTCCAACTACTTTATATCGGTTAATTACTCCATATATATTTTTTTACGTTGTTGTCTACAGTTCCTATAGAATACCTCGAAAGATATACTGATAAAATGTTAGTTTATTCTCCTATATTTATTTACCTTCAAGTTTAGCTTAGGATTATGTCGAGGTTAGGTTATATCAGCAACGT